>NC_057391.1:78421108-78721108 GCF_019320065.1 Cervus canadensis
GGGCTCCAAAATCACTGCAGATGGTGATTGCAGCCATGAAATTAAAAGATGCTTACTCCTTGGAAGGAAAGTTTTGACCAACCTAGACAGCATATTAAAAAAACATTACTTTGCCAACAAAGGTCCGTCTAGTCAAAGCTATGGTTTTTCTAGTAGTCATGTATGGATGTGAGAGTTGGACTATAAAGAAAGCTGAGCACCAAAGAATTGATGCTTTTGAACTGTGGTGTTGGAGGAGACTCTTGAGAGTCCCTTGGACTGCAAGGAGATCCAACCAGTCCATCCTAAAGGAAATCAGTCCTGAATATTCATTGAAAGGACTGGTGTTGAAGCTGAAACTCCAATACTTTGGCCACCTGATGTGAAGAACTGACTCATTGGAAAACACCCTGATGCTGGGAAAGATTGAAGGCAGGAGGAGAAGGGGACGACAGAGGATGAGATGGTTGGATGGCATCACCGACTCAATGGACATGAGTTTGAGTAAACCCCGGGAGTTGGTGATGGATAGGGAGGCCTGGCGTGTTGCAGTCCATGAGGTCACAGAGTCGGACACGACTGAGCAACTGAATTGAACTGAAGTGAGTGAGTTTCACTCTCACTTTCTTTTCAAAGTTTCCCTTTGCTCTTGTTGGGAGGAAAATTTTTCCTTTTCAAACTTGGGACCAGTGGTTGGGGTCCTGCAAATTAACTGAAAATATACAGATTAACAGAAGAAAAGACAAGCTTTATTTACACCTGCACTAGAAAGCTTCTCAGTAACTTACTAAATAACCAGAGATAAGTGTTCATATACCAACTTAACAATGGGCATGGGAATGGGGGTGGAGGGTTGGTAGGGCTTTAGTAGGAAAATATGGAAGGTTCTTTTGGGCTTTTTTGATGTAAACGGAAGGAGGTGATCAGTCTCCAAGATGGCTGAATTTGCAGAAAAGTCCCTCAGAGGGAGGTTAATAGCAGCTGTATTTTGGGGAAGCTCTGCTTTAGTCCAATAAAAGAAGTTTAGATAAGATTCTTTCTATATCTTCTATAGCTTAAACGGTTTCATTTAAAAATAATCTTTATACTAACAATGGGAGTCTGAGAGGGTCCCCACAATTTTTATGTTTCTAATATTACAATAGTGTTCAATGATACATTTTCTATCATGAATTTTACTGAGAATTAGTATTAGCAGTATTTTATGCCATTTTAAACAGGTAAAAATTGCCTGCAAGGGATGATTTTGAAGGATAAAAGGGAAGGTTTTGTTGCAGGAAGAGGGACCCTTTCCAGGGTATGAGAGTGGGCTCTTGTCTAACACTCAGAAATGAATTGTCCAAGGAGGCACATGTACTGACAAAGCAAGAGACTTTATTGGGAAGGGGTGCCCAGTCAAAGAGCAGCAGGCTAAGAGCACCAGGACAGCTGCTCTGCCATGTGGCTCGCAGTCTTGGATTTTATGGTGATGGGCTTAGTTTCTGGGTTTTCTCTCGCCAATCACTCTTACTTAGGGTCCTTCCTGGTGGCATGCATGTCACTCAGCCAAGATGGATTCCAGTGAGGATTCTGGGAGAACATATGGACTGGCGTAGGCTCTCTTCCTTTTGACCATTCCCAAATTCTTCCAGTTGGTGATAGCTTGTTAGTTCCATGTTCCTTATCAGGACCTCCTGTTCTAAGATAACTCGTGCAAGTGGCTACTATCTTACCTGGCCAGGACAAGTGGTTTCAGGTAGCGTTTTCTCTGTTTCGAGGATTATTTTTATCACAAATATGAATATTTGCTTGGAACTGACAACTACTTTCAGAAGAAAATTAGGCAAAACCTGACTCTAGTGTATGGAGATAGGGAGGGATAGTAGTTGCAGGTTTCAAAGAATATTTGGCATACCCCTTGACACAGCATTACCTGGAGTTCATTTATTTCAGTTTTCTGTCATGGGATATGTTTAAAACTTCTGAGTGACACTGTTCAGAATAAATAGTCATAAATACCAGAGTTGGACAGTTAAATTCTAATGCTCACCTGGGAAGCAATTTGTTCTATAGATATTATTCAAACAAATCTGAAATCCTGAGTCTTGACTTTTGTCGCCCTTGATCTGATGAACATCCATCACATAGCAGGGCTTCCCTGATGGCTCAGTGGTAAAGAAAACACCTGCCAATGCAGGAAATGCAGGAGACATGGATTCGATCCCTGGGTTAGAAAGATCTCCTGGAGAGGAATGGTAACCCACTCCGGTATTCCTGCCTGAAGAATCCCTTGGACAGAGGGGCCTGGCAGGCTACAGTCCATGGGTGGCAGAGTTGGACACAACTGAATGACTGAGCACACACACACACACACATCATCACACAACAGCTCTGTGGTGTGAGAGACATAATCAGAAGGCTAAGCAAGTAATAAAAGGGGTTCATACCTTAAAACAAAGCTAGTTACTCATAACATAGAAGGGATGTAAAAATGTTCCCTTCTTCACTTCAAAGTTCTTTGGCTGGTCTAATAATTATACTGACATAGATAGATTAACCAGAGAAAAATGGATATTTGTATGCCTAAGAGCCCCATGAAAATATAAGACCCAAAGGGCAGACAGGTAATTGAGGTTTAAATAACATCCTGAGCTAAGGAAAAGGGTAGGATTCTGGGGTACAAAGGGAGGGAAGGTGGTTCACAGGATGGCAGAGGCAATGTTTGGAATTCAAAGACTGCCCTGTTACAGAAATTTCTAAGGTTAGAAAAGTATCTCTGGTTATAGCTCTTTTCCTGGTACAGGTCCCTATCCAATATAAATATAAGCAGTTGAGGGGAGGTCAAGAGCTTCCCCTGAATCCACTAGAATTTCATTGCCTTTAGCTCAAAATAATCTTCATGCCAAAGTGGCATATTTTGGGGTGACAAATTGTGCTCCCCTTCGATGTTATACATTATACATGTGGATCATTTTGGGCTCTTCACTGCATACTTGCCACACAGATTCATTGCCTTCCAACTCTTCCCAGATCCTTTTGCAAGTCCTAAAGGCATAAATCACTTGCGTTGAAGGCAGATAAAGTCCTTTCTCTTCTTTTAGATTTAATATGAAAGCTAAATATATTGTTTACAATGAACCACCTTGTTTCTTTTTATTTTATTGAAGTGGAGGGGTGGTATTTAAGCATTTCCTCTAGGAAAAACACCTTTTTGTCTCTACCTTCATAACCCTGGTATCTAGTGTCACTAATTCAGTTATTCAGTCTAGGACAAAGGGACTTTTAAGTTTCTAGAGCAATGAGGAAGCTATAAAAGGAATGCCATTTACTCTGCTAGAGAAATAACAGCCTGGGAGCTCAGGGACCAGAAATGTTGCTCTCCAAAGGTTTGTTAGAGCTTTACTTTGAATTTTATTCAATATTTTTGTTGGTCTGAACCAGTGACTCTAATTATATATAGAAGATAGAAACAGCAGATATATTTAGCAAGTTAATAGAAAAATCCCCACAGTCTATCCTAGGAGCAGTTAAACATGGGGAGCCAACCTGAGACTCTGAAGACCCTATTAATTCCCTAAGAGATATTGATGACTTAATAGCCCAGGGAACAGAGCAGAGCTGGAACACCAGACAAGAAAGGTCATCAAGGGAGGACACTAAGAAATCACATCTGACTGTAACCAAACTGAATGAACTTGGGTCCATTCACCCGCAGCATAGCAAAGCCAATCTAATTTACTGACACCATATTGTGGTAAGAGGAAATATGGTATCTATTTGCAAGACACCAAGAAAAGAAAATGGGCAACTCATGCTCAAAAGACCCAAACTCCCTGATCCCTTTCAAGGAAGGTGTTTTGTTGATTTAATAAATAATCACAACCTAAAAGTTGAGAGTGGGAATTTTTAGGACTTCAAGCCTGGGAGACAGCTATTTCAAGTCATGCTGAGAGAGCTGTTCTGAGAGGGCAAGGGGAGGAGCCAGGTTATATAGAAGTTTTGTAGCTTGAACATCAAAAGATTATTGTTAAATGAAGGAAGTCAGATATCCCAAGTTAAGGAATTTAGCACTTTTCTGTGTATGAGAAAATGCAAGAGCCTCGGCTCACTGAAATCTTTCCTTTCATAAGCATCTCAGCTACCTGGGCCAGCATCCTGTGATGTTCATATCACAGCTCCACTGTGGCTCGCCATAGGGAGTGGCTGCAGTCTGATGGCTGCCCGATGGCAAGTGTTCTTCACCTTCCTGTGTGCCCCTAGAGCTCACCAGCTCCTGTTGAGGGTCCAATCGCTGATGACTGTGACCCCCTTGTTTACTGATATGGCATAAAACACTCCATTTCTCAGTTTTTAAAGGCAACCTTGGGGTAAGGTTTGCAGCTCATGGTCTTTCTTCTGATTGGTTGGTGGTGAGGTAACATGGTGATGTTTCTGGAATCTTAGTCATCACCCTTCTCGTTCCAACTAGTCTGGGGTGTATATACTTGTGGTGAGCAGGTAGTCACCATCATCTCTCTGATTGGGGGGGGCTCTTAGTTTCTGCAGAACAACTCAAGGATATGCATCAGATTGTTATATCTATCCCTTGAGTAAGAGCTAGGACTCTGTTTTATCATTGAACTATAGTTTAAGCTATCATTACTTTTCTCGCTTGATTGCTTTTCCTTTATTTCTGAATTCCCTCACTTCCCTAACTAGTATGTGTTCAAGTCTGCTCTTTGAAACTCAGGGAAGACCTGGGAGAAAATCCTTTTTCTGCAAACAATAAATGGGGGACATGGAGAGGCTTTTGTAACCAGAAGGGTCCTGCTTGGTTTCACAGCCAATCCCCTTATCCTTGAGGGAAAACTTGGAAGCACGGGATAAGGAATAGACAGGACCATAAAGCATGGGAGCTCTTATCCCTCTTGCAGCAGTTTGTTCAGGAAGTAAGCATGGGTTGTTTGCTTAGAGAGAGGTAGGTAGGATTGACACTTGAGGAAAGTAATCAAAGTCTGATACAGAAAATATCCAAAATTTTAAAATCTAGACAAAGAATAAACAAAAGCACGAGGTAGCAGCTGGGAATTCTTCTGGAGTGCTTATTAATGACTCTTGTCCCAGACTGAATAGTTGTCATCTGTTGAGCCTCCACTGGGAAGTTGCCCCAAGAATAATCAGTCCCCACACTGTAGCCACTGGTTCCTTTCCTCCCACCAGAAAGCCGGTTACAGTCATAAAGGAACTGAAGGTAAAAAAGATGGGGGGAGCTATTGTGGGGCCTAGAGCAGGATTTTCCCATCCTGTACCCCACATTCCTACTCTTCCCTTCGATGTTCATGCCTCTGGTGGTAAACCTGGGTGAGGCCACAAGTGCACCTGGCCTCAGATGCAGTAAATAAGGAGTGCGTTGTCTGTGGAAGTTTTAAAAACATTAATGAAACTGACTAAAAGTTGATCTGTATTTTGTTTTCTCTATGTTCTAAACAATTCTAAATGATGAATATAATATTCCTCCCTAAAAAACTTTTTTTAATTAAAATTTTTTTTATTGACGTATGGTTGATTTACAATATTATATTGTTTTCAGGAGTACAACATAGTGATTTGTTATTTAGATTCATTATACTTTAGAATAACTTTAAATGGAATATAATCTCTAGAAATTCTTTTGTTATCTAAGTTCTAAACAATGGCTGCAGTGATTGTTGAGTCTTAATAAAATAGCATATTTATGATTTATTGTTTCATAAATATTGTATTATACTTGGAATTTAATTTGTGGAACTCCCAGTTTTGTCATATGACTCCCTACACATTCAGATTCAGCTATACGTAATCAAGTGTATGTTGGTTAATTTTATGTGTCAGCTTGACTGGCCATGAAGTACCCAAATTAAATATTATTTCTGGGTATGTCTGTGTGAGGGTGTTTCTGAATGATATTAGTATTTAAATCAGTGGACTCAGTAAAGTAGATCACCCTCTTCAGTGTAGGCAGGCATCATCTGATCCAATGAAGGCCTGAGTAGAACAAAAGGCAGAGAACGAGGAATTCAACCCTTTTCTCTGCCTTAGCTTGAGCTGGAACATCTCATCTCATTGTCTACTCCCCTTGGGTTAGGATTTATGCCATCAGCTCTCCTGGTTCTCCTGGCCTTTGGACTCAGTCTAAATTAGCCACTGTCCTTTCTGGGTCTCCAGCTTGCAGATGGCCGATCTTGGGACTTCCCAGCCTCCATAATTACAACCAGTCTTCCCTAGTAGCTCAGCTGGTAAAGAATCCACCTGCAATGCAGGAGACCCTGGTTTGATTCCTGGGTCAGGAAGAGCCGCTGGAGAAGGGATAAGGCTTCCCAATCCGGTATTCTTGGGCTTCCCTGGTGGCTCAGCTGGTAAAGAATCTGCCTGCAGTGCGGGAGACCTGGGTTTGACCCCTGGGTTGGGAAGATCCCCTGGAGAAGGGAACGGCTCCCCACTCCAGTATTCTGGCCTGAAGAATTCCATGGACTGTGTAGTCCATGGGGTCGCAAAGAGTTGGACACGACTGAGTGACTTTCACTTTCAGTAATCCCTATTTGTTCTGTTTCTCTGGAAAATCCTGACTAATACAAAGTGTAAGTTTATAAGGATTGGGCTCAATTGAGTTTGCTTCCAGCACAGTCTGTGTCTCTAGGCCCTGTAACATGACATTCTGCTGTGTTTCAGAGTACTGTGTATTCAAAATGAGGAAGCTTAACACAAGAACTGTAAGGGCACAGAAATAAGGCTGGACTTACTGCAACGTTCTGTGCAAATCTTTCTCTAAACTTGTGGAGTTTACTCCTTTCAAAGTGCTTCTTTTCTCTGCCTTTTGAAGAAATACCTTAATATAATTAAAATATTAATCCATGACCTTTCCCTCTTTTTTGTCTTGTAATAATTATGGGCCTCATTATATATACAAAACTTAATAAAAGACAATTTTTTATATTTTCATTTCTTTTTTGGTCTTTTTTATTACCCGTTTCATTGTAAGATCATTTCTGAAGATAGTTGTGTTCTGTTGAGGAAGGAGGTCTTCAGACCCACTCTGGAGATGGCCATGCCCCTGTCCCCCTGACTTCATACCCTCCCCTTCCCCATTTTAATGCCTCTGTAAATACATAGAAAAACTTCATTTCTTCTGTGAAGACTTGCCCAATTATTCTTCCTCCTTTCTTCTCTGAATTCTTCTAACATGTCATAGTTTCCCACAATATGTAACATGTAGTTGTTTGCCAACTTAGACTTGTTTCTAAGATTTTTTTTCTGAGATAAATTGTCAATGCCCTGAAAGCTGGGTTAGACCTCCTATTTCCTCTCTTATGTTCCACTTAACACACCCAAAGAGGCGGTCATGACAGAGCATGCATGCATATGCATGTGCACACACACACACACACACACACACACACACACACACACCTCGTGGAAATATCTGATTGATTAAGGTATCTGCTCTGTAGCACTAACTCAAATCCTTCCAAAACAACTCTTCCACTCTTAAAGACTTCACTGTCTCTCATGACTTTATATGATCATTTTTTAATCATATTTTTCTGAAACCTTGATCTGGGTAACCAAACGCAACCACTTATCTTCAAGGAAACATAGCTTGCTTCAGATATTCTTTCTAAAGGCAGATGAGGAGACAGAAGGAAAATCAATAGCGATAGTTAATTTCTGGCTTTACCTCCAAGATAGGTTCTTTTATAACACTGTAGAGGTACTCAGTGAAGAGATACTAGCAGACTCTATGTCAGTGAAAGCCATCTTTATATGTATCCCCTATCTTAGGCCAGCAGTTCTCAAAGTATGATCCAGAGACCCCCAGGAGTCCCAGAGACCTTTCCAGGGGTTCCATGAGGTCAAACGATTTTCATAACATTGTCCTGACATTGTTTGCCTTTTTCACAATCTGAGCAATTGTATTAGAATCTGGTATGGACCAGACACCTCTCCTATATTTTTAGTTTTGGTGAAGTGATTTTGATGCATAGTGAGGATTAGGAATAGACTATGACACAGTTAAATATCTGATCAGCCAACCAAACAAAGCACATAGTTTTTAAGTGTATAGATTCAATCATTTATTCATTTAGACTTTATCCAGAGCAGGGACCCACCTGGAGATTTGAACTCAAGTCTTATTTACACGTTAAGTATTTTACAACCTTATAGATTGATTGCTAACCTTAGTGAGAAACTTGTGGAAGGCGGGGATAATTTTTTTAAATTCCTCAATTATAGCATACTCCCTGTGTGAGCAATACTGTTGGAATAAAGACTCTGAACTAAATTTGAAGGAATGTATTAGACTAGTTTTTGTACTATAGGACTGATTTCCCTGTTTCTTTGGTGCAGTGATCCCGACTCATGGCCAGAGATCCCTGAGGGCTGTGAGTTGTAAGTAATGAAAATCTATCCAAACATCAATAAACCAACCATGTAATGTGATTCATTTACACATGTATTAGCCATTCTTTTTTCAAACGTATGCATGGACTTAATTGTCAGAAAAGATAAAATTTATTTTAAAACATTATGGAACACATGATTCCTTTTATTAATTAGTCCAGAAGTATTTAATGAGCATCAACTATGTACTAAGTTCCTAGAATACAGTGTTGAACAAGACAGCCTCAAGCCACAGAGAAACACAAATTAATGGATGATTGTTATCTAGTGAATTTAGTGCCAGTCCCTTTATATCTATCTGTGGTATAAATTTAGGTGTTTGTAATTCTAGAAAAACTGCCTTTAAAGCCAGCATGTCTGCTCCCATCTCCCTATTAGCCTGTACAAATCTTTTCAAGTGTTAATTAGCAATCCCAGAGGAGAAGTACTGTCATTCATAATTGTCTCAAGATTGCCTTTAGATATAGTAAACAGTGACTTGCAATTGATGAATGTTATGGTTTTAGCCAAAGACATTTTCTCAGTCTATAGTGACTCAAAGCAGTTGTCATGGTGGGGGAAGAAATTGATGTTCAAAATGTGTCGATATGAAAAGGTTGAAAATAGTGATGAAATTTGATTGCCTCATTTTATAGAGAAGAACTCTGAGGTTCAGAGAAAGACTTATACTAGATCCATGGTCTTTTAAGGATTTTTTCATAGTGCTGAGCTGACACTTGCACACCAGGATATCTTGAGATCCTTGAGATCCATTGGCTCTGTTCCCCACCAAACGGCTCAGCTGGTCAGTTGTATTATTGCTCCCACTTACTGTTCTTTCTCTGTATGAGTATCACACATCCCTACACATAATCAGGTAACTCACAGTGCCTCCTGTGGTGGAGAGTTCAGTTCTCTATCCAGTGATGTCAGGCTGGGCCACGTGACTTTCACTGACCAATAAAATGTGGACAGAAGTGGTATAACTATGTACATCCATAGTTAAACTTTAAGAGCCATTGTGAGATTCAGTCATGCTCTTTTCTCTCTGCCACAAGCATGATATATTCTAATAGGGAATAATACTTCATCAGTCCGTGCAGAAGACCCAAGTCAGAGCCACAGCCTTCCCACAACTGACATGTAATCAGAATGAGAAATAAACCTTTGATTTTGTAAGCCCCTGTGATTGGAAGGTAGTTTGTTATTGCAGCATAATTTAGTGAAAGCCAACTAGCACAGTAAGTCAGAGATTGCAAACTTTTTCTTAAAGGACCAGATAGTAAATACTTTAGGCTTGTGGATCACATACATCTCACAGTATCTGTGTTACAGCTACTCAGCACTATGGCCGATATAGCTACAGAGTGTATGTAAACAAATGGATATGGCTATGTTCTAATAAGAGTTTATTGTGGCACAGTTGGTAAAGAATCTGCCTGCAGTGCAGGAGACCCGGGTTCAATCCCTGGGTCGGGAAAATCCCCTGAGGAAGGAAATAGCAACCCACTTCAGTATTCTTGTCTGGAGAATCCCATGGACAGAAGAGCCTGATGGGCTACAGTCTATGGGGTCACAAAGAGTTGCACACGACTGAATCACTAACACACACATACCAGCATAGTTGGCTGGCCATTGAGCTATTGTTCACAAACCCCTACTGTAGCTTTGTATTTTCTTATCTCTTCAAAGTTGGATGTAGCCAATGAAATTGGATGTACACTAGCTGAGGCTGGTGGAATGCAAGTCATTTGAAGATCTGGTGCATGTGATGGGTGCTCTGTCAGCCTGCATCTTGGTAGAGAATATTAGAAAGCTGAGCACTGGCCAACCCCGATGGATATGTAGTATAATTAAAAATAATCATTGTTTTAAATCACTATGATTTGTGGAATGTTTGTTACCACAGCATAATTGCTTATCTTCCCTGCTGTAGGTTGGCCTGACATTTTAGAGAACTTCTATTCCCTTCCCTTCCATTCCCTTCTCCTGCCATCCCAGTAGACCCCATGTGATGCTCTAAGCTATTGCTTCTTTCCCATGTTTGGGTTGTAGATCATAATGGTGGGCTTCCCTTGTGGCTTAGCTTGTAAAGAATCCACCTGCAATGTGGGAGACCTGGGTTCAATCCCTGGGTTGGGAAGATCTCTTGGAGAAAGGAATGGCTACCCACTCCAGTGTTCTGGCCTGGAGAATTCCAGGGACTATTACATGGGGTCACAAAAAGTTGGACGCGACTGGGCGACTTTTACTTTCACATTCACTTTTTTCATAATGGTAGATTTACTTAGATGATGTTTTGATTATGATAGCAATGTGTAGGAATTAATACAACCTCAAATCTTTATAAATAGATAAATTAACTGAATGAGCTCTTATATATTTTCAAAAAATGTGAAATCATCTGAAATAACTTTTAAATTTGTGGTAGATGAAATCTGCTAGCAGTTTGGTTCCCTAGGCTGGGGTCTTTGAAAAAACTCAAATCAGACTGCCACAATATCCATATTTCCCTGGTGTGTAATGGTTAATTATCAAACTCATGCTTGGCAATGAAAAAGTGAGTTCATTGAAGTCATCACATTACATGACGGGGAGCAGCCCTTGTTCCCCACTGTCTGATCCAGGTCCACTATGTGAGGGTCTGCTTAGACCTGTGGCCTCCTTTGTCTTATCCTCTTTCCACGTCAAGCCCTATCTGCTTCCCAACTGGGCATGTAACAGAGCTCCCCTTTTCACAGCTCCCGCTCCTTTCTGAGGTCTGGCTAATTGCTTCTCTGTGTAACATGTTGTCCAACTTAAGCTTGCTGGAAACCCCTCTGCACTTAACTCTGTGATCTCAACTGTTATTTCTGGAAAATTCCCAATTCACAAGGGATCTCTGTCTCCCTTCTTTATGCCCAAGGGAAAACAAATCAGAGAGAAGCAGTAATCCCTCTGTGTCTCAAACTACACCTCCTGGATGGAGCCACAAAACAAAAGGCAGAATCCCTTTGTTGCCCAGAGAGCATCCGGTCCTGGTGGGTTGGGCACAACTGGGCCGTGATAATGGCTTCTGCTTACCAGATGTTCCCTATAGCATCTCCCACAATTAGTCTTAAGAGTTTTTGTTTACAATGAAAGGTAATAGGCTAGGGTTATGATCATATTGCCTTGGATGAGTTATGGTGAGGCCTGATGCACCTCAAGAAAGAGAAACCAGAAAGAGCCTTACAGTCTTGTCACTTACAGCCCCCTGTGAGGGCAGACACATCATGTAGGGCCACTCTGGGGAAGCAGCAGGATGGGTCACCAGGCGGGGGGGTGGGACAGGCAGTGGTCAAGTCCATTTATCGTGTGCTTTCCACAGGAAGGAAAGGGTGAGGCAGAGCTGCAGGTTTAGGAGTGGCTAATTTGAATAATTTTGCAGACTATAGAGCAAAGGGGCTGACCCTGGTCATCTGGGTCCTGGCCCCCAGGGTGGTTAGGATGGGTGCACAGTGGCCTGTTTTATGAAATATGTTATGGGAGGTGGTTGGGAGTATGGACTTAATTAACTGCAAATGAAGGAAAATTGACCAGCCTTTGGCCAAGGCCTCAAAACTGAGTTAAAACAGCACTGAGAAACTATAATATAGCTTGGACAGATACTAAAATGCTGGGGGGCCTTGTGCCTACCTCAATTATTCTATCCACTGAAGTATTATTATGTCTAATAAAAATGAGACTAGTGAGGTATTGACTGAAGTCTGTGTTTGTTTAGATGGAGATTCTGACTTTGTTTCCTCATTGGTTCCCAGAGATGGACAGATGTAACTGCCAGGAAAACTATGAATGGGAACCTAACATTCTTTATTCACTTGATACTTTTTAAGGAAGGCATCAAAAACTGATTTTCTATTACTAAAAATTTCATACTTCTTTCTATATGTTCACAAAGATTTTAATATATACACTGTCTTTGTGTGTGGGCTTAGTTGCTCAGATATGTCTGACTCTTTGCAACCCCATGGAAGGTAGCCTGCCAGGCTTCTCTAGCTGTGGGATTTTTTACACAAGAATATTGGAGTGGGTTGTCATTTTTTCTTCCAGGGCATCTTCATGACCCAGGAATCAAACCCATGTCTCTTGTGTCTCTTGCATTGCAGGTGGATTCTTTACCCATTGAGTCATTGGAGAAACATACACTATCTATAAAAGAACATTTACTTATTTGGGAGACTTTTATTTCCATTTCACATTTGCTACCACTCCTTACAAACTAGAATGAGTTGTTCACATTCAGTAGGGATAGAACTAATAACCTACAAAGAAAATTTTATTCAAATATGTATATTTTTACCTAGCTTATAAGTCAGTAAAATATTTCCCCTTTTCTTACAGCTTTCCTTTGCAATTTCTTTTGTGATTTCAGAAATATACATTTTTTTGATATTTACTAAATGTTTTAAAATTTAAATGGGCAAATAAACCGCTTATTTCCCCCCTTACAGTGTTATCCTATGCTTTTTTCAGTTTCAGAATTTCATTTGAACATAACTGATGACTACAAGTAGCTGTCAACTTACTGATGGTGAGGTTGGGGCAAGGTCTCTAGTAATACTACCCTGTAATATACATGTGTACCCCCAAAACATGCTGTATAGATGAGTTGACTCCAGCAAGAGGAGTGCTTTTTTTAAAAAGTCAAAAGAAGATGCTTCATGCTTCAGTGGGAATTTTGCCAGTGATGTTAGAAGTTGCTGTGGAAACCAGAATTAGCTGGTACTGTATTTTTGGTTTGTAAATATATTTGGTTTGTACTATATTTTAGTGATCTTGTAATGTCCCTCATAGATTATCACCCAGCATGAACCATGTTCGATGAAACCCTAAGATTCTCCTAAAGTACTTTAGATGTTTATGCCACACTAAAGCAGGCTCCGTAATAAGATAACAGCTGAGGAGCCCTGAGGGCTGGCCACCCTAGAGGAGAGAGGGGAAGGGTTAGGCTGTCTTTAAAAGAGCTCTGACCCAAGAAGGGCAGCCCACCAAGCCCAGCCCACAAGCCCCTTCCTAATAGTCACCCAGCCACAGAGCACTGGAGTTGCATGAAGTGCTTAGAGTAAACAGTTCTACTGCTTAAAAGGTTTAAGCACCGCTGTTGTAACATTTCTTATGAGAAAAGAAACCAAGAATAAGAACAATACTGAATCTGAGCAACTAATTTCTTAAGACCTAGGAACGTCCTGTGCTCATATAGTTATAATTTAATCCAAATACTTTGGAACCATGCTGTGATTCAATTCTAGGCAGAGAACAGAGTTTTGCACATGGCAGATTCATTTTGGAGCACTCTTGGGGGATTTGGTTATAGAAAAATCCGCAAGCCTTCTTTGTGTTCTCTCACCCATAAATCTGCCCCATGGCGTGGATTTGAGAGGCAGCATTGCAGCAAGGGCCTCTCTACGACATGCCGTGGGAAACATGCCGTGGGAAACACCTCTTTTATCTTCACAAGACACATTTGAATCGTATCCATTATCTGGTGTGTACACTTGTTATACTTGGCCAGATTCTGTAGCCTACTTCTCAAACTGGGGTTCCATTTCAGCCCATTAATTTGTTGTTAGCACAGCGGGTTTTAATGCCTTCAGAAACAGTGTACTTTATACACTGCACACAACTCCAGGGGGTACCGTTTATCTTGTGATCACACTATGTTCTAGGGAACTGTGCCCCCTCATGGCATGGTGGCTTTGGGCGAGGCCCTCCCCAGCTCCTGCAGCAGAGTAAGTCCCCTACATGTGAATGAATTCTGTTCTGAGAGTACGTTCATAAATTCAGTTTGTTCGTAAGTTAGCCTAGCTACTCAACTAATACAATCACCTGTGTAGTACTGTAGTAAGTTAGTAATACTTTTCACGGAAATAGAATATAAAAAACACAAAAAATAAAGTTTTTTTAATCTTACAGTATAGTAACTTTAAAAGTACAGTAGTCCATACAACACCTGGCATACAGGGGCTGGCACTGAGTGAACAGGCAAGAAGAAATACTGACTGGAGGAGGGAGGGGAGGTGGGAGGTGGTAGAGCTGAAGGATGGTCAGCAGTGGGAGGTGGAAGGCAAGTTGCCATGTCACTCACACTTGATGGAATGCACATTCACATTTTTGAAAGTTTGCAACTTGACGGTTCATAGGTAGGGAACTTACTGTATCCAAGTCTGGGTTGCATCTAAGTTTGAGATCCTTGTTATGTGACTACTAGTCAACAGAGCCAGGAGACGTAGGTTAGGTATTTGCATTTCCTGATTCAGGTGTTAATTATCAAGTCAGTTAACCTTGTGGAGCTTTGGATTATTGACTTATCAATGAAACCTGTAATATCTATTTCACAGGGGTTGTTGTGAACATCATTTATACCCTGCTTTCCAAAGAGGATTTAGAGTGGATCCATATGTTTTCATAAAATACAGCAAGATAACATAAAATAGAAGCAACTGAGAAAAAAAAGGGGGGGAGAAAAAGTATAAAACAGGGCCAAGAGGTTGCCTGGTGGCTCAAACGGTAAAGAATCTGCCTGCAATGCAGGAGACCAGGATTCAATCCCTGGGCTGGGAAGAGCCCCCGGAGGAAGGCATGGCAAGCCACTTCAGTATTCTTACCTGGAGAATTCCATGGACAGAGGAGCCTGGTGGGCTACAGTCCATGGGTTTGGAAAGAGTTGGACATGATTGAGTGACTAACACTTTTTTAAAACAAGCGGTTGTAACTTCTGTCCAGATCTACATGCTTGCTAGGAGTGGGCAATAAATTTGCTCCTGGGAGTCCTGGCAGCCAAGGAGAAAATGGAAGTTTGATCATTTTCTTTCATCACCATGTCCATAAGACAACACACTAGAAATTTAGGAGAAATATTCCTCTTGCAAATACCTTAACTAAAGGAGACTGCTCTCAAATATCTGCATAGCAGGGACACTGCATAAAGCAGCCAACAATATCTGCTACAGAGAGAGTTTGCAAACGGACAGCCCAAAGATATCAGCATTTGTAGTGGTTTAGTTTGGGTTTGCTTTGGGCTTGCTGTCTAAAAAACTTGATCCCATATTTTAAAAAATCAGTCAGTTTCACAATATATGAATTTTTAGATTTTCTTGTTTTAAAAAATCAGATGATCAGATAATATCATAGCTGCATGTCAAAGATAGTTGGCACTGAGTAGAAGGTGCTTGTTATTTTGATGTGGTTTGTGATTTCAGGAGCACCACAATCCCTCCTACTCCCTACTGCCTCATCTCCTATAAAACCTGCTTGGTTACTTAGGAATCTGCTTTACTGACTCTTATTCTATAGCATCCTTTTTGCAGGTTCAGTAGTGCTTTCTCCTGAGAGGACTAACTGAGAAAATGAATGGGAAAATGCTGGCACATGATAAAACCGTGTACTACAATGGAAGTGGAAAATATTATTAAAATCACACCACTAAAGGTTAAAGTCCTTAAATGAATGAGTGAGAAATAGCTAACTAATGGAATTTTCAACAGATTCATGAATCTCCCAGCGTATTCTGCTGTTAGAAAATAGTTTACCCAGAGTGTCTGTTCCATTTGCTTTTTAATAAAAATATTTTTTAAGAATTTTTATATAAAAAAATGGGCTTCCCCTGTGGTTCAATGGTAAAGAATCTGCCTGTCAATGCAAGGAGATACAGGAGATGTGGCTTCAATCCCTGAGTCAGGAAGATTCCCTAGAGGAGGAAATGACAAGTATTCTTGCCTGGAGAATCCCATGTACAGAGGAGTCTGGCAGGCTGCAACCCATAGGGTCAAGAAGAGTCAAACGTGAGTGAATGAGCATGCACACATACATATAAGTAAATAAACAGAGCTATATATTTTAATCAGAAAATAGTATTATAGCAAAGTCATGTTTTAATATACTTTTCTATTTATAAAATATGATTGTTAGACTCTTGTATGATTATAATAGTCATTACTTTTATAGTTGAATCCTGGTAAGTTTGGTATTTTAAGTTAAGATTCACTTCTGACCTGTAGACTCATTGAGTTAGGTAGTGCTTTTAGCACTGAGTTGCTGATTTTCCAGAAACATAATTTGAAGTCATGATGTTGATGGGACTTTTCCAATTATCAGAAAGAATTAATACACCAAAGTAGAAAATGAGTGATAATTGTCTAATGTTTCTGAAACATAGTGTTAGACATGGCTACGGAGTGTTTAATAAAAGATATCAACAACAGTCTAGTGACTACCAGCCCCCAAGTTCTAGCTGATGTTAGAGACAACTCGTGACCCAGAAGGAGACTGAAGACAGTCATCTCAGTAAAGTCACGGGCCTCATCAAGAGTGCTGGGACGTTCCACCTCTTAGTGCCTTGGAGAGAGGAGAGGAGGACTAGGACGCTCCCTGCACCCCAAGTCAAAGGAGAGGACCTCCAGTCTAGAGATTGGGGCCATGGCAGCAATGAGACCTTTCATTTCTCTCCCCAGGCAGATGACCTCTGAGCTGCCTCTGGTTCATCAGGGTAGAGCATGGTCAAGACTTTGGGGATGTGTGAATAAGAGACAGGGGCCTGCTTCCCACACGGAGGACTTGGTAGCTGGGAAGTGGTTAAAGCAGCCATGAAAGTGAGACCAGCCGAGGGTTGTCAACAGTGACAAGCTCAAATTCCACCATTTGGTTGGGAAAGATGTGTATATTCTTCTTGAGTCAAACAACACTAGGAAAGGTTGAAAGTTTGAGCATTTATTTCTGGATCTTGCCTAGTAGGTGGACTTTGGAATGAGTTGACCTAGGCAGTGGACACTGACTGTGAAGTCTATGAGGAGGCTGGAGGTGTATGTGTGTATGTGTGGTGGGAGGGTTCATAAAAGGCCAGACAAGTGGTTTTTCAACCACATTAGGGAACTGGGCAGGGGGAGTCCCATGTGGTGCCTCCGAAGAGCCTACACACGCACCCCTTGAATGTATCAGTATGTGACTGTCACCTCACACAGACCACTTTGTAGACAGAGGAGGATTTTGCAAACAGCACAGACTGGTGTCCGAAGTTGTGCAGCCCCTCTGCACTGATGTCACATCCCCTTATGTTGACCCTAGAGGAGCTAGCTACAAGCAGCAAGTTGGTGCAGGGAGCAGTGAACGAAATAGGGGAGATTAAAAGGGAGGGCCATGGGTCCCTTCCTACTCCAGGGCATGGAGGTGGGGCAGGAGGAGAGAAGCTTTGGATTGGCTGAGTTTGGATATGAGATCACTAGACCTTCGAAAAATGAGTGAGTCTTAAGTTTCCACAAATAAGGCTGTTCTTATAAGTGAAAGTGATTGAACACCTACAAGATCTTTCTGAAATGCTCTCCAGCCTCAGGGAAGGGAGCTCCAGCACGACATACAACAGAATATGCAAAGACAGTGATGAGAGAAAAGTGAAACCATATCCTCAAGTTCCTACCATTTCATAAGCCATAAACCAGCTCTATGGAACTCATATGATTTGATGGGATTCTAATACAAACCTTCCCATGTCTCTTCCCCTACCAACTTATGCATTTTATGATCGGCTTTTGTGGCAGTGTTTCTTATTCAAAATTGAATTCTTTAACCCAGAAGTCAGAATCATAATCTTCTAGGTTTTTCTTGAAAATATTTTCTCTTACAGTTGAATTGGTTGACTTGCTTTATTAGTGTCAAAGGTGAATCTATTCTAGAGATCATTTCTGAGTCATGATGTATAATCAGTTCAGTTTAGTTCAGTCGCTCAGTCGTGTCTGACTCTGCGACCCCATGAATCTCAGCACGCCAAGCCTCCCTGTCCATCACCAACTCCCAGAGTTTACTCAGACTCATGCCCATCAAGTCAGTGATGCCATCCAGCCATCTCATCCTCTGTCATCCCCTTCTCCTCCTGCCTTCAATCCCTCCCAGCATCAGGGTCTTTTCCAATGAGTCAACTCTTAGCATGAGGTGGCCAAAGTATTGGAGTTTCAGCTTCAGCATCAGTCCTTCCAATGAACACGCAGGACTGATCTCCTTTAGGATGGACTGGTTGAAAACCTGTATGCAAGTCAGGACACAACAGTTAGAACTGGACATGGAACAACAGACTGGTTCCAAATAGGAAAAGGAGTATGTCAAGGCTGTATATCGTCACCCTGCTTATTTAACTTATATGCAGAGTACATCATGAGAAACGCTGGCCTGGAAGAAGCACAAGCTGGAATCAAGATTGCCGGGAGAGATAACAATAACCTCAGATATGCAGATGACACCACCCTTATGGCAGAGAGTGAAGAGGAACTAAGAAGTCTCTTGATGAAAGTGAAAGAGGAGAGTGAAAAAGTTAGCTTAAAGCTTAACATTCAGAAAACTAAAACCATGGCATCTGGTCCCATCACCTCATGGGAAATAGATGGGGAGACAGTGGAAACAGTGTCAGACTTTATTTTTCTGGGCTCCAAAATCACTGCAGATGGTGACTGCAGCCATGAAATTGAAAGATGCTTACTCCTTGGAAGGAAAGTGATGACCAACCTAGATAGCATATTAAAAAGCAGAGACATTACTTTGCCAACAAAGTAATGGTCTGTCTGGTCAAGGCTATGGTTTTTCCAGTGGTCATGTATGGATGTGAGAGTTGGACTGTGAAGAAAGCTGAGTGCCGAAAAATTGATGCTTTTGAATTGTGGTGTTGGAGAAGACTCTTGAGAGTCCTTTGGATGTATAATAGTTAGCAGCTATTTTGATTTTGATCTTCAGTCACGGTGATTTCAAATGGGATAATTTAATCATTGTAATTTCATGTTTTGTAGAAACTGTGAAGAAATTAATATAAACCATCTTGGATTGCTTCCTTTTTTTGTATTATTCATGAGTACCTTCCAGCAGTTCCAGTTTAAAGGGAGGTAGACATACACAAAAATAAACTCAAAATGGATTAAAGATCTAAATGTAAGACCAGAAACTATAAAACTCCTAGAGGAGAACATAGGAAAAACACTCTCCGACATGAATCACAGCAAGATCCTCTATGACCCACCTCCCAGAATATTGGAAATAAAAGCAAAAATAAACAAATGGGACCTAATGAAACTTAAAAGCTTTTGCACAACAAAGGAAACTATAAGCAAGGTGAAAAGACAGCCCTCAGAATGGGAGAAAATAATAGCAAATGAAGAAACAGACAAAGGATTAATCTCAAAAATATACAAGCAACTCCTACAGCTCAATTCCAGAAAAATAAATGACCCAATCAAAAAATGGGCCAAAGAACTAAACAGACATTTCTCCAAAGAAGACATACAGATGGCTAACAAACACATGAAAAGATGCTCAACATCACTCATTATCAGAGAAATGCAAATCAAAACCACAATGAGGTACCATTACACGCCAGTCAGGATGGCTGCTATCCAAAAGTCTACAAGCAATAAATGCTGGAGAGGGTGTGGAGAAAAGGGAACCCTCTTACACTGTTGGTGGGAATGAAAACTAGTACAGCCGCTATGGAGAACAGTGTGGAGATTTCTTAAAAAACTGGAACTAGAACTGCCATATGACCCAGCAATCCCACTTCTGGGCATACACACCGAGGAAACCAGATCTGAAAGAGACACGTGCACCCCAATGTTCATCGCAGCACTGTTTATAATAGCCAGGACATGGAAGCAACCTAGATGCCCATCAGCAGACGAATGGATAAGGAAGCTGTGGTACATATACACCATGGAATATTACTCAGCCATTAAAAAGAATTCATTTGAATCAGTTCTAATGAGATGGATGAAACTGGAACCCATTATACGGAGTGAAGTAAGCCAGAAAGATAAAGACCTTTACAGCATACTAATACATATATATGGAATTTAGAAAGATGGTAACAATAACCCTATATGCAAAACAGAAAAAGAGACACAGATGTACAGAACAGACTTTTGGACTCTGTGGGAGAAGGCGAGGGTGGGATGTTTCGAGAGAACAGCATCGAAACATGTATATTATCTAGGGTGAAACAGATCACCAGCCCAGGCTGGATGGATGAGACAAGTGCTCGGGCCTGGTGCACTGGGAAGACCCAGAGGGATCGGGTGGAGAGGGAGGTGGGAGTGGGGATTGGGATGGGGAATACATGTAAATCCATGGCTGATTCATGTCAATGTATGACAAAAACCACTACAATATTGTAAAGTAATTAGCCTCCAACTAATAAAAATAAATGAAAAAAAAATAAAATAAAGGGAGGTAGACTCTGGTTTCCTGTTTATCCGCCTCATTGGCTTTTCCTTTTGGTAGTAGAGAATTCAGGGCTAAGGATAATCCTTAGAGTGTGACAAACTGTTGAGTTGACCCCCCTCTGAAACTTATAGGGAGTTTATTAGCTGGCTTAAGTTGTCATAACAAAATACCACAGGCCAAGTGGCTTAAATAACAGAAATTAATTTTCATGTAATTCTGGAGGTCACAGGTCCAAGATGGAGGTGTCATCAAGGTTGGTTTTTGATGAGACATCCGTTCCTGGCTTGTACATCGTCACTTTCTTGCTGTGTCCTCACATGGCCTCTTGTCTGTGCAGCCAGAGAAGGAGAGGGAGAGAGACAGAGAGAGATTCGGAGAACAAGCCAGAAGCTCAGGTTTCTCATCCTCTTATTGTAAAAATGCCAGTCCTGTTGGATTAGGGCTCCACCCTGTGACCTCATTTCACCTTAATTACCTCCCTAAAGTCAAAGTCAAAGTGTTAGTCACTCAGTGACTGACTCTGTGATCCCATGGACTGTAGCCCACCAGGCTCATCTATCCATGGAATTCTCCAGGCAAGAATACTGGAGTGTGTTGCCATTCCCTTCTCCAGGGGATCATCCTGACCCAGGGATCAAACCTGGATCTCCTGCACCACAGGCATATTCTTTACCATCTGAGCCACCTGGGAAACTAGTGACTTTGACCTTCCTAAAGACCATAACTCCAAATATAGTCATGCTGGGGCTCAGGGTTTCAGCGTAGGAATTTGAGAATATAATTCAGTTCATAACAGGGAGAGATTCTTTTAAAGTTTTCTCTTCTTAAAATTAATGTTTCTAAAAAAGCAAATTCTTTAATTTCAAATTTAGGAGACTTCTAGAAAATTCTGTGGAATTTTCTTTTACAAGTGTCTGTTCTCTGCCCCAGTCCTATTTTCCACTGGGTTGGCTTCCTCCTCAGGCAGGTGCTCTCTCTGTAGTGGCATTGGTGACCTGGGGCAGCTTCAGGCCGACCCAGTCCTTAATGTTTGTAACTTTAAAAGGAGGGATGCTCTCTCCCAAGGATCAGTTCTGATTACCTCTGAATGGGGTAGTGATACTTGCTGATGGCCTGGACCCTTGCAGGTGGGAGAGGCCCAGCTCTCAAACAGAGAAGATTCAGGGTAGATTAAACTGTAAGACATGCCATAGTCTTGCCTTTCTAAGTTTCTGAGATAAGACAATTTACTCGTCCTTTTCTAACTTGTATAATTTGGTAATTGCCAGTTCAAGGAAGTTTCCAATTAGTTCATCTTTATCATATTCGAAGAGATTCTGTTTTAAGGTCGTTAGAATCTTTTGGAAAGCCAATTGGCATCATGCTGAACGTTGCCAATTGTCTCTCTACAGATCCCTCAGCAGATTTGGCTCCTGTGTCTTTGCTACCTGCAGGCTGTCTGTTGGGATGGCCTGCATCCCTGTTCTCTCCCCTCAACCTCTCTGCTCCCTTCTGCATACCTGATATAGCCCCTCTCATGTGGGTGCAGATGCCTGATCCCTCATCTGAACTTCTTGGGGTCAGATAGAGCTCTCATTTTAGAAAAGTCACACAGTACATATAGTGTAGATATGTAGATACTCCAAGCAGGATCTGGAGTAGTACCCAGATTCTATCTCATTAACATTTCTGCAGGGCAACATGTAAATGTTGACACTAAGTGGGAATAAAGAAAGTCTACAGTAGCCTTGAGACAGGCTGGGACCCTTTGCTGCGGTGCTTGCACCCAGACAAATGAAAATGCAAAGAAATTATGAGGGACTAAAAATAACTGTATGTATACACAGTTGGGGCAAATTATCAACAAGATACAAAAAAGACCAAAAATCTAACTGCCACTTCTGAAGAGCTGGGAATGAAAAACAGAATGTCAGGATCAAAAGTAGGATACTGTGCGTGTCCATTGCACTCAACATCACCAAAGGGGTGGGCAAACCACCTAAACCACCCTCTGGCCCAACCCCTGGACCTGCCCCTACCCTCACCCCATATAAGAACCAACTCGCTGGAGTGGACAGGGGCCTGTTACTTGTTCTCCCTCCTCCATGCTGCAGCAGGGGTCCCAATAAAACCTTGCTTAAATTTCTTGTCTGGCCTCTTACCAATTTCTGTTGATTAAGGAGGCCAAGAAACCTGATCAGTAACAGCCTGATATCAGTTCAGGCCAGATTTGGCCACTAAATAAGTTATGAGAGATTTGTTTTCAGGGCACTTTGTATTACAGATTTGTAAGCAAGGATTCTGGGCCTATGTTTCCATGTATGTAGTAAGTGCTTCGGAGAAGGCAGTGGCACCCCACTCCAGTACTCTTGCCTGGAAAATCCCATGGACGGAGAAGCCTGGTAGGCTGGCTGCAGTCCATGGGGTCGCTAAGAGTCAGACACGACTGAGCGACTTCACTTTCACTTTTCACTTTCATGCATTGGAGAAGGAAATGGCAACCCACTCCAGCGTTCTTGCCTGGAGAATCCCAGGGACGGGGGAGCCTGGTGGGCTGCCGTCTGTGGGGTTGCACAGAGTCAGACTGAAGCGACTTAGCAGCAGCAGCAGCAGCAACAGTAAGTGCTTGTGAATACCTCTGCTGGAATCTTCGTAGCTCTGACTGGTCTCCATGAAATTTAAAACTTAAGAAACACTTTAATTTAAAGAACTTAAAGTAGTCTTTCTAGTATCTTGAGTATATTCGTGTATCTGTCGGGGGTAGATAGCTATAAAGAAAAAAACGATTTTGTGCTGACGTCTTTACTTTGAGAGGTTCCTGGTGGGTAAATAGTTAGAAAGCCAGGATACTTGAAATTAAAAGGTTTTTTTTATTCATTTATTTTTAAAGTACTACTTACCATCCAGGGGGAGGAAAGCATTCTCACCAAAAATGGTTATTACCAAGTGAATTGAGGTCAACATGAAACTCGTTCATAACTTTCTATTTCAAACCCCTTGTGGGATTTTCACAAGAGGATTTTCCACATCTTTTGTCTTTAAGCACAGAAATTAGAGAACACTCTTACCAGGAGTGAAAGCAATTCAAGCAACCAAAAATAAATTAGTTTACCATTTGGAACCAAGAAGTTCAAGAGAATTTTTTAAGTTTACAACTCCTGGACTCTCCCAGGGAGAAGCAGAGGGCAAAATTGATTCTAATGTTTGCTAATGTTCCTGCCAGCTTGTGTCAACCATTTACCATCATGATGCCTCCGTTATCCCATCTGTCAGCACCAAGAGTCTTTGCTGTATTTCAACATGTCATGTTTTCAAGAACTTCTCAATGCTACATTCTGGTGCCTCACGAATGTTGGGGGTGAATTTGCTGCACCTCTTTCTGATGCCTGCTGGGAGGGAGCTGGAGGAAGGACTTAGAGCATCTTCTGGTAAATCCAGATGATCACATATACACTGCCATTGAGGTGAAAGAATGGAGTTAGGGGCAGCTGGCTCATTAGAATGGTGAAAACTGACTTTTTAAATACTCTGTATGATGAGTATGGGGTTGGCTATGTGCTTAGGAAGTATCCTGATCTGGAAAACACTAGTGGGTTTTTCAAAATATGGTTGATTAGAATGGTGACACAGGATTCAGCGTCTTTGCATTGTAAATGAGGCATCAGAAACCTGGCATGCCAAGGAGCTTTGGCAGCAACATGACATTTCGGGTCTGCGCCCATTGGCACTGTGTTTCCCTCCACTTCATGGGGAATCAGGCCTGGTTCAGCCACAGGCCTGGGGGTTCAAATGCAGAATTTCCTGCCAGGTACTAGAGGGCAGAGAAGATTTCTTGGGAGCCACCTGCCTGTACAAAGCTTTCCTTTCAGATTCAACCCAGTTTCTTCCCTTTCTATAGCTTTCCCTAAATATTCCAAACCCATATTGATCTTTTCCCACTCTGAATTTCAGTCATGCCACTTTTTGCAGAAGAAGGGAGAGAGGAATGCATCTGTTCATATTTGCCGTTCTGCTTATCTATGCTATGTAACTACCCCCAAAGTTTAGTAGCTTAAAACAGTAAATGTTTTCTCATGTCTCCTGGGTTCGTGGATGAGGAATTCTGGCAGATCTCAGGTAGGAGTTTCTTTGCTCCTTATGGACCCCAGTCGAGATCACTCAGTGGTTTGTTGGCAGATGGCTGATCTGGAGGAGGCTAAACAGCTTCACTTACATGCCCAGTGCCCTGGTGGAGTGGCTGGAAGGTGTACTGAGCTGGAATGTCCCCAGACCACCGACACCTACACTTGGTGGTCTCTGATTGTATGGCAGCTGATTCCACCCGTGGGGATCACTTCAAGAAAAAGGAAGTGGAAGCTAAAGTATTCTAAGCCTGGGCCCAGAGTCACTTCTGCTATATTCTAATAGCCAAGCAGTTACAACTCCCAACTTTAAAGGAAGAGACCCTAGTCCCCACCTCCTAATGAGTGGTATAGTGCAGTTGGCCACCATCTTTAATCTTCACACTTACCTTTTTTGTTATCCAATTTTCTTCAGTTATCATGCTGCTTTCTCCAAATTAGATTGCCTCATAAATCTTCAGTACCTAGGGCAGGATTCAAGAAATACTGGTTGAAATGAAAAGAGTTGAAAGTTTCCCTCTCTAATCACTTTCTCATAGAGATATCCAAGCTTTGGGAAACAATTTAGAGATATCTCTTCTAATCTCATTGCTCAGAATGAAGCTCATAGGCATTTCTAGATTTCTTCCCAGCCTGTGGAATATGTTCTTTCTACCTGGGGCTCAATGGTATCAAGGCTGAGCTAGGCTCAGTGAAGGCTCTTTTTCCTGATAGTTCGTTAGTTCAGGGGCCAGCAAACTGTGACCTGCAGGCCAAATACAGTCTACCTTCTGTCTTTATATAACCTGTGACCTGGTTGGGTACTGATATGACAAGGAAGAAGGTTGTAAACCATCATGAGCATCATCATAGACATGACACAAGTTTATTTTGTGTCATTCCAACTCCATGGAACCTGTGACTAACTAAACGCACTCATTACTTGTACTGCAAGAAGAATGAAAGATTTCTGTTGTTAGACTATTTCTGCAGCCATAAAATTAAAAGACGCTTACTCCTTGGAAGGAAAGTTATGACTAACCTAGACAGCATATTGAAAAGCAGAGACATTACTTTGCCAACAAAAGTCCATCTAGTCAAGGCTATGGTTTTTCCAATGGTCATGTATGGATGTGAGAGTTGGACTCTAAAGAAAGGTGAGTGCCAAATAATTGAAGCTTTTGAACTGTGGTGTTGGAGAAGACTCTTGAGAGTTCCTTGGACTGCAAGGAGATCCAATCAGTCCATCCTAAAGGAGATCTGTCCTGGGTGTTCATTGGAAGGACTGATGTTGAAGCTGAAACTCCAATACTTTGGCCACGTGATGCGAAGAGCTGACTCATTTGAAAAGACCCTGATGCCGGGAAAGATTGAGGGCAGGAGGAGAAGGGGATGACAGAGGATGAGATGGCTGGATGGCATCACCAATTCGATGCACGTGGGTTTGGGTGGACTCCGGGAGTTGGTGATGGACAGGGAGGGCTGGCGTGCTGTGGTTCATGGGGTCGCAAAGAGTCGGACATGACTGAGCGACTGAACTAAACTGAACTGAACCCTTGAATCTCTTCTTTCAGCCCACTGTAGATTAGAGATTCTTAAGCAAAAAAAAAAAAAAAGCATTTTTGTCACCATAGCCTATTAATTTCTACCCTAAAGCATAGAATGTGGTTATTTCTATAATGATCTTAGTTTCCAGGGTCAGTGATGGTTCAGTGACATTCATAAGCACACACTCCATGTGAACATTTATTGGAAGAATCTGACTTAGCTTTCAAGAGTGATCATTTTCCCCTAATTATTCTATACATGGTGTTTAGAGAATTTGTAGTTTATATGAATCAAACATGACTTAGCAACTGAACAAAAACAAATATTGAAATTTGCTAACATTTAGGCTTGTCTTGTAGATTGTTATTCTAGAGTCCAGGATATCATAGGAGAAACTCATCATTAAGAGTAGCTGCTCTAGTTCCTGGCAAGCCCACCTTTGGAAATATTTCTGCCCCCACCCCACCAAGCCTTGAGTGGCCCTCTCTTGTTAACATAAGAATAACAAGCTGATACCCAAAGGTGAGTTTTTTCCTAAGGTATCATAATTGGAATCTTTCCGTCTCCTCTTTGCCTCTTCTATACTATTTTTTTTTTTTGTTCTTTTAAATTCCTTAGCAATTTTTTAAAAAACCTCCCCGCACAGTTTGATAGGCAATGAACTTTCTCTTCTGGGTGGTTTCTACCTGAGGGAAATGGCATAGCACACCCGTGATATTTCTCTGACTTCCTCCCACTCTGCCTCACAAATCAACGAAAAAGAGGCTGCTTCGGGGCTCTGAGCACTGGCTCTTTGGCATGTGAGCATTCAGTCACTCTTCCCCAAAATAGGATTTCATTCACCAGTTGCTGTAAGTTACTTGTGACTTCTAATAGACTTTGTGGCAGTGATTCATTTAGCCTTGGCTCAGAGAGAGAGAGGGATTTTAGGTGAGGAAGGATGGCTGGGAGAGGGGAGGTGGATAGGCAGAACAGGTGTGGCAGAATCCCTCCCCACAGGGTGATAACAACCTTCAGCGTTATGCTTTATACCAGGCATGACGCCACCTTACATGTTATCCTGGTTGAATCTCTCAACAGTTCTGTAGAGTAAAAAGGAGTTACTGAATACAGAGGGAAATTGAGGTTCAGAGAGGTTAAGCGACTTGCCCAGTGATAGATAGCTGGTAATTAGACCCAAGCTTCCTGTCAAAACATATTCCTTCAGGCTTCTCCACTTCACTAGACAGTACAGCAATGCTCATATTAAATGCCTAGCTGCAACTGTACCTTCTCCCTTATTTCTCTCACTTCCTGCTTTTAGTCTAGCAGTGAATACCTGCCAGTTTCACATTTTGTTTTCTTTTTTATTGGTTTATGACATCATATAAGTTTGATATGTACAATACTGCATTTTGACTGCTGTATACACTCCATCATGTCCATCACCAAAAGTCTAGTTTCCATCCATCGCCAAACTGTTGACCCCTTTTACCCATTTTGCCCTCTCCCACCCCCTTCCCCTGAGGTAACCACTATTCTGCTTAAATACGCCCAGAATCTATCTCCTCTGTCACTCCTACCCTGATCCCAGCCAGCATCGTCTCTCTGCCTCACCACTGTGATAACCTTGTCCCTGGTCTCCCTGCTTCTGCCCTTGTTCCCCTAAAGTCAGTTCCCCGCACCCAGGCAGGGAAGTCTGTACTAGGGCTACAATCTGCCTTCTATCCCCATTATTTCTCTGGCCTGCCTTGCCCATCATTGCTAATGCTTGTTCACTTTACTTTAGTCATGTTGCTATCCTTGCTGTCTCTTCAATAATCATGGCCTTTGCATTTGCTCTTCCATCTGCCTGGAGTCCTCTTGTCCCAGGGAACTACATGATTTACTCTCTAACTTTTATGTCTTTGCTGGAATGATGCCTTTTTAATGATGATCCTGTGTAAAAATCTTTCCCATTCCCACCCCCCACAGCTAGAATTCCTCCTTTCTCCATACCACTGTATTTTTTTCCCATAGTACTATCATAATCTGGCTTACTGAATATTTAACTCATGAATTTGTTTACTGTCTGTCTCCTACTAGAATGTAAGCTCCATGAGGACATGACTTCTGTCTCTTTTATTCAGTGCTGGATTCCTAGTAGCTCTCATAATGCCTGGCACATAGTAGATGCTCAATAAACTTGAGCGATAAATGAATGGGTTATTTAATCTTAGGACTTTAAATCCCACCATCTCTGCTCTTTGGAGATGCTCGCCATGCTGCTGGTTAATTTTTATATGATTACATTGATAGAAAACAGCTCATTTCAGGAAACAGCTGAAGAATGCATGTACAAGAGAGGAAACTGGCCCCTAACTTCTGACATCCATTTGGACTTTGATATTCTGTGATTACAAAGGCTGATTTTGTGATGCAAAATTGTTTCTGTGTCCCAGAGGACAAGGTGTCCTTGGGCTGTGGATGTCATCCCTCTGGTCCTTAGCTTTCTTGTCTATAATATATGCAAATTGGTAGATAATCATTAGCCTTTTCCCACATTAAATATGATCATTTGGCCCACTGAGTTAAATAAAAGGCCCTACTGCTTAGTTTGTGTTGCCTCCTTCTGAATGTGTTATTGTTAAGTTGCTAAGCCATGTCTGACTCTTGTGTGTGTGTATCAAAGGCTTAAGCTCTCTGAGAACCAGAACTAACTCTTCCTTTAGTTGGTTTATTTCATCACAATCCCAGATATGATGTTCTATACTCAGCTGTATGTCAGTATGCTTTGTTAACACAACTAAGGACAAAATCACACTGAGCACTGAGCTTTCCCGTAATCTGAAGTTCATTGTTTGATAAATTCAGAGGCCACTACATTTCTGCATACATATGATGGGATCCACAGTCACCCCAATCAATGGATACTTCTATTTGGCAAAGTTAACTTCACATGGAGATCAACAAGCAGGCTATCAAGAAATATTAGAACTGTATGCATTGAAGATCTTCATGCTGGAACTCTTAGGATTCTGTGGATTGGTATAAACTTCCAAGTTCAAAATCTACCTTGAATTGAAGGGATGAATGTTGAGTTACCAACTTGGCTTGATCAATACTGACTAGCAATTGCTTGTTGTATAAGACTGGAAGAGAGTGTATACGGGAGAGGAAATACTTCAGTGTCCTAAATCAGCCTCAAAGAAGTAAAGGTATTGGAGATGTTGAAAAGATTGTTAAAGCTTGATGGACCTCTAATGGCTGTGATCCTGTCCTTAAGATTTTTAAGAAACTCAGGACAGATCTGTTTTAATGTCACCAATCACCACATTTTAGTAAGAACTGGTTGACTTCCCTTTTAGTATGAGATTTTAAATAATGTGTGTTATTTCAATATGTGATTTTATAGATGGACAGGATGTTTTCTCCCTCCAGAGGAGTACTTCCTTAATTTTATAGAGAAAATGCATATTAAAAAGAGCTCATGTTCAAGCAGTCTTTCTTACTCTCCCTTCCTCTTTCTTTCCCTCTCTGACTCCATATACACACATTTTATCTCAATGAAGTGCTGTGTACTTTTAATTTAATGCATCAAATATGGACTTAGTCCCTACTGTATAAACTATTCTCTTGGAATATTAGAGGATAGAAATGGTGAAATGGTGCATATATCCTACCCTCAGAAGTTTACATTTTGGAAAGGGGAGAAAATAAAAAGCTAGCATTCATTGCACATACCAAAAAAAAAAAAAAAAAATTGCAAGTCAAGTGCTTTGCAGGGAGAATCTTTTGGCAGAAATCCCAAGAGATTTCCTGGAGGAGGGACTCAGAGGAGACTGAGATGACGGGATAATTTAGATCAGGTTCCCCTCTGCCACGTGCTGCTCTTTGCATTCAAAACGTTCTAGTTTTGCAAGATGTCAGCTCCTGTGCAAATTTTCTGGGACTCAGCCAGCACCTAAAACCAGGTTCATGCTCACAGCGTTGGTCCGTGGAAAAGAATGAGACTGGGTGACAGCCAGAACAAATGGAATCCTCCAAGGCAGGGAGAAATATAGAGAAAGGAAATGAAATGACCTGATCCTAGGAACTGCCATGGGGAAGGGTGGGAGAGAGGAGAGCGGGCAAAGACTATTCATTGTCAACTGTCCCCCCTTTCAAATGTCACCCGAGGACACGGCCACAATTAGCATGCACCCAGACAGTGCACAACGAATGCACATTTTGGCTTGGTTGGCGGCAATAGTTGAGACTCAGACAAAAGCAGTTCAGTTGCAGAGCTGGTGCCAGGCTTTCAGAGAGAGAATAAATTAGGCTGCTGTGACAAGCTGTTCCATTGCGGCAACAATAGTTTGGACTTGCAATGTGGCCTGTCAACCAGGCCTCAAAATACATCTTCATTTGTTGATGGGCAGTTGGGAAAGACAATTCATTAAAGAATTCTATAATACATCAAAGGCCACGAATTCCAGCTTTCATACATTCACACCTTACCCCAGCCCTCATTCTGCCAAAACAAACTCTTTAGTATACCAAAAATTATGTGGAGTCTCACTCCTTTATTTAGTGCTATTTATGGGAAGATCCCCTGGAGAAGGAAATGGCAACCCACTCCAGTACTCTTGCCTAGAAAACTCCATGGATGGAGGAGCCTGGTGGGCTATAGTCCATGCGGTTGCAAAGAGTCGGACATGACTGAGTGACTTCACTTTCACTATAATATGCTGTGTGCCTATTTCTTTGAGAACTGTGAGAGAAAAAAAACAATCAGTCATTCTCTTTAGGATTGAATTTGAGTTCTGCAAGCATTCGTTGAACACCTACTGTTTCCAAGCATTATGCTGGTTGATGGATTGATGGATGAAAAAGTTGTGGTTGGATAGCCCAGGCTATTAGTCAGATTGTTAACAACACAAGAGAAGTAGCACCAGCAATGCGTTGGGTGGTTAGGGGAAGGAGAGGTTATGTTTTGAGAGAGTGAGAATCCATGGAAACCATCCCCTTTGTTTCCATTGTGAATCTGACCAGGTTCACACCTGGTCAAGAGTCAAAAGGAGCTGGTTGGAGAATGGAACATTTTAATATGTGATGATTTGTGTGCTGTCATTCCAACTTTGCATTGCTTTTCTGCGGCTACCATAACAAATTATCACAACACAGATGATTACTTTACAGTTCTGGAGGTGAGAAGTCTGGCAAGGGTCTGAGTGAATTAAGATCAAGGTGTTGACAGGGTATGTTCATTCTGGAGGCTCTGTGGGGAATCTTGCCTCTTCCATCTTCGAGAGGTTGCCCACATTTCTTAGCTCATGGTCCCCTTTGCTCTTCAAACCCAGCAACAGTGAGTTGAGTTCTTCTCCCACGGCATTATTCTTTTTTTTTGCCTCCTATGTGTAAGGACTCTTGTGATTACCTTGGGCTCACTTGGATAGTGTGGGATAATCTTCCTATTTTAAGGACAGCTGATTTTTTTTTTTTTTTTTTTTTTGGTCATACATTGATATGAATCAGCCATGGATTTACACGTATTCCCCATCCCGATCCCCCCTCCCACCTCCCTCTCCACCCGATTCCTCTGGGTCTTCCCAGTGCACCAGGCCCGAGCACTTGTCTCATGCATAGGACAGCTGATTAACAACCTTAAAAATTCCATTTGCCATATGACCTAATATAGTCACAGGTTCTAGGGCTTAGGATATGGATGTATTTGGTGGGTGGAAGATAAGCATTATTCTGCCTACCATGTTCTCTTCCAGCCTCCAAAATCACAGATTGTAATCAATTGGATAAGGACTCAGGACTTGTACTCTGGGCCCAGGAGAAAGGAGGGTTACCTGATCTTTGCTAAGAGTAATCTCATTTCACCATAGCCAGTGCAACTGGGGCTACGGATCCAAAGGAAGAAGAAAGGGCAACATGTTATGTGGGAACAGCACTTGCCTGGTAATCAGAAGACTTAGATTTTGGTTTCTCTTCTGTAAACTAACTGCTAGCTGACTGTGGCAAGTCACTGGACAAGTCTGGATTTCCACTTCATCCTCTATAAAATGAAGGTGGTGGATTGTGCCAGGGCTAAGTCACTGTAGTCATGTCCAACTCTTTGTGACCCTATGGGCTGTAGCCCGCCAGGCTCCTCTGTCCATGGGATTCTCCAGGCAAGAATGCTGGAGTGGGTTGCCGTTTCCTGTTCCAGAAGGTGGTGGATTAAATGTTCTCAATTGCCCTTTCAGTTTCTAGCTCTCCATGACTCTTTACTAACAAGTGTACTGAAAACACAGACAGACGGGCCTGTTGAAAATGTCCTGCCATCTCTCTACAGCATCAAAATGCTAGACTAGTGTCCAAAATATTGTCTATCCACAGCTCAGACTCTGTACCCCTTTTACTCCATCCTGGGTGCAGCCCCATCGTCTTGCCCCAGTGACTGTAATGCACTGTGTCCATCCCCATTCTTTTTTCTTAAATTGGAAATTCTGCCAAAAGAGTCATGCCAGCAAATTAGATGAATTAGAGATAAAACTGGTTCTGCCGGCAATGCGGGAGACCTGAGTTTTTGATCCCTGGGTTGGGAAGATCCCCTGGAGAAGTGAAAGGCTACCCACTCCAGTATTCTGGCCTGGAGAATTCCATGGACTATGTGGTCCACGGGTCACAGAGTTGGACACAACTAAGCGACTTTCACCTTCACAGTTGAAACATGGCTTTAAGGAAATTAAATTGGAGATGTATGAGGTCAGGCTTCCCTGCTGGCTCAGTGGTAAAGAATCTGTCTGCCAGCGCAGGTCGGGAAGATCCCCTGGAGAAGTAAATGGAACCCACTTCAGTATTCTTGCCTGGGAAATCCCATGGACAGAGGAACCTGGCAGGCTACAGTCCATGGGGTTGCAAAAAGCGTTGGACACGACTTAGCGACTAAACAGGAACATGTATTCATATGAGGTCATACATAATTGAAATTGAGCATTCTAGAGAGACTTGAGAAGGTTGGTTCTGCCTTTCAGAGCTTGCATTATGGGCAAGAAACCTGAGCCTAAGAAGAAATAATATATATGTGGATCATTAGACAACTTCTTCCTTCATTACCTTTTTTCCTTTCATCAAAGAACTATACATATGCAAGTAACTAGATCACCTCCTCTCTTCTTTTTTCCCTTTAATCACAACTGACAGGGAAGTTTCCAGCTGGGCATTAAATTGGGTCAACAGCTAACACAGCAGGAGTGTAGGTGACAGGGACAGCAAGAGGTATATACACAGGAAATAAAGGGCACTGTGTACCAGCATGGCTAAGCTACCGAATAGTGCAGGGGCCCCATTAAGATTTAAAGTAATAAGAGACGAGAGGAAATACGGTTACCAGCCGTTGATAAACACTCCTGCCTTACGAAGGTGTTAATTTCACTCACTGGCTCTTGATGCCTCAAGTATAATCTCTCGTGGTGACCTTTATCCCCCAGCGCAGGCCTAAAGGACACCTACGAAATGTCACCTTTGTAATTGCTCGAAGAATAACCTTGGGTAACTGCGGGGAGACCTGAATACATTAAGTATGGCAGGTGTATGAAGTTGCATCCATTTACAAAATTGTTGATTCAGCTTAAGAAGGTATGAAAAAGATGTCCTTGACCCTGGTATGTGCAGATGGAAGTGGCATTTCATCAGAAGTGTGTATGGAAACGTGCCTAGCTGCGAAACGGAAGGTATTTTCTACTCAAGTATGTAATCATTTGGACCCATTTATTACTACTGAGCAGCAATGTTTCCTCCCCATGAAACTGCTAATGTTGGACCAGGACAGCCCATACACCTAGGAGCACTGTCCAGATTGTTCCTGGAGGTCTGAGAGAGCGGGCCATTCCTTCCCATGCCATACCCAGTTAAGAGTGTCCCCAAAGAGTCATTTACCCCAGGCAAACCTGAAGTGGCAAAGACAATGGATTAGGGGGAGTTCTAGCTCAGTCCACATTGGGTGCAGAAGTATCTTTCCCCTCTGACTTAAGAAGTATAGTCATGCTCTCTTTGAATCTATCAGGTCAGTCCCAGTTCATCTCATCTCCCCCCACAGTGCGACTGGAGTTCGGGTGTATATTCATGAGCTCTCAAACCAGAGCCCCATCAGTGTGTTGCATCTAGGGCCTGGGGTTCTACTCCCTGCTATCCAATCACTGCACGATTAGCGCAACTCAGCCTTCACCACCGGTACCACCCCAGACCTTCCAGAGTGAAACCAAAGGCCACAGGAGTTTGCTTTCATCAGGCCCAAGGCTCACACAGAATAATGGTCATCATGGATGTCCACATCTGAATGCCCAGAGCCTTCGTATTTACTACCTTGGATGGCAGAAGGGACTTTGCACATGTAAGTTCAGGATCTTTAGGTAGGGAGATTACCCCCAGATTATCTACGTGGGCCAAATGTAATCAATAAAGGGATAATGGCAAGAGGCTCAGGGTCAAAGAAGTGGTGTTGTGATAGAAGCAGAGGTCAGGTTGATGCTACTACTGGCTTTGGAGAAGGGAGAGGCCACACGCCAAAGAAGGCAGGCACACGCAAGAGCTTAAAAACAAACAAACAAGGAAATGAATTTTTCTTCTAGAACCTTCAGAACAAACACAGCCCTGCCACCCACTTTAGACTTTGGACATCCAGAACTGTAAGAGAATTAATTTGTGTTACTTTAAGACCCTGAGTCTGTGATGATCTGTTAATGTACCAATAGGAAACAAGTGCAGTTTACCTGGTTCCGTGACTCAGGATTAACTGTTTTCTGGGTTAATTAACAAGAACACATCTGTTTCCTTTAACAGAAAATTTATCCTCACCCACCAGAGTGAAAGTTTGCTACCTGGATTCCATCAAATCCCAAAAGCACATAGTATCAACTGTGAACAAGTCAACAACAAAATGTTTGCATTGTGTGGTGATTGCAGTTGGATATAGTGAGATTACTACTTCCACTGTTCTGATTTTCTGTATGTGTTTAATGAGCATCTGTTATTATCGTGCAATTACATGACTTAATAAGTGAAAATTTTAAAAGAAAAGAGAAATTTCTCATTTCTATAGTGCTATAATCTGTTACCTAGTTATTCATGAGAACATGAGTGTTGTTTGCCCAATAAGAAGGTAGAAAAACAGTAGAAGAGCGTCCCTATGAGTGAAAGCAGTTACTTGTATACCAGGAACAGTGCATAAGAGTGAGTCTTACCTGTAGATTTCTAGACCATCATGAGTTTAATAAGGGCACTGTAGTAAGCAGAGTTCTGAGAGCCTCCAAGAGTGTAGCTGCTTTGCCTAATATCTGGATCTTTGAATGTGGGTCTATCTCTTTATTTCTAGGATCAGATATGTTATACAGCACAGACTTTTATAACAGGGGGCTCATTTGGCTGGGCTTCACCTCCCATGAAGCCTTCAAGAGCAGAGTTTTCTCTGGCTAGTAGCAAAAAAAGAACTCAGCCTTCAAGCACGAGAAGGATTTTTCCAGCTGTCAATGGATATGTAGGGTATATTGGTAAAGCTGCTCTTTCACTTCTGCCCTCTGAATTTCACACACAAAGGTCTCTTATGGCCCATTCTAGTCGGAAACCTACAGAGCAGGAAATTCTGGAAAAGGTAGTTGAGCCTACCCAAGATGACAGCAGAGTCTCAAAAGAGAAATTGTGTCGTGGGTCAGGGGGAGATGGGAGCCATTAGCAGACTTAGATGAATGATGGATGGCCCAGAAACAGACCTACAAAGGGCCAGAGATATTCCTTAGAAGGAATTGGCTTTTGCAGTTGTGGAGGCTGACAAGTCCCAAGATCTGCAGGGTGAGTCAGCCAGCAGCAGGCCCAGGAGACCTGATGTGTAGTTCCAGTCCAGTGACCCACAGGCTTAAGGCCCAGGAAGAGCCAGTGTTGCCACTCAAGACTGAGTAGCAGGGGAAAAAATGTTCTATCTCCAAGGGCAATCTGGCAGGGGGAATTCCCACTTAATCAAGGGATGGTTGGCCTTTTGTTCTATTCAAGCCTTCACCTGATCGGATGAGGTCCACCACACCCTGCTTTATTCAGCCTATTGACCTAAATGCCAAACTCATCTAAGAGCACCCTCTTAGCAACACCCAGAAGTGTTTGACAAACCATCTGAATACCCTGTAGCCCGGTCAAGTTGACTCATCAAATTAACGGTACGAAGAATGTGAGTGTTACAGTTAAGTGTCAGTTTTGCCATCCTGACCAGCCTTTTGTAACCTCAGGCTCTTCACATGTGAAGTGGGGGTGATGTATTTCTCTCTCAGAACAACTGTGAGGACCAACTGCTAATATAATTACTCCACAAATGTAGTGAGCACCAACTCTATACTAGATGCTGTTCCCCACACTGTAGACACAGTTATGAAGGGAGACACCATGTCCTTCTTCTCATGGAGCTTATGGTGTAGAGAGAAGAGATGGATCAAAGCAAATCAATCAATAATTATTATGTAATCACCCAATGCTCAACATAATAGAAGCTCTATGTTCACTTGCATCCTGGGAAGTAGTTATGATTTTCCTTTTCTAAATGCTGAAACAGAGGTTACTTGCCTCAGATCTCTACTACCAAGGGTCAGTCGAAGTCTTCTGACTCCATTCCAGCACTCTTTATGCAAAGCCCTCTTCCAGCAGAAAATATAAGCCTCAAGTTCTGACTTCGTTACTAAACTTAAGTGGAGAATCTTATCTCATGTGGACAGATGGCTATGACTTTATACACTAAGAAAATCTACTTAGGCAGATGTTTAGGCTATAACAAGAAGTGGAAACATGACCCTAATTCTAATCTAATGGGTTTGCTTAAAGTTATTGGTTGCTACTAATACAGAGATAGTTATTGGTGTATTAATGCAGAGAGAGTAAGACATATGTAGCAAGCTAAAAAGTGAGGGATATAACAAGATTCTTGGGGGAAGAGAGACCATTGGGAACTAGACACATTTATTTCATGAATTTAAATAACACTGAGTTTCTACTACTAGAGTGATAAATGCAATGAAGAAAATAAAAGTAAGTGATGGGATCAAGTGGCTAGGGGAGGGGCCCTCTTGATACAGGTTGGTCAGGCAAGGCTTCTGTGAGCAGGTAACTTCTGAGACAGGACTACAGAGGCAGATCTGCAAAAACCTAGAGGAAGCTCTAGGAGAGGGATTGCAAGTGCAAAGTCCCTGAGGCAGAGCAAGTGTGATGTGCTTGAGGAATAGGGTGAAGAGTGGCTGGAGGTTGCTGAGCAACTGGGACGTGGTAACCTATGCATCTGGAAGGATAGAGAAGAGCCAGATCCTACAGGGCAGTATAGCCCACAGTAAGGGATTTGAATTTTATACAATTCAAATTCCAGTGAATTTTATACAATTCAGTTCCAGTTACACTGGAAGCCATTGAAAGATTTTAAGCAGAATTAAAATGATCCCCTTTGTGTTTTAAAAAAATCACTGTAGCTGACATAAAGGTCTCATCAGTTATATAGTATTTCCAGACATTTGTGCACTTTTTGGAGATTATTGTGTTCTGGATCATTCATGTATTCCAAACTTGAAATAGAAAAGATGAGTAAAAATGAAAAGCTTGTCAAACATCAGTAAAGACTGCTAGGATCCTGGCTGTGATGCAGACCTTTGAGTGGTGGCATCTATGAGAAATGGATGTGGCAGCAGGAAGGTCACGTTTGTCCCTTCTTTCCATCAAACATGCCTGACCTTCCTATGACCCTTTTTACTGATTGGTGACTGAGTACCAGTAGATTAGCATTGATTGGTTTTCAGGAATCTGTAACAGATAGTTAATGTGTTACCCTTTTCAGGTAATGGGGTTCCTTAAAGCATTTGAAATGCCCAAATTGCCCAAAAGTCCCAGGGTTGGGATTTCCAAACCTGCAATGTGTCATTAGGAGGGGTGTTGAAAGACAAGATAGAACACAGAGGCAGCCATGGCCACCTGCTCTGCCCATGTCTCTGCTTCCCGGGGTGTAAGACATGAGCCAACCTTCTCTTTAGCTGATGTGGGTTGCTATTCCCTTCTCCAGGGGATCTTCCCACCCCAGGGATCGAACACAGGTCTCCTGCCTTGGCAGGCAGATTGTCTAACATCTGACCACCAGGGAAGCCCCTTTAGCTGGTAGGATAACATAAATGTTATATTTTTTGTTGTTCAGTCACTCAGTCATGTCTGACTCTTTGTGACTCCATGGACTGCAGCACACTAGGCTTCCCTGTCCTTCACCTCCCAGAGCTTGCTCAAACTCATGTCCATTGAGTTAGTGATGCCATTCAACCATCTTGCCCTCTGTCATCCCCTTCTCCTCCTGCCTTCTGTCTTCCCCAGCATCAGGGTCTTTTCCAATGAGTCGGTTCTTCACATCAGGTGGCCAAAGTATTGGAGCTTCAGCTACAGCATCAGTCCTTCCAATGAATATTCAGGACTGATTTCCTTTAGGATTGACTGGTTTGCTTTCCTTGCAGTCCAAGGTACTCTCAAGAGTCTTCTCCAACTCCACAGTTCGAAAGCATCAATTCTTCGGTTCTCAGCCTTCTTTATGGTCCAGCTCTCACATCCATACATGATTACTGGAAAAACCATAGCTAGTTGTTCTTCAAAAGATACTAGAAAACTGAGTTCTTTCTTTCAAGACTCTTCCATTAGTCTGGTGTCTTGGCTTCTTAAGTAATGCCGTAATACTGAATTCATTTCATGATGCTATTGAATGAAAGGGATCTGTAGCTGGAAATAGACTTGCTATTTGAGCAGGTAAGTTAAATACTTGGATAAATTAGCTAGGGGGCTGCTTTCAAGGGTAATAAGCGGAGAAGAAAGTCATATTGGTCTGGTTGGGATGGAAAAGGACTAACCCCAGTCGTCTGCCAGAGTCTCCAAGTCAAAGTGGAAAGATGGAGCTGCAGGCTGGAGGGAGATCAGAGTTACCATCTAGGGAGAGAGGATGCATGTTGAGCAGAGGTGTCTGCATATTGAGCAGATACCACCGTGTCTACAGTGGTGTATGTAGTGAGGTTTTCTAGACAAGGAGACATAGAGAATGAAGTCAGGAAGGAAGCTTGGGTGGAAAAGAAAGGTCAGATACTTTAGAAGGCTGAGAGTTTTAGAAGCATGGACAAGAGTGTTTGGCAGAAGGATGGCACCTTGAAGGTGGTACATCAGCGTGCTTTTGTCATGGATGGCTCACCCCGCTGGAAATGTCTTGCTAAGATGGAATTTTTAAAGGGAGTTTGTTTCCCTGGCTTTGCTCTCTCTGGTTACCTGAATTTTGATTCTAAGACTTAGGTTATTTTCCCTTGTCCTACATATTTACAAATGCCAATAACAAGAGGAATCCTTGAAAATAGTAATATCATTAGGATGACAAAGGGCCATGTTGAGCCACTAAACCCACACTTTGAAATGAGGAGTATAACCAAAGTCTATATAATAAACCAGAAAGGATTATATGGTATTTTCTGATATCAGTCTTTAAATTTTCCCTACCAAGGAATTTGTGTTGATCCTTAATCAGCTGCTCTGGGAAGCATGTTTAGCCCAGCGTGGATCTTCATTTCTCTATCTCCTCTACTGTCTGATGATTGCTTTCTGCGCACTTGATCTGGAAAGTGATGGCTGATTCCAGGTCATGTAACCTACATGCTTTCCCTTTCTGTTTCCTTTGGCTCCCATGTTCTCCCTATGAGATTAGCATTTTCTCTTTTTCTGCTATGAAAGCTTGTTGTCAGAATGAGCCCCTGTTACTTAGAATACAATCTATTGATGAATTGCCCTCATGAATGCCATATGCTGCTTCCTGGCAATACAGTTAAATTGCAATCCCCACCCCTACTCTTATCAAATGTTCCTTAGGGCATTATTGTTTAATCACGCAGTGCCCAATGTCACAGAAGTTATACAGTCCACTTGCATCCTAGGAAATAGTTATTACAAATGCTGAAACAAAGGTCCCTGGCTGGAGACCCTTTGCTACCAAGTGTCAAAAGTGAGACTCAGCCCACGTTTTCTGACTTCATGTCCAACACTGTTAATGCAGTCGTCACAGCCCTTTTCTGACAGAAAATATAAGCCTGCAGTTCTCACATCCTTATAAAACTTAAGCAGTGTATTATCTCCTGTGGACAGATGGTTATGACTTTATACACCAAGAAAACCTATTTAGGCAGATGTTTCGTTGATGACAAGAAGTGTAAACATGACCCTAATTAATGGATTTGCTGAAAGTTATTGGCTGCTCCTTGTCAGAACTGTTGTTTTTCCTGTCAGTCCTCAGATTGGATACATAGAGAAAAATTAAGCATGAAGAAAATTGGCATTTAAAATGTGTTTATTCTTTGCCATCAAGCCAAATAGAACTTTTCATTCAAGAAAAGGAATGAAGAATTCATTGTGCTATGGAAAATCACATGTGAGAAGAAGATAGAAAAATTTGAGGAAGATTAATATCGCTTTTGACAAAATGAGGAAATAGGAGAAGTCTTCTTGCAAAGAACTCTGCAGGTGCATGAAGACTAAGATTGGACCGATCTCCAAGTTCATGGGTGATTCCCAATCTGTACACCCTTTGTGTTCATTCTCAAGAAAGCGACATCATCCCTTTGTCTCCTGCCTAGTCCACCAGTGATGCCAGCTGTTCTTATTAAGCCCTTGCCACTCCCAAGCAACTTCCTAATGCCTGCATTAACTTCAAACCTAGTAAGTGGTGAAGTTTCCTTCAGACTGTCAGCAGGCCCTCTGACCCCCAGCTCCATCCCTTTCTACAACTTCAGCAGAAGGTATTTGCAAGCTCTTTAAACTGATCCTTGCTGAGAAAAGCCATTTTATGAGTCTCGGGCTTTTAAAAGGTCTTAGAACTCGAAGGACCCCCTCTTTGAGGGCTGACTTGCTGATACATCATTATTGCTTACCCTGCTGCAGAAGCAGGTGGGTGGCTAGACTTGCAGTGGGAGAATCTGTTAATTAGAAATTGGTCCTCATAGAGGGTCGTAAGGGAAACGTTCAATTTGCACCTTTCTTAGCAGATCCTCCCTAGAGTTAATTAAAAGCTATTGCTCCCACCAGTGAAACCTTCATGGCCTCACTGAATTCTCTGCAGCTGCCAAACATGTACAAAGGGGAGAAAGGTTTCAAGCTGGATTCCTTCCCAGAAGGAAGGTTCTTTCATTGTGCAGATTCCAGGGAGGTGGCATCTTCGGGGAGGAGTAGTTGGGGTGAATTTTCCTCCTGTATCTGCTCTCCCGTCCCCTCCTCCTCCTGTGCTGTAGTTTGTGCTCCCTATCCCCAGCTGTTCTGGCCAGCTTCTCAGTGATCTTCTAAGAGCCAGTGTTTTCTACTTCTTCTTCCCTACTTTGTTACGTTCAAGCCCTGAGCATGGCATTCTTCTGAGACATCCTGTATCCATGTCCGCCCCCTTGTCCTTCCATGAGGTTAGGAGGCCAGCCACAGTGGGCAATGCTTATGTACCCTTCTCCCAGGCCACTGCTCCAGCCAAATTGCCCTTTCTGTCTTCCCTGCTTCAGGGGAAGCTCTATTAATTCACCATGGCTGTGTTCAAATCCACTTCCTCCTCCCCCTGCTAAGAGCTCATTGTTCTTTTTGTCATGCTCCTAAAGTACGCCTCTTATTTGTAATGCATTGTAGCCCGCATTTGTCCCCATCTGGGTTACAGGCATTTGTGTGGCTTTCCTCCTCATTGAATGCAAAGTTTTCAAGGCTTTGGTCCTCATCTTATTCATCTCTGTAACCTCATAGTACCTAAGAGAGTTCTTTGTACAAACCCAGTGTGCAAAAGTGTTTGTTGGATTGAGAACAGCGGGACAACCTCTCTGATGAGCCAGAAAGATGGAGCAGATTAGCTTTTCTAAAGTTGTGAGGGGCAAGGTTGATGAAAGACTTGTTCTAAGAAAGATTTTCCTTTAGGACCCTCATCACTTCCCCATAGCGGGTTTGAAAAGAAAGTCAGGGCTGAGTACATTAGCACTGCCTATTGAGTGCGCATCTGTACAGGGCCAAACGTGGACGACAATAGAAAGGCACAAAGAGAAAGAGCACGTGCTTTTTGTATCTTAGGAGCTAAGCATTTTCCAATGATTTTCATCTCAGGCCCCAAAGTACATTTTGTTGTTAACCCTGGAATAGCTGTACATGAATGCCCAGCCAAACACACACACAAGTGTGTGTGTGTGTGTGTGTGTGTGTGTGTGTGTGTATACACGCATGTATATGTGTGTCTACCATAAGTATGTGTTCAGTTCAGTAATTCAGTCAAGTCTGATTCTTTGCAACCCCATGGACTGCAGCACACCAGGCCTCCCTGTCCATCACCAACTCCCAGAGTCTACCCAAACTCATGTCCATTGAGTCGGTGATGCCATCCAACCATCTCATCCTCTGTTGTCCCCTCGTCTTGCCCTCAATCTTTCCCAGCATCAGAATCTTTTTCAGTGAGTCATCTCTTTGCATCAGGTGGGCAAAGTATTGGAGTTTCAGCTTCAACATCAGTCCTTCCAATGAACACCCAGGACTGATCTCCTTTAGGATGGACTGGTTGGATCTCCTTGCAGTCCAAGGGACTCTCAAGAGTCTTCTCCAACACCACAGTTCAAAAGCATCAGTTCTTAGGCACTCAGCTTTCTTTACAGTCCAACTCTCACATGTGTATATATGTATATATGTGTGTATATATAAATATGTGTATATATGGGTATTTGTATATATATGTGTGTGTGTATTTTTGTGTCTATTGTGTATGTATTAATATATTTGTGTATGTGTATGTATATATGTGTGTGTTACATGTGTATGTATTGTGGGTGTATGTATGTGTACATATGTGTTTATATTGGGTTGGCCAGAAAGTTCATTTGGGTTTTTTCATACAATATGATGGTATGACTGAAAAACCCAAATGAACTTTTTGGTCAACCCAATACATGTATAGGTGATATATGTGTGTATCTACATATCTCTGTATATATGTGTGTATATATGGGTTTCCCTGGTAAGCTCAGCTGGTAAAGAATTCACCTGCAATGCAGGGGACCCTGGTTTGATTCCTGGGTCAGGAAGATCCGGTAGAGAAGGGATAGGCTACCCATTCAGTATTCTTGGGCTTCCCTGGTGGCTCAGCTGGTAAAGAATCTGCCTCCAATGCGGGAGACCTGGGCTCGATCCCTGGGTTGGAAAGATCCCCTGGAGAAGGGAATGGCTACCCACTCAATATTCTTGCCTGGAGAATTCCATGGACTATACAGTTCATGGGGTTGCAAAGAGTTGGACACGACTGAGCAACTTTCACTTTCATGTATATATACATGTATGTATGTGTTATATGTATGTATATCGTGTATCTGTGTATTATGTTTATACATATGTATGCGTGTGTTTTGTGTATGTATATCATGTGTGCTATGATTATACATATGTATGTGTGTATGTATAAGTGTGTGTCTATGTGGAGATGCACATATGCGTCTGTATGAATGTGTGTGTGTATGTATACGTCAATCCGCTTTTAAAAAGCTGATGTGAGGTAGCACATTCCAGATGAACCCAAAGCTAAGAGACTCAGGCCTGGGAACTCGACTGGACCCCCTGCTACGGAACAGCGCAGTTCAGAGCACCCTGAGCAAACTGTAGTGGAGATCCTCACCCCAGGAGATGTGGAGACTGCCTCCCCCAGGTTGCTGGTCTTCTCTGACAGCGTGGCATCAAGTTAATCCCTGCCGGGCTTCAAGCCTTGTATTTAGCAAATTTGTGTTCCAGTCACCAGCACGGATTTGACACTTCAGTGTGGTCAGCTCCGCCTGCCGCCTGCCCTGCTCTTCTCTCTTCCGGCACAGTGGCTGGGATGGGTGTCTCAATGTCAGCACACTTCACTTTCCCTGACCACAGGCACAAAGGAGGAGGGCAGCCACATCTCCCACTGCCAGGGAAGCAGAGAAGTTGAGACTCCAGGCCAACAGGATGAAGGCTGAGCCATGGCCAGGAGGACAGTGAAATTAAAAATCGCCAAGGGAGTTCCCTACACTTAGAATTATCCCTGTCCGCAGACTGGGGGAAAAGGAGTTGGTCTTGCTAATAAAACAAACCTTTAGTTCTCCTACCCATGTATGTTCCGCTTACTGCAATTTTCCTCATCACACTGCTTTAACAGTGCCCTCCGCAGGCTCTTTCCAAAACTACAGTGCTCTGCAGGCTTTATTTGTCTCCCTCCACTCGTTCAGGAATGCCTTCTGCCGGATGGGCTGAACCCAGAGCTTTCTTCTTCTTCATATTTTTTTTGTAAATTAATTTATCTATTTTAATTGGAGACTAATTACTTTGCCATAGTGTAGTGGTTTTTGCCATACATTCACATGAATCAGCCATGGGTTCTTGATGTAAGAAATATATTACTAACTTGTAGGTTCTTAAGAGCATAAAAGTGAGCCATCCCATCTAGCTGGAAGGAAGGAGGGGCTCTCGTAAGAGATTTCTTTGTGAAAGTCCACCAGGATTTCAGTCTCACCTCCTCCTGAACTGGGGAGAGAGGCCTGGAGGGGTTCTGAAGATGTGACACGGGAACCTTGACATGGGGTGATGGATTGAGAACGCGTTTGCATTTTCTGAACACGTCGCTTTGCTGACAGCTTAGTCTCCTGTGAAATGCCCTTTCTCATCTTTGAAGCATACTAGTTTTTCTCTGGTGACGTTTTTATTGTGGTTATTCTGCATCTGTCAACATTTCATCCTCTTTTAACTCATCCCTTGCCAAAAAAAAAAAAATTACTCTGAGCTTGTTAGTTTCTTCTACTCCCTCTTAAAGAAACTCTAAATAAAACCCTACTTATAGTTACAGCAAACAGGTGTTTTCTTACTAGATATTCCCACCAGAACACCACACGTATATCTATTTTAGTTCATTCTAAACCACCATCATGTAACAAATTCAAAAAATTGTGTTTTCATCCCCAATTATTCACGATCTCTCTGCCTATTGAAGATCATTGAAGCAGCACAGAAAAATAGTAAAGCAACAGATGAGGCCTGCTTTCAAAAAACCTGTGAAACTGGTATACAGCATTCCTCAAATTATAATTGGGGTGAGACATTGACAGTTTCTTCTGATGGGTTCAAGTTTTGCTTTTCTTCTCTCTCTCCCCAAACCTTAAATAGAAACAGAATCATATGTATTCTTATAATCAATAAACCTGACTTATCCTGCCAGAGAATACACTGCTCAACCTTTTGTAGGGGGAAATGAACTTCTATAGGATTCCAGCATTACATTGTGTTTTTAAGCAAATGTTGACCAAGTGACCCAAGTACCCATTCAGTTCCAGCACTTGAGGTGCATTTCCCGTACTCAGTAGTAGATTCATTTCATTATTTACAGTGTGGATCTTTAGAAAATGAATATCAGATATGGGCTAAGCCAAGGGTCAGTGAACTTTTTCTGTAATAAATATTCAGCTCATGGGCCTTATGATCTCTTTGTTGCAACTTCTCAAGTTTGCAGAAGCAGCCCACAAATGGATATGATTGTGTTCCAGTAAACTTACTCACAGAATTAGATGGTAGGCTGGATTTGGCCCACAAGCTCTTGTTTGCTGACTCCTGGGCTCCGCTACTAGAAGGCCACTACTGATAGGTGTGGAGGCTGGGCTTTGTCTGATGGAGCCCAGCTAAGCGAGACCCAACTTCCCATTCATAATCTGCTTCTCCCAACCTCTGACCACAAGGGGCACTTGTTCTAATTCACACAAAGGTACCATCTGCTCACAGGCTGTGTCCACTCAGAAGGAGCATCCTTCCTAAGGTATTAGTCAACGTTCTCCAGAGAAACACAGCCAATATGATGTAAGTAAACAGACAAGATTTATTATAAGGAATTGACTCACACAATGTTAGAGGCTGGCTAGTCCCAAGAGCTGCAGGGTGAGTCAGCAAGCAGGAGACACTGGAGAGCTGATGGATCGTTCCCATCCAAGTGTGAAGTCCTGAGAATTAGAAGAGCTTATGTTTCACTTCCTATCTGAAGGCGGGTGGGCTCAAGACCCAGGAAGAGGCAATATTTTGTTTTGAGTCTGAAGGCAGGAAAAATTCACCCTTACTCATAGGAGTTGTTGTTATTGTTCAGTTGCTAAGTCATGTCCAATTCTTTATAATTCCCTGGACTGCAGCACACCAGGCTCCTCTGTCCTCCACGAACCCCCAGTTTTCTCAGATTCATGTCCATTGAGTTGGTGATGCTATCTAACCATCTCATCCTCTGTCGCCCCTTTCTCCTTTTGCCTTCCATCTTTCCCAGCATCAGGGTCGCTTTCAATGAGTTGGCTCTTTGCATCAGGTGGCCAAAGTATTAGAGTTTTAGCAACAGTCCTTCCAATGAATATTCAGGTTTGATTTCCTTTAGGATCGACTGGTTTGATCTCCTTGCAGTCCAAGGGACTCTCAAGAGTCTTCTCCAGCGCCACAATCAGCCTTTTTGTTCTATTCAGGCCTTCAAATTATTGGATGAGGCCCACTCACGTTAGGGAGGGCATTCTGCCTTATTCAGTCTACTGATTCAAATGTTAATCTCATCCAGAAATATCCTCAAGGACTCCAAGAATAATGTTTGACTGAATGTCTGGGCATCTTGTGACTCAGTCAAGTTGACACATCAAATTAACCATCACACCTAATTTGCAAAATGATTCCAGATATTCTAACAGTAGTGCTAAGTACTTTGCTTTCTTTGCTGGGCTTTGTTTTCAAAAGTAGGACCTCACTACATCTATTTTAGTATCCACATCCCTCGTTATAGACAAAATTATTGTCCAAACAGTAAATGAGTGGATGCCGTCATCAGGACCATGGGACTGCAAGGATTGGAATTTCGTTCTAGCCCCCAAGTCAATGGAGGGTCTAAAAAGAATGAGGACAGACACTAAAGTACAGCAAGTTATGTGGTGTAGGAGGTGGGAAAACTGTTTCCTTTCATAGAACCACACGTGGTCCTCACATCCTTGCCTCTCTTTATTTCTTCATTTTCTCACTCTCTTCTACTTACACATGGTCTGCCCCAGCCCTAGCTCAGTGGGTCCTTTCATTTCAGGCATTTGGCTTTCTTACCTTTAGCGATCCAACTGATCTACTACTTGTTTTCACAACCCTCGATCAACAGGAGAGGGACATAATTCTCCTGGGTTAAGATTAAATCTCTCTTGGATCTAATCAACTGTTACTGAAATGAATGAAGATCAAACGATTCAAGCATGACTTTCTTGACATGCATCTAGGGACTCGGAGTGGGCAGCCAGACCAAATTCAAAGGAGAAATAGATTGGACAAGTACCCTGGTAGGGGGAACCCTGAAGAACGTGAGTTCATATGGTTAGGGGTAGCTGTGGTCTGAATATTTGTGTCCTTCCAAGCTTCATATGTTGAAAGCTTCCCCCCCCGCAAGGTCATGGTATCAGGAGAGTGGGTATGAGGAGAGGCCTTTGGGAGATGATGAGGTCCTGAGGGTGGAACCCTCATGAATGAGACTTAAAAACCTTAAGAAAGCTCCCTATCCCTTCTGCCATGTGAGGCCACAGCAAAAAGACAGTCATCAGTGAACAAGGAAGCAGGATTTCAGTTCAGTTCAGTCGCTCAGTTGTGTCCGACTCTTTGCGACCTCATGGTTTGCAACATGCCAGGCCTCCCTGTCCATCACCAACTCCCGGAGTTTACCCAAACTCATGTCCATTGAGTCGGTGATGCCATCCAACCATCTCATCCTCTGTCATCCCCGTCTCCTCCTGCCCTCAATCTTTCCCAGCATCAGGGTCTTTTCAAATGAGGCAGCTCTTCACATCAGGTGGCCAAAGTATTGGAGTTTCAGCTTCAACATCAGTCCTTCCAATGAACACCCAGGACTGGTCTCTTTTAGGATGAACTTGTTGAATCTCCTTGCAGTCCAAGGGACTCTCAAGAATCTTCTCCAACACCACAGTTCAAAAGCATCAATTCTTCGGCACCCACCTTTCTTTATAGTCCAACTCTCACATCCATACATGACTATTGGAAAAGCCATAGCTTTGACTAAATGGACCTTTGTTGACAAAGTAATGTCTCTGCTTTTCAATATGCTGTCTAGGTTAGACATAACTTTCCTTCCAAGGAGTAAGCGTCTTTTAATTTCATGGCTACAATCACCATCTGCAGTGATTTTGGAGCCCAGAAAAATAAAGTCAGCCACTGTTTCCACTGTTTCCCCATCTATTTGCCATGAAGTGATGGGACCGGATGCGATGATCTTAGTTTTCTGAATATTGAGCTTTAAGCCAACTTTTTTCACTCTCCTCTTTCACTTTCATCAAGAGGCTCTTTAGTTCTTCTTCACTTTCTGCCATAAGGGTGGTGTCATCTGCGTATCTGAGGTTATTGTTTTTCTCCTGGCAGTCTTGATTCCAGCTTGTGCTTCCCCCAGCCCAGCGTTTCTCATGATGTACTCTGCATATAATTTAAATAAGCAGAGTGACAATATACAGCCTTGACATACTCCTTTTCCTATTTGGAACCAGTCTGTTGTTCCATGTCCAGTTCTAACTGTTGCTTCCTGACCTGCATACAGGTTTCTCAAGAGGCAGGTCAGGTGGTCTGGTATTCCATTCTCTTTCAGATTTTTCCACAGTTTATTGTGATCCACACAGTCAAAGGCTTTGGTATAGCAATAAAGCAGAAATAGATGTGTTTTTGGAACTCTCTTTGCTTTTTTGATGATCCAGCAGATGTTGGCAATTTGATCTCTGGTTCCTCTGCCTTTTCTAAAACCAGCTTAAAGACTTCCCTGGTGGCTGAGATGGTAAAACATCTGCCTACAATCTGGGAGAGCTGGGTTCAATCCCTGGGTTGGGAAGATCTCCTGGAGAAGGAAATGGCAACCCACTCCAGTATTCTTGCCTGGAAAATCCCAAGGACAGAGGAACCTGGTAGGCTACAGTCCATGGCTTTCACCAGACACCAAATCTGCCAACACCTTTTTCTTGGACTTTTCCAGCCTCCAGAACTGTGAGAAGTAAATTTCTGTTGTTTATAAGGCACCCAGTTTATGGTATTTTGTTATAGCAGCCTGAATGAACTAAAATAGGAATTTTGTTAATGGTGACAATTTTGTAGTGAATTCACAAAACCAGAATCCCTTCACAAAGTATGTCCTTGTCCAAAAATTGTGATTTAGGCCACCAGGTTCTATCGTAGAATGTTAGAATATTAAAAGTAGGTGGAAACAAAGCATGCTTTTTCAAATTTTAACATCAGAATCCTTTTTCTCAAATAAGAGCCTATACTTCCGGGGTCCAGCTCCAGAAGGATCCAGGGGTACCCTCAGGATGAACGGCATCGGCGAGTGCAAGAGAGAGAGAGACAGAGAGATGAGACCGGGGTGTGCAGCAGAGTCTGGCATCGCTTTATTTTCTACCATAGCTTTTATACCCTAAGTAGTACATTTCTAAGGGGAGGTGAAAGATAAGCATACAAAGTTTAGTTCAACATTACGTCAGTTTGTCCTTCATGAAACCAGGGTGTTTTCTGCATACTTCTCTGTTCATGAGAGTCTTCTTTCATAGTGGATCTTTGTACATTATCTTCTGGCCTTGGGGCCTATTAACATTTTATGACCTAGATGAAGGCAAAACTGTTTTCCGTAGTCTATTCTTTATTGTTCTATTTTGCCTTGAGTTTAGCAGAAAACAGAAAAGTTGCGGTCTCATGGTACAGCAGGTTGCAACATAGTAGAAATACAATCCTGTTAATGCAAATGTCAGCCTTTTTGCAAAAGTTCTCAGCTAAATTTATCTAAAAAGTTTACCACACAAAGACTCTGTGGCTCTGGTGAGGCAGCCTCTGTTTTAGAACTCTTAATTAAAATTAACAATTATCTTATTGTTTTCACACTAGGGCTAAACTCTTATTTTTCTAAATCCTTAACTATATTAACAATAGTTTTTACTGCACAACCTTAGCACAATAACAGCAATCAAACGTTGATCCAATAACCACTTTTAGAATAATATTTTTTGTGTTCTCTAATAGGGCCTTCTCACCCCCCGAAGGGCTCTGTGCCTATCAGGGCCTTTTGTGATCAGGTTCTTTATGATTAAGGTGTTGTGAGCAGTCATGTGCGTTAGTACGCATCTGCCAAACAAGCCAGAGTGCCAGCAAAAGGGTCTTTACTTGAAACATTTCCTTCATCCCTGGCCCCTTCATAGGGAACCAGCGTCCAGGAGATTTATTAATTAGGGTTGTAGGTTGGTCTTTATTTAGTGAAAAAGGAGCAGGAGAGCTCTCGGCAGGCAACGCAAAGATCCGCAACAGGGTGAACAAGGACAACAGCAAGAGGGGGAGGATGCACGGTTGGGTAGAGGCTGGGGTCAACCTGGAGGGTCCCTTGTAGCCTGAACAGCCTTGCGTTTCAGGTCTTCTCCTCATGACCTTGTCATGGGTGGGATCTCCCATGATGGCTCCCGGCACTATACGGTACTCGAGTATTTATAACTGAGAAAGGGGGAGTTGTCTGGCACAACTGGTCAAGAAAGAGGAAGAGTGGTCCTCATTGTTCATTTCCCTCCTTGGCCTCCTGCCTGGCCCAGAGGTAGCTGCTAAAACTGCTCTAAGGAACCAATTTGAAAACCTTAGTTATCACGCTGACATGAAATAATTGGGGGTAATAATATCTTATACCACTTTTGTGGGCAGAAAAAACCTTTTCCTTTCAAATTCTTCCACTCTTAATTTTTTGTTGCATATACATTTAGAATATTTTATAGAGATTAATATAGAATTGTAAGGCTGAATATAATGTTGGTATTTGACATTCTGTTGGATCTAAGCAGCCGGGGGAAGAGGTAAATAAAAATAACTGCACAAAGGAAACAGCTATTAGTTTCTGTTTACATGTGCATGAAATAGCACGTCAGCTGGGCATATAAACATCTTGATAGAAGTTTTTTCAGTTATTTGTTTAAGACATGTTTACATAAAATGAAATGCATAGCTTTTAAGTGCAGTTTGATCTTGTGTTAACAAATACATATAGTTGTGTAATCCTCCACATTATAAAATATACATTTTTGTTGGCTAGGATATGGAGAAAAGGGAACCCTTGTACCCTGTTGGTGGGAATGTAAACTGGTACAGCCACTGTGGAAAAGTATCACAGTTTCTAAATAAACTGAAAATAGAACTACCACATGATCCAACAATTCTAGGTGTGTGTTCAAAAAAACAAATATACTAATTCAAAAAGATACATACATCCCAATGTTCCTAGTAGCATTATTTACAATAGCCAAGACATGGAACAACCTAAGAAATGAATGGATAAAGAAGGAGTGGTAAATATATGCAATGGAATACTACTCAACCATAAAAAAGAATTAAAATTTTCCATTTATGGCAACATGGATGGATTTGGAGGGCATTATGATAATTGAAATAAGCCAGACAGAGAAAGACAAGTACTAAATTATATTACTTATATGTGAAATCTAAATAAATACAACAAACGAGTGAATATAACAAAGAAGCAGACTTACAGATATAGAGAACAAACTCTTGGTTACCAGTGGGAAGAGGGAAGAGAGGAGGGGCAATAAAGGGTAGGGGATTGAGAGGTACAAACTATTATGTATAAAATAAACTGCTAAAGTGCAAGGATGTATTGTACAATGTGGGGAATATAGCAAAAATTTTATAATGACTATAAATGGGGTATAACCTTTAAAGATTGTGGATCAGTATATTGTACACCTATAACTTATACTTCACTTTTAACTTATAACTTACACATATAACTTACACTTATAACTTATACTTCAATTAAAGTTTTAATGGAATTAAGTGTTATATGTATATATATATAATATTTTTTTCATCCCAGAAAGTTCTCTCTTTCCCCTTCCCCCAAATTGAATTACCCCTCTAGAAACAACCACAGATGTGATTTCTATCATCAGGATCTGTTTTTCTTTCTTTCTTTTGAATTCAAATGCATTTATTTAGAAAATGTCCTATATAATACATAAACTAAATAGAGAGGTTAGAATGCCGTAATCTGACAGTATAAGAGCAATTGCTTAAATGTTGACTCTATGAAAATGTTGATAACTCTGCCCCAGAGGCTAAAGAGTAAACTGCAATGTCATCCTATTTACACTCTCCGAAAGAGTTGAAGATAAATGTAAGGAAAATCAACATGGGCTTCTTGATTTGTTTTTCTATTCTAGAACATCATGTAAATGGAACCATACCATATACACTCTTCTGTGTCTGGCTTTTTTAACTTAGCATATTATTTTGAAGATTCATTCATGTTGTAGCATAACAGTTCAACAGTACAAATAGAAACTAATTTATTTGTCTTGTTCATGATTGGTAGATATTTAGTTTCACTCTTTGGTCTTACAGCACCACTCTAGTGAATTTTCTTGAACAAAAGTTATCTGATATTTGAAGGAGTGAATATTTAGAAGTTGAAGTGTGGGTCAAAGACTATGCATATTTAAAATTTGGATAAACATTGCGAACTTGCTCTCCATGAAATATATACCAACATAGACTGTCAGAGGCCACTTCTGAGAACCTGTCCCCACATCCTTGTCAACTAGGATGTCATCAAACTGCCTAATCTTGGCCAAGGTGATAAGTGAAAAATGTCAGATTGCTGTGCTTTTCGTTTATACTCTTCTTATTAGAAGTGAGTGTAAGTGTCTTTTCATGTCCTTAAGATTAGTTTATACTTCTGGTCTTTTTCTTACTGACTTTACGAAGCTTTTTCTATATTAATTGAATTAGCCCTTTTTTCTGTAATATGGAGTTTAAAAGCTTGTAGTATATTATTTGACTTTGTAGATTTTGCTGTCCAGACTTTTTTTTTAATTTTATTTTATGTTGTTAAATTTACTTTCTTACATGGATTCTGTTTTTTTGGATCACACACAGAAAGAGCTTCTCCACTCTATAGTTGTATAAAGAAATTCTCCTGATGTTTTTATGTGGATTGTAATGATTTAGTGGTTACATTTAAATCTTTGATTCATCTATGCTTTTGTGAAGTATAAGATAAAGATCTGCAACTTTTCTTTTTTCAGTTGAACACCTTGTTGTTGTTCAGTCACTAAGTCATGTCCAACTCTTTGCGACCCCATAAATTGAAGCATGCCAGGCTTCTCTGCCCACAAGGCATATGGGTTCTTAGTTCCCTGACCAGGGATCAAACTTGCACCCCCTGCATTGGAAGGCAAAGTCCTAACCCCTGGACCATCAGGGAAGTCCCTCTATAAGAACTCTTAATGAACTTCCTTGGTAGCTGAGCAGTAAAGAATCCACCTGCCAATGCAGGAGACCCGGGTTCAAACCCTAGGTTGAGAAGATCACCTAAGTGAAGGAAATGGCAACCCACTCCAGTATTCTTGCCTGTGAAATTCCATGGACAGAGGAACCTGGCAGGCTATAGTCCATGGGGTCACAAAGAGTCAGACATGACTTAGAGGCTGAACAACAACAATGAACTCTTAAATCATCTTCTCTACAACTCCATGGAAAAATTCTATTGCTATTTTTGTTGAGATTATTATAAACATCTATTAAATTGAGAGCAATTAAATATTTAAGATGCTGAGTTTTCCCATCAAAAGATGTGATACATTTTTTTATTTCTTTAAAGGTCTTTATGCCCCAAACAATGTTTTAAAGTTTAGTTTATACAGGTCTTATACACTTCTCACTACATTTATTCCCAGATATTTATAGTATTTTCTTTCTTTGAGATTTTTTAAACTAGTTATAATTTGCAAATATTAAGGCTACTGATTTCCAGATATGAATTTCCCATAGCCATCTAATTCAATTTCATGTTACATATAATAGGTTTCCAGGTATACAATCACATCATCTCTAAATAATGATGATTTTACTTCCTTGCTTTTAGTTTTTATAGTCCTTATTTATTTTCCCTTGTCTGTTTTGGGCTGGCCTTCACAACAATATTGAGTAAAGGATAAAGGATGCCTTTATCTTATTCCTGACATCAGCTCCTGTGGTTTCACTATACCACACATGAACAGAGCAGCCACTATGTTCTGGGGACCAGGATAGAGCAAATCCAGCCGTCATTCAAGACTCAACCCAAACTCACCTTCTTCCAAAGCCCCCTTTGATCATGAAAGCAGAAGCTGTCTTTGTCTCTTCTGAGCTTCACTTATTCTCCTCTGTGTCCCTTCCTACTGCTTATCCTATTTCAGAGTTATTTGTGCCCTTTTCTTATATAGTTCCCTATAGTTTCTTATATAGTTCCTTTTTTTATATAGTTTTTCTATAAGCTAGAGAAGGCAGGGTCTTTGACCATATAGTTGTGCTCAGAATTTGGCCTTGCACATAGCAAATGCTCAACCCTGTGCTGCTTAATTGATTAATGAATGTCAAGGTCTGCTCAAATAAACTCTAAACCTCTGCTGAAATAAAATGTGGGGTCTTCATACAGAACACTTAACCAGAAGTAATAAACATAAATCTAGCTGACAAAATACACACGTACACATGTTCATATTCATCACTAGCCAAAAAGGGGTTCAAAGTTTACCTTTCAGTTGTTATGGAGGGAATAAAATAGAAAGAAAGAAGCCATTTGCACCCAGAGAGCTGGGAAGTTTTGAACCTTGATCAGTTCTGTAAATCTAGACAAATACTATAAATCGTCAAATCATTTCATGCCTGTTAGGTTTAACCTCAGAACCTTTTTCACTAAAAAGCCTCTCTCACTGGGGATAGTAGAATAAATGACCTCCATATCAGTGTTTGCTGTCTTTGTAGTATGCAGTTGGTTTTATCTGGTGTTGATTTTAAATTCCTATTTTTAGCTTCTCCATATTTTGTGTTATGTGTTCACTCTCACTCTCCACCCCCTCACACCAGAGATTTACCCACACACCCTCTGTAAGTTTCTATAAAAAGACTTCATGCAGAATTGGAGCTGTCTGGGGTGACCTGTCATCAGCCTGCTGACACCTGGCTCCCCACAACCTCAGGACCTATGTGAGGATGGGCATGTGGACGTGGATGGGCGACCTTGGATTTCCTGACTCCTTGGGTTATAATTCATAATAGGAAGAATTTGTCTCAAAACTAGGAACAATGATTTAGCTGCTAGAACCTAGCACACTGGCTGGCACACAGTTGACTCTTAATACATGTGTGTTCAATGAATAAACTAAGTGAAAATCACTCAGTCATGTCTGACTGTTTGTGACCCCTTGGACTATACAGTCCATGGAATTCTCTAGTCCAGAATACTGGAGTGGGTAGCTTTTCCCTTCTCCAGGGGAATCTTCCCAATCCAGGGACTGAACCCAGGTCTCCCACATTGCAGGCAGATTCTTTACCACCTGGGGTTCAGTGAATGAACAACTAAATGGACAGTGAATGAGTGAACACACTTGAGTCTCAACAAGAGATGGATCACAACCTGACGTTTTCTATAAACTCTTCTCATTTTTTAAACATGATTGAAATTGGCAGCTTGCACATTTACACTTGGTTTAGAAAAGTTCCATTAACCTGGTCCTCATGCAATGTCATGAACTTTAGGTTGCTTACTTGACAAATATGGCTCCATTATTAATTCATGCATCTGAAAGAACACACACGTTGGAAGCAACAGCAAATCCTTTTAAGTTCTGTACTCTGGTGAACAGCTTCTTTTTTTCACACTCAGGAGAAAAAAACTCACTGCTGGTGATGGCAGCGGACTGGTCCCTTGAATCTCAGCTCATAGTCTGTGAAGGAGAGAGCCCACAGGGGCAGGTTACCTGTATGGTCATTTCTGTGATTGGCCAAAATCATATGCTTAGTATTCAACTCAGATTGGAGACGTATTCTGGGTATTGCAATTGTTAGTTGTCCCAACCTCTATTTTTCAGCAAATCTTTCCTTCCTCTCTTCCTTCCCCCAGCATTGGTATAAACTGAGTTTTGTGGGTGCACAGCTAGGTGCCTATGTCAGTTCCATAAGAGGACAGCTCCTCCCCTCCCTGCCTCCCCCTCTACTAGCTCTTCACGCCCTATGGGCCATCCATTATTGATGATGCTTCAGCACCTTGTCCCCCCCACAGGGTGCCCGAAGCCCTTGTGCACCGCTGAGCAGAGTCCAGTGCAGGATCTGGTGGGGGGGGGGGCCAGCACCACTGCTCCAAGGCTGTTGGGACACCTTTCTCTTCCTGCTGCCGGAGAGGACACTTGGCACTGGAGATGTGACAGTGGTGGCGGCAGCAGCCAGTGCCCAGTGGGGTTCGTTTCTCTCGTTTCTTCTCTGGGAAGCAAAAGGTTAAGCTGTTCATTTTCAGAGACCTCCTGGGGGTATAAAATCCTGAGCATCGTCTTCCTGGAGTGCACTGATTCCTAGGCTCTTGACCTTAACTCCAGCACGTCTGCAGCCCATCCCTTAGAAAGTGGGTTTCTCTCCTCTCTATTTGGTCAGGACAAAGGAGGCTAAGGTATGCTGTCAGCTTAGTTACTGGGGACAAGTACTAGCAGCAAAGAAACTGATTCTCTGCCTTCCCCCATCTTATTCAGGCAACTTTTAACAAGATGCACTGGGGGAATAATTTCCACAGCAGATTGTCTGCTCATGGATTCCTTAGAGAAGGCTGGAGCCCCACTGGCCCTGTCCACCTTTTCCCATTTGTATGCAGGATTTACACACACCGAGCTCCATCCACACATCCACAGGCAGCCTCCCCAGGGCTTTGAGAGACACAGGCTGCTGTTTCAGAGAATGTTAGAACCCCAGACCCTAGCAGGGACTCATCTGACTGATTTCTCCCATCATGATTAGATTTCATATTTGAGAATTCAGAATTCTAGGGACCACGGTCATTTTAGGAAAAGGCAACCAGACCTCTGCTTCCCAGTTCCCAGAAGGTAAGCAGAAGTGTTAGTTACTCCATCATATCTGACTCTTTGCAACTCCATGGACTGTAGCCTTGCCAGGCTCCTCTGTCCATGGGATTCTCCAGGCAAGAATGCTGGAGTGGGTTGCCATTCCCGTCTCTAGGGGATCTTCCCAACCCAGGGATAGAACCTGGGTCTCCTGCATTGCAGGCAGATTCTTTACCATCTGAGCTACCAGGGAAGCCTTCCTAGAAGGTAAAACAGGTGTTATTCTTGACAGAATAAGGAAAGCAGGACCCTTTTGTGTCCCAGGTGGTGCTAGTGGTAAGAACCCACCTGTCAATGCAGGAGACAGAAAAGATGCAGGTTCTTTCCCTGGGTCAGGAAGATACCCTGGAGGAGGAAATGGCAACCTACTCCAGTATTCTTGTCTGGAAAATCCCATGGATGAGAGAGACTGGCAGGCTACAGTCCATGGGGTCACAAAGAGTGGAATGCAATTTAGCATGTGGACACCCAGCAAACTTGACTTAGAATTATTCCAGAAAGTAAGGGAGTGATTTGTGTGCTCACCTTAGCTAAGGAGTGTGTGGAGAGAAAGGAGGACCATCGTTTTAGTACTGACCTCCTACCAGGGACTGTGCAATTCCAGACTTGCTCAGGATTGTACCAAAAAAAGAACAGTTCTTTGCCCCACAAAGTATTTTAATGAAAGTAAAACAGGGACTAAGAGCCTCATGTAATACTGGTCCTGCCTATTTCACACCTTCAAAGGCCTTTAATGATCTCCATTATGTGGTTATGTGATTTTTATCACACAACCTCAGACTCTTTACATTTTTAAAATAATTCACCAGCAAGTACCAATGTCAGAACTAAATGCTAATAAGATTTGGTCTGGGAGACTAACATGGTAAGATTGTTAATGTTTAATGCACTCACATCAAAGTGGGATAATCCTGCTGCCGAAGGTCAAGAGAGCTTTAAAAAAGAGAGAGAGAGAAAACACAATTGTAGCTATTCTGTTTTTCTCACTCAAATAAATCTAGTATAAATGTATTATAGCCAGGCCCAGGAGAGACATTTCCTGGCAATCTGGCAATTTTGCTTGTATTGTTCATGTGGTTCATCTATTTCTTCTTCCTCTTTGTTTCTAATGATGATGATGAAAAGCATCCCTGCAATATGCCATGCCTTCCAAGTGCTTCTCTCATTGTCACTCAGAAGGACCACTGTTGGGTTTTATTACAGTCATTGATAGACACAGTTCATTTGCATACAAAATTGTGGTTTGGTTTCAGAACTCTGGTGGTGGAAGTTACCACTGCTGATGAGAAAAGGAAGAATGACCTTCAGCCATGCAGTAGGAAATTGCAAAGGGTTCCACTCCTGGTTCCCTTGCCGGATCAAAAGATTACAAGGGTCAAGATTGATTCCTTCATTTTCTTTAGGCAGCATTCTGAAGAGGCCCCAGCAGAAAACTCCAGCTGTAGGATTTCTAGCAATTGAAAAAAGAAGCAAGTGTTCTTGGGGACCATGTGATGCCCATAAAAGGGCACCGGCTCCGGGGGGCAGCCTGGAGTCACTGGGTTCAGCTTGTGAATGCAAACAGATGGCCCCTGCAGAGTTTCTGTAGGGGCAGGGCACCCTGATGCTCTGTATTAAGCTTCCACACAAGCTTATAGCGTTGCTTTATTTGGCTGGTAAATATTTTCTTGGTATTCAGATCTAATTTTCTCTGGCAAATGTTGTTCCCATAGCTTTTTTAAAAAATTTATTTTTAATTTTAGGAAAATTACTTTACAACGTTGTATTGGTTTCTGCCATACAACAACGAGAATCAGCCAAAAATTAGACATATATCCACTCCCTCATGAGCCTCCCTCCCATCATCCCTGCATCTCGCCTCTCTAGGTCATCACAGAGTGCCAGGCTGAGCTCTCTGTGTTATATAGCAACTTCCTATAGCTTTGAGATAAATGCACCCACTGAAAGCTCTGGGATGAATCCTCATGTAGTTCCATTATCACTCATCATTTGCCAAGTAACACTGGTGAAGAAAGCTATAAAGTGGTCAATTAAGTTTTTGTGTTTGAAGTTTTTTTTGTCTTTTCATCTTTTTGTGTGTTAGTAGGGGAAGTATCTGTCTCAGATGAAAAATCCAGGTTCTGATTTCAGCTCTTCCCACTAACTTCATGTGCTTCTTTATGCAAAGGTTTGAATCTTTCTGGGAATTAATTTCTTTGTTTATCAAATGGCCTAATAATACCTGCCACAGTTGACCTACAGCACAGTAGTATGGGTGAAGTAAAACCACAAATGTGAAGTGTTTGCAAAATTCTAAAATATTTAGATAGTGTTTCCTGGTGTGTCACGGGGGTAATGAGTCCTACAGCAAAAAGGCGATTAGGATTGAATGTCAAAAGGCTTAGAGAAGACCCTGACACATGAATTGCACTGTAGAGGCAACTGTAGAGGCAACCAAGCAGATGGGTGTTAGCCCCCCAAAGCCCTTCTATAACTTCCTCTGGGCTTCCCAAGTGGCTCAGTGGTAAAGAATTTGCCTGCAGTGCAGGAAATGCAAGAGATGCAAGTTCAGTCCCTGGGTTGGAAGATCTCCTGGAAAAGGAAATGGCAACCCACTCCAGTGTTCTTGCCTGGAGAATCCCAGGGACGGTGGAGCCTGGTGGGCTGCCGTCTATGGGGTTGCAGAGTCGGACACAACTGAAACGACTTAGCAGCAGCAGTACAAAATGAAAATGCAAGTTTGCTTGTACCTGCATTATTAAGAATTTCAAGATGGCAACAGCAGAGCATTAAATCAAGCATGGGGCCCTTCCAAGCCTGGGGTCCCATGCAACCTTGCAAGTCACACCATGAAGCTGGCTCTGGCCACACAGTTCCTGGCACAGTGATAGGCACTCAGTGAAGACTACTGCTTTCTCTCTTTTCCTCTCTCCTTCTCTCTCTTCTTTCCCTTATAGTTACATATCCCTAGGGAGAGTTGCTTTTACTCTTAAACCTCCTACTGCAATTTTTCTCACAAGTTTCTTAGGATGACTCCCTCTGATGATCAGACTGCTTCTTCCTTTCTGCCTCTGAAATTAGGGTGTCAGGTGGTAGGCTTGAGAAAGGATAGCTTATCTATAAAATCATCTCATCTCTGTGCCTATTTTCCCAAGCTCTTTCAAAGGTAGCCCAAGAAAATAAAGAACTAACAGCATCATGATACATAAGAGGCTAATATATATATAGTTGTTGTTGTTGTTGTTTGGACTTCTCAGTGGTAAAGAGTCCACTTGGACTCTTAGGAGGAGGACAAGGAAATGATGGGGAGGGTAAACTGAGGTGATCAAAAAAGAACAAAGGAAAATAACTGTATTAGAAGAAAATACCTATACTTCATATAGGATATCATTTTGCTACCATGTGTCTAAGCACAACTGATGTAGATTAGTTGTCAAATCACTTTTAGTACTTTTTTCCCCAACTGTGGGCCATATCTGTGAAACAAAGCAACCAAACATTTTCTGAAGGTCTGATTCCCTTGTCTATGAACTTTCTAGTTAACAAAGGATTTTGTTATGCATTATTTTATTCAGAATTCACAATATCTGTGTGTTTGGATATGTTATGTCTTCATTTTGTAGAGGAGAAGACAAAGTAACCTTCCAGGGTTACTGGGTCAGTGGAATATTTTTGTTCCATGTAGTAGAAAATATGAATTACTCTGTCACACTCACCTAGAGGCAGACATCCTGTAATGTGAAGTCAGGTGGGCCTTAGAAGCATCACTATGAACAAAGCTAGTGGAGGTGATGGAATTCCGGTTGAGCTATTTCAAATCCTGAAAGATGATGCTGTTAAAGTGCTGCACTCAATATGCCAGCAAATTTGGAAAACTCAGCAGTGGCCACAGGACTGGAAAAGGTCAGTTTTCATTCCAATCCTTAAGAAAGGCAATCCCAAAGAATGCTCAAACTACTGCACAATTGCACTCATCTCACACGCTAGTAAAGTAATGCTCAAAATCGTCCAAACCAGGCTTCAACAGTACATGAACCGTGAACTTCCAGATGTTCAAGCTGGTTTTAGAAAAAGCAGAGGAACCAGAGATCAAATTGCCAATATCCGCTGGATCATCGAAAAGCAAGAAAGTTCCAGAAAAACATGTATTTGCTTTATTGACTATGCCAAAGCCTTTGACTGTGTGGATCACAATAAACTGTGGAAAATTCTGAAAGAGATGGGCATACCAGACCACCTGACCTGCCTCCTGAGAAGTCTGTATGCAGGTCAGGAAGCAACAGTTAGAACTGGATATGGAACAACAGACTGGTTCCAAATAGGAAAAGGAGTACGTCAAGGCAGTATATTGTCACCCTGCTTATTTAACTTATATGCAGAGTACATCATAAGAAACACTGGGCTGGAAGAAGCCAAGCTGGAATCAAGATTGCTGGGAGAAAAACAATAACCTCGGATGACACCACCCTTATGGCAGAAAGTGAAGAACTAAAGAGCCTCTTGATGAAAGTGAAAGAGGAGAGTGAAAAAGTTGGCTTAAAGCTCAACATTCAGAAAACTAAGATCATGGCATCCGGTCCCATCACTTCATGGCAAATAGATGGGGAAACAGTGGAAACAGTGGCTGACTTTATTTTTCTGGGCTCCAAAATCACTGCAGATGGTGACTGCAGCCATGAAATTAAAAGACCGCTTACTCCTTGGAAGGAAAGTTATGACCAACCTAGACAGCATATTAAAAAGCAGAGGCATTACTTTGCCAACAAAGGTCCGTCTAGTCAAGGCTATGGTTTTTCCAGTAGTCATGTATAGATGTGAGAGTTGGACTATAAAGAAAGCTGAGCACCGAAGAATTGATACTTTTGAGCTGTGGTGTTGGAGAAGACTCTTGAGAGTCCCTTGGACTGCAAGGAGATCCAACCAGTCTATCCTAAAGGAGATCAGTCCTGGATGTTCATCGGAGGGGACTAATGTTGAAGCTGAAATTCCAATACTTTGGCCACCTGATGCGGAGAGCTGACTCATTTGAAAAGACCCTGATGCTGGGAAAGATTGAGGGCAGGAGGAGAAGGGGACAACAGAGGATGAGATGGTTGGATGGTATCACCGACTCAATGGACATGGGTTTGGGTGGACTCCAGGAGTTGGTGATGGACAGGGAGGCCTGGCATGCTGTGGTTCATGAGGTCGCAATGAGTTGGACACAACTAAGTAACTGAACTGAACTGAACTATCTGTGTTTGGTGGGAAGAGGTCCTTGTAATAAGAGTCTTAGAAGCAGACCACTGCCTCAGAGACTGGATAGCATCACAGACATCATGGTTCTTTCCTGCTGTTCTCTTGGTCTTTCCTTTAAAGTCACAAGATGGCTGTTTTCACTCCAGGCATCAGAAACATTGTCCAAAGAAGAAGAAATATGAGAAGGAGCAGTATCAGTCATCTTATTTTCTTTTCTCATGAAAGTTAAACTTCCTCAGGCATCCTCTGGTTTGCCTTCTGACATAAGACGTAAAACTTCTGCTTATGTCTCATTGGCTAGAACTGTGTCTCATGGAAGTTCTTAGCTACATAAAAGGCTGTTGCTGTTGTTCACTCGCTAAGTTGTGTCCGACTCTTTGTAACCCCATGGACTGTAGCACGCCAGGCTTCCCTGTCCTTCACTATCTCTGGGAGTTTGTTCAGACTCATGTCCATTGAGTCAGTGATGCCATCCAAGCATCTCATCCTCTGTTGCCCACTTCTCCTCCTGCCCTCAATCTTTCCCAGCATTAGAATCTTTTCCAATGACTCAGCTCTTTGCATCAGGTGCTCAGTTTTGGAGCTTTAGCTTTAGCTTCAACATCAGTCCTTCCAATGACTACTTAGGATTGATTTCCTTTAGAACTGACTGGTTTGATCTCCTTGCTTTCGAAGGAACTCTCAAGAATCTTCTCTAGCAAAACAGTTCAATAGCATCAATTCTTCAGCACTCAGCCTTCTTTATGGTCCAACTCTCACATCCATACATGACTACTAGAAAAATCATAGCTTTGACTATACAGACCTTTGTTAGCAAAGTGATCTCTCTGCTTCTTAGTATGTTGTCTAGGTTTGTCATAGCTTTTCTTCCAAGGAGCAAGTGTCTTTTAATTTCATGGCTGCATAAAAGGCTGAGAGAGTGTTTACTTTTCCAGCCTTTATACTGGTGGTGAGAGGGAAGGGTGTTGAGACACTTCTTGGGTAAAGCATACAACAGCATAGGCTCTGTGACTCAGATAGCAAGTGGGAGGGCCAGAGGCTGAACCTGAGTCCTCTGAGCCTGAGTTTAGTGATTTTATCACTGTGCCATATTGTACTTCTTTAAAAAAATCTTTCAGTACCATCCCACTTGGACACTTTCTGCTGAGACGAGCAGACAGAAGTCACTCCACATTATGGAAATTTTAAAACAAGGAATATATTTACTATGTCTTGCCTTAAGTTTCCTCAGAGAGAAATTCTTCCAATATGTACAACTGAGAGATAGGTGGCATACAGACAATTTATTCCTCCCCTGAGAAATCCTGTGCATTTGAAATCTCGAGGAACTGGTTGTTGTATATTTGCAAACATGCAACAGAAACTGTGTAAGATTTCACTTCAGGCTCTGTGCCCTTTCATCCTTAAGCTGCTCCTCCTCCCACCCTGCTTCAAATCACAACCGACTTGTTTTTTGGTAGGAACTATTTACATATGAAGATCAGATTTGGGTGTCCTTAGGAATTTATTAAACTCACTTTTCTAAAGCAAGACCAGAGTCAAAAATATACATAAATATCAGTTGGAGAGATTAGAAACAAAAACCAAGATTGAGTTTCTCCACTATAATCACCACATGCATTTACCACAGCAGGGAAGCTAAGTTAATTCCATCCAAGGTAGAGAAAGAACAGAATCTGGAAATGTAAATGTGTTTCTGTTGGAGATACTTGAATTCATATTATTGCCAGTTTCTTTTTTCTTTTAGATGGAGAGCGTTGTGTGAGGAATTTTTGTTGTATTTTCTTTAAATGCTCCCGGCAGTAAATTAGAAATATAGCACCTGCTAAATGTTTAGTCAGTAGTTGAAACATTGAATAAATCATGAAATCTGTAGGTGAACTGAATAATAGCTGCCCTGGAGAGAATTGTAATTCAGTGTTGACAAAATAAATCTCCTTGCATTCTTCTAGGGAATCTTTTATTTTTAGCAAGGGTTTTTGATACTCCTAAGTCAATTAAGAGTTTTGACAGATTGGAATGTTATTGAACCTAGTGGTAGTGTTTAAGAACTGCCATTTATGTGCTAGGTATCAGGTTAGGCAATTGTGTAAGCGTTGGATTATTAAATTCTCTTCCAGCACTGTATAGTTCTCAACTCTGTATCTCTCAATGAATAACCAAGACCCTGAAAGGTTGTGTAAGTAGTCCAAGACCAAAGCTAGGAAGGACAAAATTTTCTGCCACTTCTTCATAAAAGTAAGTCCTTCCCAGGATGATTGGCTGTTTTAACCCTTGTTATAGCTCATTATACTTTGTCTGCTCCATCCACAGAGGCCAGAAACCTCAAATTCTCAGGCTTCCTTGTGGCTTGGCTTGGGGTAGCTGGTAGACACAGCTCTGTCCAATGATGTGTGGGCAGAATTCCCTAGGGAAACTTTCTTCTCCCCTCCTCCCCCAGTAAGTAAAGTCTCTTTGCCTTTTGCTGTTTGTTCAGGAAAAGAAGATTCACTCTCTAGGCATTCAGTGCTTACTCTTGACAGTGAGAAGGGACGTTGCAGAAACTCCAGTTCCTTGATGTCATTCTTGACCACTTATACTAGCCCTAGACTACCTGATGTTAGAATCCTTGTCACACAAGAAAAGTAATAATATCTTATTGTATTTAGTAGGCCATTGACTGGTGTTCTGTTTCCCTGCCCATTCTCCACCCACCTACAGCCAAATCAGTGCATCAAGATTTCTCAAAGTGTAGCTTCTAGTGTATAAGTTGTATCTGAGGTAGGTAATTGAGAAATGTGGTTGTGTATGTATGTAGTTAATGTGCTCTTAGAATGCAGTTCCATTAAAATGACGGTGTAAATTAGATAACTGATGACTAATAGTAGTTAAAGTGAACTGTGTAGTAGTTGGGTGGGTTCTAGTGCTGGATGTAGCACTTATCGGTTATGTGACCTTGAACTAGATAGTTAAACTTTCTAAGTCCCAGTTTCTCATGTATGACTGGAAATATTCAATAATAGTAGCCCAGTGTTGTAGGGATTTGGGGAGCATTTAGCACTGGCTTGGGCACATAATATCTACACAGTTGGTGGTATTATAATTACTGATAATTATAATAGATTTATTCAAGACATACAGACTAAGGGATAAGTTTTGAAATATATAACAACCAAAGGAAAAGTATTCTAATTTTCTCTCTGGATTCATCTGTTATGGTCCTCTTTAAAATTCAATCTAACATTAGTATCCTTCCAGAGTTAAATCAATCTTTCTTAAATGTCAGTGATTTCTCATCTTAGAGAAGCATCTTTAGGCCTCTAGGGAATGGGGAAAATGTCTATGTTTGCCCCTTCTCTTTATTTTCACTGTCAAAGGTCTTAGCTACTTTGCCTAATTGTTGTAGCCAGCTGCTTCCTGACACATTTGTGGCCTCAAAGTTTAATACTTGATTTGGTTTCTTTTGACACTTAGTCCCCTGTGTTGTGTTGATTTGTAAAACTGAGATTCTAAATCCTAAACCAGAAAGAAGAGCCAAGAGTTTTCTTATACACTTTGGAGTAGTAAACACAGCATGGTGTCCTTTAAATTTTAAGATTTTATCAGAAAAAAAGCTCTTTCCATTTTCCTCTTGAAAGTTATAAAATAAACAACAACAAAAAAGAGTAAAAAGTATAAATTCCATTTTCAATAAAGCTAGGAGATTCTGTACCTGTGAACCACAGTCTGTGACATAGAACTGGCCAAACTCAAGATTTCAGGAAGAGCTGAGACAAAATGACTGTGACCAGGCTATCAAGTTCGATGAAGCAGACAGAAAATATAGTTCCAAAATTGACACTACAGAGTAAGCATATCCTAAAGGATGAAACCAACAACCCTTTGAAAAATGGCACGTGTGTTACAAAGCTGGAAACAAAAACATGCTTAGACTCTACCTACATAGTAGCAGATGAAGCCAAAAAGGAAATGCGCAGGTATGCTATGTAGATTGGTAAGGCATTGCTGTAGCATGTTGGCTGAGAAGCAGCACAGCTAAAATAACTCATAAATACGTAAACCTTTGTAATGAGATTCACTGGTGAATCAGGGAAAATTTTTACCAACACACAGTAATATCCTGCCTCCTACCCCATATGAATTTTTTTCAAGTATCTGGTTTAAGAAGAATTCTTGACATTCAAAGAACAGTGACAGTAAAAAAAGAAACCAGCCCACAACACTATAACATACTATTTGCTACCACAAAACTATTGCAATAGAAAGGGAGAAAAAGAACTGGAAAAACAAATGGTAAATGGAGGACACTGACAACTAGTGATTCCAGCAGACACTGAAAAAAATAATGTTAGACCATGAACACAAACAAATTAAAGAAGTCACAGATGAGTTCAAAACAGGTGAAGAGGTCTTGGATGGTGTGGTAAAATGAGAGGAGAAAAGGAATAATTGATGTAGCTGACCAAAGAGGTGAAGTAGGAAAATCAGCATGGGTATGAAGGTGATTTTGAAGCAACACCGAGGAAAATACACACTGCTAAAAACAGAAAAGGAAACCTTAAGGGCAGGATTCTCAAAGCAAATAAAGTAAAAAGGAACTAAGAGTTTGAAAGGAGTAGAGATGAAACAGTAGATTTGACTGACAAAGAAGACCCCACAGATACCTAATAAAATATCGCTGAAGAGAACTAAAAAAATGAAACACAAAGAAGTAGTCAAAGATATAATTCCACACAACTTTGAAAAAAGATGATAAGAATTCATAGATTGAAAGGATTGACTGTGTTCCACGAAAATTTGCTTAAAAGCCATCAACACTAATCTGTATTTTAGGTGTATTAATAAACTTTAGAGATACATAATCATTTGCCCAAGAATACCAAGTAACCTATATAAAACCACAAGTTTTTTAAAAGTCAGACTAATTAAAAAGAATGAAATAATGCCATTTGCAGCAACATGGATGAACCTAGAGAGTGTCATACTGAGTGAAGTCAAACAGAGAAGGTGAAATATCATATGACATCCCTTACATGTGGAATCTAAAAAGAAACCATACAAAGGAACCTACTTAGAAAACAGAAAGAGATTCACAGAATTTGAAAACAAACTTATGGTTGTGTCATACAGGGGGTGGAAGGAGAGGGGAAGTGATAGGGAATTTGGGATGGACATGTACACACTGGGGAATGGGGAAAATGTCTATGTTTGCCCCTTCTCTTTATTTTCATTGTCAAAGGTCTTAGCTACTTTGCCTAGTTATTGTAGCCATCTGCTTTTATTTAAAATGCATAACCAATGAGGACCTACTGTATAGCACATGGAACTCTGCTTAATGTTATGTAACAGCCTGGATGGGAGAGGAGTTTGGGGGGGGGGGGTGGGCAGGAAATGGGTCCATGTATATGTATGGCTATGTCCCTTCACTATTCACTTGAAACTATCATAATATTGTTGATTGGCTATACCCCAATAGAAAATTAAAAGTTTGAATTTAAAAACAGAACAACAAAAAAAGTCAGACTAACCTAAGTCTTCCTTACAGAAGCATTCAAAAATAGTGGAGATAATGCCTACGAATACCTCAGTGAAAGAAAAAAGAAGTGGGCGGCCTAAAGATTTTACACAAGCCACTGTCAATCAAAATAAAGATAGCAGATAAAACTTGTCCAACATTTAAGAACCCAGAGAAGTTGGTTCTCATGAGTCAGTCTTTTAAAAAACTATTAAAGGAGAGACTGTAGCTGACTAAGAGATGAATGGAGAAAATCTGGCAAAAGAACTTTCAAGTAAACACTGAATACATTTAACTTTTGGATTAAGTCTAAAATAAATATGGAAATTTTGGTTACAGAAAAGCAAGTGTAAGTCCTGACTATATGTAGATGTTATGATTAATATAATAATAAGAATACATAAGCGAGAAGGTGGTATGTGTTGATTTTTTTCATCATTTATAGACGAAAATCAAGGGATCTCATTTAAGCATGATAAATCAAGAAATGGCTCCACTGTTTATAATAGCCAGGACATGGAAGCTACCTAGATGCCCATCATCAGATGAATGGATAAGGAAGCTGTGGTACATATTCACAATGGAATATTACTCAGCCATTAAAAAGAATTCATTTGAATCAGTTCTATGAGATGGATGAAACTGGACCATTTATACGGGTGAAGTAAGCCAGAGATAAAAACAATACAGTATACGTTAATGCATATATATGGGAATTTTAGAAGATGTAAGATAACCTATAATGCAAGACAGAAAAAGAGACACGATGTACAGAACAGAATTTTTGGACTCTGTGGGGAAAGGCGAGGGTGGATGTTTCGAGAGAACAGCATCAAACCATATTATTAATCAGGGTGAACAGAATACCAGCCCGGCTGGATGGCATGAGACAAGTGGTTCGGGCTGGTGCACTGGAAGAGAGGGATCGGGTGGAGAGGGAGGTGGGAGGGGGGATCGGGATGGGGAACACATGTAAATCCATGGCTGATTCATGTCAATGTATGACAAAAACCACTACAATACTGTAAAGTAATTAGCCTCCAACTAATAAAAATAAATGGGGAGGGGAAAAAAAAAGAAATGGCTCTATAAGGACATTAAATATACAAAGGTATAAGGTATAACATTATATATGTGTGTGTGTGTGTGTGTGTGTGTTTGCTATGTGTGCTGTGCTCAGTCATGTCTGACTCTTTGTGACCCCGTGGACTATAGCCTACCAGGCTCCTCTGTCTATGGAGTTTTCCAGGCAAGGATTTGGAGCGGGTTGACATTTCCTACTCCAGGGAATCTTCCTGACCCAGGGATCGAACCCGTGTCTCTTGTGTCTCCTGCACTGGCAGGTGGATTCTTTACCACTGAGCCTCCTGGGAAGCCCATAGGTGTGCTTAGTTTTATGTATATATATATATACACACACACACACATACACACACACACTTACATATGGTATCCTCCCTGATAGCTCAGAAACTGAAGAGCCTGCCGCTAGTGCAGGTCACCTGGGTTCAATCGCTGGGTCTGTGAGATCCCCTGGAGAAGGGAATGGCTTCTTACCTGGAGAATCCCATGAACAGAGGAGCCTGACAGGCTACAACCGTCCATGGGGTCACAAAGCGTCAGACACAACTGAGCAACTCACACTCACTTTCACATACATACATACATTTATATAGTTATATATGCATTATATACCTTTACCTAGCTGCATATATTTTAAATGAAATTTATTTGATGGAAGGAAGAGAAAATGGAGAACAATTTTTTTAATTGAGGTTTAGTTGATATACAATATTATATAAGTTACAAATATACAACAGTTTCTATTGTTCCGAGTGGCAAGTTAAACATCAGTGTTTCAAGAAATAGAGAATTTATATAATTATAAAGTTTAGTTATAAAGGTGATAACTGGAAAAATTAATCATAACACAAACCTGCCCAGATAGTACAAGGAACACTCACAAAAGCAAAACAAATATAGACTTAAAAGAGTATAAGATTTTAACAAATAAGCAATAGAAACATAAAAATGATACAAAATGTTGTGAATTAACAATAAACACATCTGTCATACCAATAAATGTGTAGGCTAAACTCACAATTAAGTAATTAAATAAAACTTAACCATATGTTATATACCAGACACATACCTAAAGCAAAGTGGCTCAGAAACTTGAAAACAGAATGGTGAACAAAGGAATATCATCAAATGCCAACAAAAAGAAAGGGAAAGGCCATGAACTCAGTATAAAACAAGGTTTATTTTTTTTATTTATCTTTATTAGTTGGAGGCTAATTACTTTACAATATTGTAGTGGTTTTTGCCGTACATTGACATGAATCAGCCATGGATTTACATGTGTTCCCCATCCTGATCCCCCCTCCCACCTCCCTCCCCATCCTCTCCCTCTGGGTCTTCCCAGTGCACCAGCCCCGAGCACTTGTCTCATGCATCCAACCTGGGCTGGCAATCTGTTTCACCCTTGATAATATACATGTTTCAATGCTATTCTCTCAGATCATCCCACCCTCACCTTCTCCCACTAGATCAAAAAGCACTGGTATTGTTGTTTAGTCGCTAAGTTGTGTCCAACTCTTTGCAGCATTCTAGGCTTCCCTGTCCTTCACTGTCTCCTTGAGTTTGCTCAAACTCATGTCCACTGAGTCAGTGATGCCATCCAACCATCTCTTCATCTGTTGCCCCCTTCTCCTCTTGCCATCAATCTTTCCCAGCATCAGGGTCTTTTCTAATGAATTGGCTCTTCCCATCAGGTGGCCAAAGTATTGGAGCTTCATCATCAGTCCTTCCAATGAATATTCAGGACTGATTTCCTTTAGGATTGACTGGTTAGATCTCCTTGCTGTCCAAGGGACTCTCAAGAGTCTTCTCCAGCACCACAGTTCAAAAGTATCACTTCTTCAGCACTCAGCCTTCTTTATGGTTCAAATCTCATATCCATACATGACTACTGGAAAAACCATAGTTTGAATGTATAGATCTTTGTCAGCAAAGTGATGTCTCTGCTTTTTAATATGCTGTCTAGGTTTGTCATAGCATTAAGCAAAAAGCATTAAACAAGAAGGATAAAGATACTTTGTACAATAAGGTATATGTTCCAACAAGGAAGGTCATAAGTATTTCTGCACCAACTAAAGTAGCATGAAAAGTTATTAATCAAAACTATAGAAAGTACAAGGAAAACTAGAAATAGTTTAGTTATAGAAAGTTTAACAAATAAAATGGACCAAAAATACTAATAATGTAAATGGCCTAAATAACATAACAAAGCTGTGTGTGTGTGTGTGTGTGGTTCAGCTGGTAAAGAATCTGCCAGCAATGCGGGAGACCTGGGTTCAATTCCTGGGTTGGGAAGATCACCTGCAGAAGAGAACTGCTACCCACTCCAGTATTCTGGCCTGGAAAATTCCATGGACTGCATAGTCCATGGGGTCACAAAGAGTTGGACAGAACTGAGCAACTTCACTCACTCACTCATATATATGTGTGTGTTAAATGATTTCTAAAAACAGAATACTTCATCCATTTTTGCATGTCCATGGAACATTACCCCAAACTGACTGTACTTTAGACCACACTGAAGTAGAATTACTTTTAATGTGCCCCTTCTCTATCTGTTAAATATCATATCCTGTATATGTGTCACCTATTCAAAACTTAATTTTTATTATTTTTACTTTGTAAGGAGGATTTTATTTTTTTCCCAATTACTTTTATTAGTTGGAGGCTAATTACTTTACAATATTGTAGAGGTTTTTGCCATACACTGACATGAATCAGCCATGGATTTACATGTGTTCCCCATCCTGAACACCCTTCCCACCTCCCTCCCCATCCCATCCCTCTGGGTCATCCCAGTGCACCAACCCCGAGCACTTGTCTCATGCATCCAACCTGGACTGGAGATCTGTTTCAAACTTGATAATATACATGCTTTGATGCCGTTCTCTCAGATCATCCCATCCTTGCCTTCTCCCATAGAGTCCAAAAAGTCTGTTGTATACATCTGTGTCTCTTTTTCTGTCTTGCATATAGGTTTATCGTTACCGTATTCTACGGTGGGCTTACTTCACTTCTCTGTATAATGGGCTCCAGTTTCATCCATCTCATTAGAACTGCGCGCATTCAATATGAATCTTTAATGGCTCTGACAGTCAATATATCCATTTTTGTGTATATGGAACCCACAGCGTTCCTTATCCATTCTGTCTGCTGACATGGACAATCAGGTTTCTTCCTTGTCCTGGCTATATATAAAAACCAGTGTTGTTGCCGAAATTAACATTGGGGGGGGATACACTGTGTCTCTTTTCAGATCCGGGTTCCTCCGCGTGTGTATTGCCCAGGTGGGATGCTGGGCATATGGCCAGTTCTTTTCCATTTTTTATGGAATCTCCACACTGTTCTCCATAGCGGCTGTACTAGTTTGCATTCCCACCAACAGTGTAAGAGGTTTCCCTTTTCTCCACACCCTCTCCAGCATTTATTGCTTGTAGACTTTTGGATAGCAGCCATCCTGACTGGCGTGTAATGGTACCTCATTGTGGTTTTCATTTGCATTTTTCTGATAATGAGTGATGTTGAGCATCTTTTCATGTGTTTGTTAGCCATCTGTATGTCTTCTTTGGAGAAATGTCTGTTTAGATCTTTGGCCCATTTTTTGATTGGGTCATTTATTTTTGTGGAATTGAGCTGCAGGAGTTGCTTGTATATGTTTGAGATTAATCCATTGTTGCTTCATTTGCTATTTTTTTCTCCCATTCTGAAGGCTATCTTTTCACCCTGCTTATAGTTTCCTTTGTTGTGCAGAAGCTTTTAAGTTCAATTAGGTCCCATTTGTTTATTTTTGCTTTTATTTCCAATATTCTGGATGTGGGTCATAGAGGATCTTGCTGTGATTTATGTCAGAGAGTGTTTTGCCTATGTTCTCCTCTAGGAGATTTATAGTTTCTGGTCTTGCATTTAGATATTTAATCCATTTTGAGTTTATTTTTGTGTATTAGGTGTTAGTAAGTGTTCTAGTTCATTCTTTTACCAAGTGGTTGACCAGTTTCTCCCAGCGACCCACTTGTTTTTAAAAGAGGGGGTCTTTCCAGCTATGTTCTTGCCTCCTTTGTCGAAGATAAGGTGTCCATAGGTACGTGGATTTATCTCTGGGCTTTCTATTCTGTTCCATTGGTCTATATTTCTGTCTTTGTGCCAGTACCATACTGTCTTGATGACTGTGGCTTTGTAGTAGAGCCTGAAGTCAGGCAGGTTGATTCCTCCAGTTCCATTCCTATTCAAAACTTTAATCAACTTAATTTAAATCCCAATTCAAATCCTATGGTCTCCTATTTTCAGCTTTGTGATCTTGTGCAAACCATACCCCATTTTCCTCTCCATGGAGCAGGAATGATAATAATCCCCCCTCCCAGCTTGTGATCAGAGTTTCATGAGATTATCATGAGAATGTAGCCAGCACAGAACCTGCCAGTTACATGTAATTGCTTAGTAAATACCCTCCACCTTTTTTCCCTGAGAATTCAAGTAATTTGCTGTAATCTATTATAGCTTAATAAACTGCACAATTTGGCTTTACTGTAGTTTTACTCTTTTCTGTAATACACAAATAACTTAAACATCTGCTTTCCTTAGGCACAATTAGGTAAGAGGGAAAACAGTGTATATCATCAATCAGGCATTCTTTCCTTGTTCTAAAAGTGACACATTTTACTTAAGAGCCAAGTCTAGGTGTTAACCAGTCCTTGAAACAACTAGAATAAGGTTAAAAGACTAAAGCTGCCTAAGAATAATTATGTGCTGGCCTTGGATTTCAGAAATCTGGGTTCAAATCCTGCCTCCATCACTCCTGACTGCCCCTTAGTGGCTGTTTATCACTGGAGATATTTTATTGCTTCTCTGCCTTTCCGTAACATCATTTTAAAATGAGAACAGCTACCTCACAGAGGTGCTGTCGGGATTAAAGTCAGTCTGTCTAGAAAATCACCTGATACTTACCAGGCACTTAACAAATATTTTTGGAAGAGCATTAAACAGCAACTATGTGCAAGGACCAAGAAATGATTCCTACTTTCAGAATCCTTACACATGGATATGGGGGAGGAAACCATTACTCAGATGTTTATAGGACCAAGCCATTTAGTGGTAGAAAATGAAATGAGAGGGTAAGCACAGCTAATAGAGTCATCGCCAGTGAACCAGTGGCCATGTGAACTAACTATAGCCGGAATACCAAGGAAGAGGAAAACCAGCTTCTGAGGCCAATATATCAAACTTGCAAGCAGAGGAGAGACTCCTTCCTACATGGTGAAGTATAAACTCCTTGATGGTATCACATACACTTGTGTTCTCCACAGCATCAGACACAGCTACTGTGCAGTTAACATTAGTTAGGACTGACATTGTACGTGCAAATGTTTCACCAGCATCAGGAGCCTTGCCAGCGTCTGCCATCAGGCTCCAGATCCCAGATGATGGTTTTAAACATTCCAGTCCACTTCCCCCAGTTACCAGTCTTTGTTCAGGACTGGCATTAATGCACTATCAGTCCTTGACAATGCTTTAAATGCCCACTGTGTGCATGTAACACACACCTAACACAGGTGTTAGGGTGACCCTGCAGAAGGAACCACACTCTGTCTTGGCGTGCCTGTAATTTCAGCATACTTTGCTGCGTTCGCCTCTGTAAGGGGTCAGCGTAGATAAGAAATGTTTGAGAGCCTGTGTGAGTCCCTCAGGCCACTAGCACTCTTGACATCATGAACAGGGGAAATGGGGCATCCAAGGAGGATGAATACCCTCTTAGCATATTTTTCCCAGCTCTTGCCAGGGAAGTTGTTGACAGGTTGAAAAATCAAGGCTTCTGTCATATTTTTCCAAGTTTGATTCATCTGCAAGGGCATCAACTTTTCATATGCCTCAGCTAAATGGGATTTTTAAAACCCATGTTAGTGACAAGATATTTAATTTCAGATTCCCAGGAACCACATCTCAACTTAATGTTGCATGCTTGTCAGAACAAATTCCAAACCCTCTCTCAGCAGCTGTCTATGGGACCTAGAGACCCCTGACTAGATGAGGGTGACAGGGGTTCCATCTCAGCTTTCAACTGAACACCTGCAAGGTGAGATGACCTGTCAGAGTTTTTGGTGTGGCCTGTCTACCCAGACAGCATTCATGATTCCATCAGTTTTCATGCTTTCCAGGGCCCCAGATCTGTCATGGAGCGGGGCTTTCCCTGCCCTTGATTAATCAATTTCTCATAGATAGGCAGACCGGCTGCTGGCCCAGGCCACCAAGGGCTTTCAGCTGAGGCCATCTGGAGGGTGAATCTGGAGAAGGCAGCCAACAGGCCAAGGACTCTGCCAGACACAGAGAGGAGACTGCTCAGCCAAAGGTAAAGATCAGGAAGACTCAAGGAGAGGTTAAGGATCCACCCATTATGTGCACCTGCACCGGCTGTCTGTGGGAAACCAACACAGATTGACAGCCACCCTGTTGTTCAAGAAGATTAAGCTGTTTGCCTGTGGACTTTGAAGACCTTCCTTGTTGAGGGTAGCAGTTTGTCAGAGAAGTGACCAGGCATTCATATTTCATTTACAGTTGAGGAGTATGCATGAGGCCAATGGACTGTATATTCTCGAGGGGTCTCTTAATGTCCTCTGCTTGGTGAGATGGGTCTGCCTAGCTAAAGTGTGACTGGAGAGGGTTGAACAGGATGAAATGATCCTTGGCAGACGGCCTACAGAGCTGTATTTTCACTTGGTATCCACCAGGATCAGCCTGACCTGGGGTTCCAAGTCTCCTTTCAGATCAAGGCTCCAAGGTCAAGGGTGTTCTGCCCTTTTGTTTTCACCCTTGCTGTCTCCTTTCTACTCACTCTTTCCCCATCCCTTTCTTTTATCGCCTCTGACCCTCCCTTTGAAGCAAATCACAACTGGTACCTCCCACCGGCCTTGAGGACCTCTCTGTAAGGCTACTCACCTCCCGTCCATCCCTAGCAATGGAGAGCAAAGGGAAGTGTGTCCAATTTATCAATGTAACAAATGCCCAATTTTGTTTTTTTCCATGGGTTGTCCAGATGAATGTTTCCTTCAAGTTTGAGTTTGCCATATTTTCTTTCTTAGAGAAAAGAAAGCCATTTACGGATGTGAAATTATTCTGATTATCTAATCTCTGTTGCATTCCTTGGCAATGCAAAGAGTTAAATGATGCATGAAATCACCTGTCAGCCCCCATTGGATGGGGCTGTGTTTGCATATCCAGAGGTGGCCTGAGTTATTTAAGCAAAGGGGCTCTTGGCTATGGGACCGACTAGACATGGTTCAGCCCAACTTACTTTGGAGGTGCTGTTTGGGGCCCCAGCTTCCACTTGGCTCAGGAAACTGTCTGACAGACACTGCAGGCTGCTGCCAGCACCGGGTCTCCTTGAGAACAACTTGAACTAAGCTCCTACAGGCTCCAGATGGCTCGCAAACTACAGCGGAGCTTTGCAGAGTCCCCCAAATCTTCACCAAAAAAGAAAGTTGGCAATATTTCACTTCATGCAGTAGGTTCACCCTCATATGGTGGACTCGGGGATTATTGTTGGGGCTTCAGAGACTCTGTTTACTAACACCCCTGATCCCCATCTGGATCTGGAAACAATGAAAGAGGGAAAGAGAGGAGTGGAGGCAAGTAAAAGTCCAAGTATCATCTGTAATTAATGTATGACTCTACTGATGTGAAATGTCCAGAATAGGGATATTTGTATCTGTGTGCTGTGCTTCGTCACTCAGACATATCCGACTCTTTGCAACCTCATGAACTGTAGCCTGTCAGGCTCGTCTCTCCATGGAATTCTCCAGGCAAAAATACTGGAGTGGGTTGCCATGCCCTCCTCCAAGGGATCTTCCCAACACAGGGATCAAACCCAGGTCTCCTGCATTGCAGGCGGATTCTTTATCATCTGAACCATCAAGGAAGCCCTTATATATCTCTAGAGAAAGTTAATTAGGGCTGGCAGAAGTGGTCGGGTGGGGGAATGACAGGCAGGAACTAGAGGGACTGCTAATGGGTATGGTGTTTCTGATTGGGATGATAAAAATGCCAAAATTGATTGTGGCAAGATGGCTCAGATGGTAAAGAGTCTGCCTGCAATGCAGGAGACTTGGGTTTGATCCCTGCATTGAGAAGATTCCCCTGGAGTAGGAAATGGCAACCCAGTATTTTTGCCTGGAAAATCCCATAGACAGAGGAGCCTGATGGGGTACAGTCCACCCCTGGTGGGGTCGCAAAGAATTGGACCCAACTGAGTGACTTCACTTTCACTTTCATTGAATTTTATACTTTAAACAGATGAAGTGTATAGCTGGTGAACCAAATCTCAATAAAGTTGTTATTTAAAAAGATATCACCTGTATTACTGATTGACCTATCAGAGAGCATGGGGACAATGACACTGGACATCCTGTGAACCCCAGAATGGACATGCACTTCCTCACCTGGGGCAGGAACCATAAGCTTTACCCTGTTGGGGTGGGGGTGGTCCCTGATTCCTTTTGCCCCAGAGCAGGGAGCAAAAATGAGCCATATTTTCTGTAAGCACCAGACTCCGAAGAAGCAGCAGCCAGGGACCATTTCTGTGGCCCATAAGCTGACCCTCCATATCAGCAGATTTCTATCCTAGGTTAGTTGAACTCAAGGGTACAGAGAATTGACTGTACTACACCTTTTTAAGTCCAAGAAAGGGACTTGAGAATCCTCAGGTTTTATTATCCATGGGGGTCCCAGAGCCAATCCCTTTGGATACCGAGGAATTACTGTACTCATTTTTCAGGTAAGTTTCTCTCCTCTCCTGTTGGGAAGAGGGAGGGTAGAGGCTGTGGCAAGAGACACATCTGGAGGGGAGCCTTTCCCTGGGAACACAGCATTCCTTGTATGTCCTAAGGGGATGTGTCAAGCTGAAGATTTGGAGCAAGAAGATTATGAGGGTGGAGAGGATTTTGGAAGCCAGGGAATGCTTTTGTTTGCAGAAGGAAACTGAGGAATAGACTCAGCCATGATTATTAGCTAAGAGCAAGGCTGAGTTCTGTGTGGCCCCCTCCCAGGGGTGTGCTGGATGGCACAGCAGAGGGCTCTTCAGCCGAGAATGAGAAAGACAGGGAGAAGAGGGCACCGTGGAGGCCCAGTACCGCCTCTTGCTCCGTGGGGGCTCCACACATTGCAGACCTACCCCTACCACATCTACCCCGCCTGCCCAGAATGGGATATGCTTAGGGGATGCGCAGTATAATCTCCCTGCTATTTGTAGCAAATTAAAATGTAGGAAAAAAAGTTTAATATCATGAACTTGAGTCAAATAAAGGTCTTTGCCGATGCTTTGTCCTTGAGCTTTTTCAACTCTGAACAGACAGTTGGGAATGTAATCAGCTCCTGCCTGAGCCATAGGGCAGCTTCGGGGGAGGTAGAGGAAGGGAGGGGACCTAATTGGTATGTCACTGGGAAGATTCTGTTGCCTCCCAGTCAGACAGGGATGGTTGTCACGCCTGCTTCTGCAAATGCTCAAGCCTCCAGGCAGCTCTGCAGCTCCTTTCTGTCTTCTGGACACAGTCCCCGCTGCTGTGTTTACCTCATCGATAGTTCCCACTGTCAAAAATCACATTTCTCCCAGCCGCTTACTGTGTTGCTTGATTTGCGCCTTGTGGTTTGCTCGTGTCCGGGGCTCACACCCCGAGCTGCTTTGGCTTGGCCTCCGTGGAGCAGCCACGCCGTGTGCTGGAGACACGGGAAAGGGCTTTGTGACCGTGGGGAGGTGACACCTTTGCCATCACACTCCCCAAGAGCTCTTGTGCTCTCCCTGCCAGAGGAGCCACTGGAATCCAAAGACCTGCCGGCTGAGTTTTATTTCTAGCCCTGCGAGGTCACAAGTTTGCACACACACACACACACACACACACACACACACCCCAGATTTCTGACCTACGTGTGGACAAAGGCTTTTTATCTGTTAGAATTCATATCAGATGGAAGTTTTCTCTCTCTGCTGCACACACATTCTCACAAGTGCAGGTGGTATAACTTTCTCTCCATCTCAGCCATTCCCCTCCCCTGAACCTTCTGCACCCCCACCCCACCCCCAGGCTCTTAAATGTCACAGGAGAATGTCTGAGGACAGCATGTAATTGGTGTCCAAAAAGAGGTCTCTGGGGAACAAAAAAGGACCTATTTTAGGGCACTCATCCATATTTTTAAAATATCTTTTATTTCTTTCTTTCTTTCTTTTTCTTATTTTTTTTCCATTTATTTTTATTAGTTGGAGGCTAATTACTTTACAATATTGTAGTGGTTTTTGCCATACATTGACATGAATCAGCCATGGATTTACATGTGTTCCCCATCCCGACCCCCCCTCCCACCTCCCTCCCCATCCCATCCCTCTGGGTCTTCCCAGTGCACCAGCCCTGAGCACGTCTCATGCATCCAACCTGGGCGATCTGTTTCACCCTTGATAACGTACATGTTTCAATGCTGTTCTCTCAAAACATCCCACCCTCGCCTTCTCCCACAGAGTCCAAAAGTCTGTTCTGTACAGTTGACTTACAATGTTGTGTTAGTATCAGGTATAAAGCAAACTGATTCAAATTCTTTTTTCAGGTTCTTTTTCATTATAGGTTATTATAAGGTACTGAATACAGTTCCCTGTGCTATAGAGTAGGTCCTTGTAGTTTATCTCTTTTATATGTAATAGTGTGTACATGTTAATGCAAAACTCCTGATTTATCCCCCGCCACCTTCCCCCTTTTGGTATCTATAAGTTTGTGTTCTATGAGTCTGTGAGTCAGTTTTTGTTTTATAAATAAAAGTTCATTTGTATCCATTTTTTTAGATTCCACATATAAGTGATATCATATGGTATTTGTCTTTCTCTGTCTGACTGACTTAAGTATGACACTCTCTAGGTCCCTCCATATTGCTGCAAATGGCATTATTTCATTCTTTGTTATGGCCGCTCACCCATACTTTCAATGGTGCTGCCCTTCCCCATAAGGCCCAGTGCGGGATAGCCCTCCCATGCCAGAGCTCATCCACCCTGAGGCTCAGGCTGGACCTCGCTGCTCTCCAGGGCAGTGGGGCATAGGAGCTGGGCCAACAACACCCTCTCCCAGCTTTTGAAAGAGCATCTGTGTACGTCTCATCTGAACCCTCCACTAACCTAGGGAAGCAGGCGGGCACAGAGGTGAAGGCCACATGGTGGGCAAGTCAGGGAGTGCTTCTCCTTCCTCCTCCGCTCTCCTGGGAACCATCATTTATCTTGAAGACAGGAGGAAGGACTGCTGGTCTGGACTGGCCTGGAAACATCCAGAAATCCAAACAGACCCACAGAGACATTTGGATATCAGGGACACAAGGGATGTCTGTCTTAAACATTTTCTGCGAAAATGGATTCCATGATGGAGCTCATCCAATCATTTGTGAAAGTGAAAGTCACTCAGTCATGTCCAACTCTTTGCAACCCCACAGACTATAGCCCGCTAGGCTCCTCTGTCCGTGGGGATTTTCCAGGCAAGAATGCTGGGGTGGGTTGCCATGCCCTCCTCCAGGGGATCTTCCCAACCCAGGGATCGAACCCAGGTCTCCCATATTGCAGGCAGATTCTTTACTAACTGAGCCACCAGGGAAACCCAAGAATACTGGAGTGGGTAGCCTATCCCTTCTCCAGGGCATCTTCCTGACCCAGGAATCAAACCGGGGTCTCCTACATTGCAGGTGGATTCTTTACCAGCTGAGCTACCAGAGAAACACAGTCATTTATAAGGAGAATGATACCCTCAGAAGGGGCATGATTTCCTTGTGACAAAGCAAAAGTAAGAACCACATGCAGCTACTCTGAAAGGCTTTTTTGAGATGAGAACTTCACCACCCCCCCAACTCAAGTCAGCATCTCACCTCCCTCCTGGACACTCTTCACCCCCAGGGGCCTGGTAATCTCAGGCTTCCCCTGGCTCTGGAGGGGCCCTTCCATGCCGCCCTCACCCTTCCCCTTCCACACAGCCCACTTTAGAATGCAAGCCTCAGACTCCACCCCCGCCTCCCAGCCCTCATGTCCCACTGTCCCTAGCCCTTTAGGGTGGCCCTGCTCTCTGGCTATTTCTGGTGATAACGTGCTCATCTGATGGACTAACTCATCCTAGGGAGGATGCGAGTAATAGGTTAACAGGTTTCCCTTCCAGGCTGACTTAGTTGCATTTTAAGGAATGGAAGTGACTCCTAGGGACCAGGGCCTTTGCTCAAGAAGTGATTCTAGAGCTTGGCAGTGACAGATCAAAATCTCTGTATAGGAAGGGCCAGGGGCTGCAGGCCTTGTTTGGAAGCTGTGCTTACAGAGCAAACACACTGTTTTTTGAAAATATAGTTGGTGTACAATATTATATGTTGCAGGTTACAATATAGTGATTCATAATTTTTAAAGTTTATACTTCATTTATAGTTATTATAAAATATTGGCTGTATTCCCTATGTTGTATATCCTTATAGCCTATTTTATACCTAATAGTTTGTACCTCTTATACCCTTACCCTATCTTACCCCTCCTTCCTTCCCTCCCCCCGTTGGTAACCATTAGTTTTCTAGATCTGTGAATCTGTTTCTTTTTTGTTATATTCACTAGTTTGTTGTATTGTTTAGATTCCACATATGTGATATCAAATAGCATTTGTCTTTCTCTAACTTATTTCACTTAGCATAATGCCCTCCCAGTCCATCTGTATTGCTGCAAATGGCAAAATTTCTTTTTATGGCTGAATCGTATTCAGTTATGTATTATAGACCTCATTTTCTTCATTAATTTATCTGTTGATCAACACTTTGTTTGCTTTCATACCTTGGCAATTGGAAATAATGTTACTGCAAACATTGGAGTGCATGTATCTCTTTGAATTAGTGCTTTTGTATTTTTCTAACATGTTCCCAGGAGTGGAATTGCTGGGTCATGTGGTATTTCTATTTTTATTTTTTTTGAGAAATCTCCATATTACTTTCTACAGTGACTGCACCAATTTATATTCAGTGTAGGGGGCTTCCCTGGTGCCTCAGACAGTAAAGAATCTGCCAGGAATGCAGAAGACCCAGGTTCAATTCCTGACTTGGAAAGATCCCCTGGAGAAGGGAATGGCTACCCACTTCAGTATTCTTGCCTGGAGAATTCCCTGGACAGAGGAGCCTTGGCAGGCTACAGTCCATAACATTACAAAGAGCCAGCCACATCTGAAGTGACTTAGCAAGCACGCACACACAGATAGTTTTATAACAAACAAAAACCAGCTCTGGTAATACTCCTCAGTCCTGATTCTAGGAAATAATGTTTTCCTGCACCTCTGGTTCTGAATCTAGTCTCAGAATCTGGTATTTATTCTCAGCTCTAACATTAGACAAGGTCTTGGCTTTTTTAAAAGGCAGAGTTTTGAAGTAGTATGCTGTGTGGCTTCCTGGGAATTAGACAATATGTAAGATGTCAAATAAGTCAGTCTGGCAAATGGCACTTTGTCTAATCTGGAAATAATTAGTCATCTTCTCTTGAAAGAGAATGTGTGTGTGTGTATGTCTGTAGGGAGAGAGCAGCGGAGAGGAAGGGACCATGAGAGGAAATTGTTTTCATTGCATGCTGAATGGAAGGAGTTGGAAAAATTAATTCCTCAGACCTATAAAGTCATTGAGGAGTGCTAAGTTTGCTAGGGCTGCCATAAGAAGGTATTACAGACGGAGTGGCCTAAACAACATAAACTTACTGTCTCAAAGCTCCACGTCTAGAAGTTTGGGATCCGGATGTCCACAGGGCTGGTTCCTTCTGAGGGCCGTGAGGGAAGGATGTGCTCCAGGCCGCTCTCCGGAGCTTGCAGATGACTGTCATCTCCCTGAATCTCCACATGGACTTCCTGTTCCCTGTCTCAGTGTCTGGTATTCCTTTTTTGTCCGGACACAGTCATTCAGATTAGGACCTACCCTAATGACCTCATTCTAACATGATGGCCTCTGTAAAGACCCTGTCTCCACATCAGCCCACACTCTGAATTACTGGAAGGTAAAGATGTGAAGGTAGGACTTTGGGGGAGAACAGAACTCAGCCCACCACAAGCGGGTTCACGACAGGCTGTAATAAGAATATCACAGAGGGAAGCTCCTGCGAAGACCGTAGAGCTGCTTGTGTGGAAGTCCCACTGGAGACATGACCTTTCTGATGTGATCCTGCTCTGGAACTGGTCCAGTTTCCGCCAGCCATGTACCTGTTCCACACTCCTGTGAATCATTTGAGGCCCTATAATGGCCTTTCTTCCTAGATGGCAGTGGGGGTTGGGGGGAGAAACCCTCTCCCTTCCAGACTGCTGTGATCACTGATTCAAATCCAGCAGTTTCTCCTGTTTACGTCCCTCCTCTGCACCTCCAGTTCCCTGCAAATCCTCCCACCACAAGCAGGGGAGGGAATCTTCATTTAGATGGGAGGGGCCGGACGCCCTACTTAAAACTTCTCCTCTCAAGTTCATCCTAAAGGCTGGGTAGGATAGACCACAGCATCTCTATCTAAACTTGAAAAGCTTTGGCCCATTTTTTGATTGGGTCATTTATTTTTCTGGAATTGAGCTGCAGGAATATTACTCAGCCATTAAAAAGAATTCATTTGAATCAGTTCTAATGAGATGGATGAAACTGGAGCCCATTATACAGAGTGAAGTAAGCCAGAAAGATAAAGACCATTACAGTATACTAACACACATATATATGGAATTTAGAAAGATGGTAATGATAACCCTATATGCAAAACAGAAAAAGAGACACAGATGTACAGAACAGACTTTTGGACTCTGTGGGAGAAGGCGAGGGTGGGATGTTTTGAGAGAACAGCATCGAAACATGTATATTATCTAGGGTGAAACAGATCACCAGCCCAGGCTGGATGCATGAGACAAGTGCTCGGGCCTGGTGCACTGGGAAGACCCAGAGGTATCGGGTGGAGAGGGAGGTGGGAGGGGGGATCGGGATGGGGAACACATGTAAATCCATGGCTGATTCATGTCAATGTATGACAAAAACCACTACAATATTGTAAAGTAATTAGCCTCCAACTAATAAAAATAAATGAAAAAAAAGAAAAGAAAAGCTAAGGGGTGTGGGCAGCTGAATGACTGTCCAGTTGCAGGATGGACAACTCTCCAACCACCCTGTCTCCCCTGGAGGTGGGGGCTGGGCACCCAGTGGGTGCTCCTAGGTCCTGCCTGATAGGCCTGCAGGTTCCGTCTGACCCTCACTTGCCCTCCAGTTGTAGAAGAGCTGCAGGGAGATTGCAAAAAATAGTGACTACAAAAGTCACTTAGACCGTGTGGTTAACAGAAGTCATTGGCAAACGAGCCCACTGCCCTCCCAAGGGATGTGCAGGGTTTATTTTCAGGTAGTATGGGTGGTGGCTCAGATGGTAAAGAATCTGCCTGCAATGGGAGAGACCTGGGTTCGATCACTGGGTTGGAAAGATCCCCTGCAGAAGGGAATGGCTACCCACTCCAGCACTTTGGCCTGGAGAATTCCATGGACAGAGGAGCCTGGTAGACCACAGATCATGGGCTCACAAAGTCAGACACGACTGAGCAACTAACACTTTCACTTCCCTTCATGGGTGTTTATCCCACAGATTTTCAGTGTGTGCTCAGCAGAGCATCGCAAGCTTCCCAGAGTTTCTCCACTCCTTCTTAGATTAAAATTGGAGTTACACCAGGTGGATACATACTGTATTATAGCTCACTTTCTTGGGAATGAAAAACAAATTTATCTTTCAGGTCATGATTTCAGGAGCAGGAGGCAAAGGACATAGAAATAAAAAAACACCTATTCCTGGGCCTGCAAATCTTGTCCTTTCTCCAGACAGACTACCTTGGCAAGGTGCTACCAGTGGCCAGGAAATTCCTGCTGCTTACCTGCCACGTGGTGGGACTTGGGATGGAAGGTGGTAAAAGTAAGGCTGCTTACGGAGTCCAGGGGTGATTCAGAGTCGGTTCATGGGCTGACCTCTTTCATGGAGTTGGAAACCTACACGAAGTGGGCTCATTAGGTAGGAAATGACTTCAGTGACAGCTCTTTGGAAAGCATGGCTCTTCATCCCCAGCTGCCATCCGCTGAGGCTTCTGTGGGGGACTGAAAGCAAAGGGTCAATCACGTGCATCTGAAGGGAGTGGTAGAATCTTCTGTCGTTACTCATTTCCTTCAGATAGAAGAAGAAATTAAGTCTGTTTTGAAGGAGGAGAAATTAACATTTATTGGGAGCAACTATCTATGTGCCAGGTACCATGCTGATAGCTTTTGCCTACATCATCACTTAAATTTTAGAAATAAACTGTAATTCCTTAAAATTAATAAAAAGTAGTTTCATAAATATTTTTAAAAGTTGATAAAATATTATAAAGCCTAAAAAGGTGAGTAAAAGTACCCATTGTGCCTTAGTCCCTTCTGTTTAATCCTTTGGTGGCTGGATTGAATGAAATGGAGAGACCAGCCATTGCAGAAAAATCAGGGGGACGTCATGCTTCTTTCTTAGGTAAGGTAAGAAGGGACATGGGCACATATGGTGCAGGAATGCAGTGAGGGGAAGGATGCAGACTCTACAGGAGAGACAGCAGCCTCTGGGCATCAGTTACAGGGCGGGGGGTGGGTACTCTGGCATGACTCAGAAGAGTGTTCCAGAAAGCATCTACTGGGGTGTTCCGAGCAGCATTAATTATCAGCAAGGAGACGCATCAGAGGATTTCCCAGGTGGCTCAGATGGTAAAGAATATGCCTGCAATGCAGGACACCTGGGTTCCACCCCTGGGTCAGGAAGATCCCCTGGAGAAGGGAATGGCAACCCACTCCAGTATTCTTGCCTGGAAAATCCCACAGACAGAGGAGCCTGGCGGGCTACAGTCCACGGGGTCGTAAAGACACGACTAAGCAGCTAACAGTTTCACTTTTCAGATGCATGAGACTCAAAACCCAAAACAGAATCGTTGCTTCTGTCCCTCTGGCAGCACAAGCCAGGGTTGTCCTGGGTTCCCCCCAATAGTGTGGGGACCCCAGGTTGCTGAGGGCAGTGTTCATGGGCGCCCTCAGGAGTGGAGGCAGGAATTACCTGAAGTCAGCAGTGTAACTGCCCCTCCTTCTGCATGGCCCCCTTGGGGACTGTTCCTCTTCTTCCTTAGGCTCATGTAAAATCCTTGAGGGACCTCCACACCGAAAGGTAAGTATGGAAGGAAAACCCTCTTGTCTGGTTTTCCAGCACCCATCTCCTAGTGAGTGTGCAAATATATTTGGGATCAGTGATGATTCGCTTCCTGTTTCTCCTTTAGGACTGGGTCACCTGGCTTTGCCTACTGGCTTGTCTCAGTCTCCCTTCCCTGGGGGTAACTTTCCTCTGCTCACTGGAGCATCTGGGGACATCAAACCTGAAGAATGATGTCACCAAAGAAGAAAATGCCCTGGAAAGAAAAGCGACAGGATCAGTAGCAGTGGGGCCACCATCCGAGGAAACAGTGAAAAGACAGGGTCCCCTCGGGACAGGTGGGGCTGGGCCAGGTGAACCACAAGCCCAGAATCAGAGTCAGAAGGGCTGGGGGGAGTCCTGCAGCATCTCCCTCCCCCCTGGAGGGAAGGGTGCTGTCATCATCAACAATTGCAGTGAGATGTTTAGCACCAAGTGGGGGTCCCACCCTGGGTTCTTCTGAGCATGGACAATAGTCGTTCTGAGCAAAGCAGACAGGGGCTTTGGGGGACAGGCAGCTGAGCAGTCTTCAGGCAGCCCTGTCCAAAGAGGTGTGGACAGAAGTGAGAGGGAAGCTTGGGGCTGCCTGGGTCTCAGGTGCAGCTCTGCCTTTCCTTTTTTAATTCTCTAAAATGTCTCTAGGTGTTGTGGGGTTTGCAGTTGCTGAGGAAATTTCATTCTAGCCCTTCTTGATCCATCTGGAAATTCTCTTCTCTCTGAAGCTCTGGGAGACTGAAGGGCTGGCTCTCTCATTATCCTGAGATTAAGGGATGAGTCCTCCCTGTTTGAAGGGCTGACTGTTATCCTCTGTTTTCTTTTTCCATTTGATGGGGCCCAGGTATGGAAGACCAGGTCTTGTCTTCAAAGATGAGAACTGTCTCCTTCAGAAAGTTATGGTCCAGAGGGAAAGAAGAAAAGCTTCAGCAACAGAAAAGAAGTCCTAAGTGGAGGCATATGGCACGTACCATTGGAGCAAGGGAGAAACACTATGTTCTGGATCTTACCTCACATCCTTTGAATGGAAAAAAGGAATAAAAAATATAGACATTCATTTTGTTTATCCATTCTATATATAGTAGCTTACATTTGTTAATCCCAACCTCCCGCACCATCCCTCCCCAGTCCTCTTCCCCTTGGCAAGCAAAAGTCTGTTCTGTATGTCCGGGAGTCAGTTTCTGTTTCATAGATAGGTTCCATATGAGCTATTATATAGAGAATGGATTAAACAACAAGGTCCCACTATATAGCACAATATATAGATATATTCAATATCCTATGATAAACCATAATGGAAAGTATATTTTAAAAAAAGAATATATATATATATATATATATGTGTGTGTGTGTGTGTATGTATGTATGTATGTATAACTGGATCACTTTTCTGTACAGAAGAAATCAACACAACATTATAAATAAAATGTGTTGTGTGTGTGTGTGTGTGTGTGTGTGTGTGTGTGTGAAAGTCACTCAGTCATGTCCAACTCTTTGCAACCCCATGGACTGCCAGGCTCCTCCATCCATGGAATTCTCCAGGCCAGAATACTGGAGTGGGTAGCCTTTCACTTCTCCAGGGGATCTTCCCAACCCATGAATTGAACCCAGGTCTTCTACATTGCAAGCAGATTCTTTACTGTCTGAGACACAAAGGAAGCCAAGTAAAATATACTTTAATAAAAATGTAGACATTCTTAATGTATATGTATGCATATTTTGGAAAAATCAAGTGACATTTCCTAGAAGAGGAGATTTGGACAGGTCCTAGGAGTGTGATGAGGACTGGTGGGTTACGGTGGTGGACGAATTATTACTGCGTGAGAATGCAGAGAATTGTTTGCAGGTAGGTGTATCCAGGAACCAAAAGAGTTTGGAGAACTGATGCTGGAAAGGTAGTTTGATGCCAAATCATAGAGGACCTTGAATCCCATAATAGGAAACTTGGCATTTATTTTGTAGCAGTAAGGAACCACAGCAGGTGTTTGAGGAGATGATTTAAATGAATGATTCTAATTCGTTCCAGTGGTCGGTTCAGTTGTTCAGCTTGGAGTTGGGGAAGGTGTGGAAGACTCAGAAAGGATGAATGATTCCAGAGTCCGGGATGTCCTTGTGGGGGTGGGGTGGGGGGCAGAGGGGGGACAAGTCTTATGTTTCTTGTTCCCCCTGCAGGAGGAAAAATATATAGTGATATTCCAAGATACTGGAGGGACCAGTTTTCTTTGGAAACAAAGATATTGACTTTTCCTTACTGAGGGGAGTAAGGGAAAAGTGATGTACATGTTGAAACTAGAATCTTTCTGTAGAAGGCTTCATGTTCAAAGTTGGAGCATGTTATTATGCTGACCTAATTATCTACATTGTGTCGCCACTTGATGTTTTTTATCCAATTCTCCTTAGTAGGCTAGACTGAAGAATGTGGCAAGGGAAGATTGGAGATGAGAAATAAGAGAGGGTATTTGTTTTTCCATGTGTAGTTGTGGTGTTGAAGTTAATTAGTGGGCTGCTGTAACCCATTTAAGAAGCTCCTGGAAATAACCTCTGAGCCACTCATCTAATTGGTCCCAGTAGGCCAAAAACTGAAGCATTTAAAATGTCATGGAAGCAATTACTTTGGGTTAGAGACAGACATCTTCCCTGTCCTCATCCCTGACATCTTCCCCAAGCAGACAGGCACAGTTCCTGGTTGGCCATTGGTTTGGCAGTTAAACTGTGCAGAAAAAGCAGAGAGCAGTGGAATGTGGGTAATCTACCCACTTTCTCCCTGGGAGGAGAAAATATTAATCCGTTTTGCAATACAGAATAACGGTTTTTCCAAACATTTGTTCTTGAGTAGGGGTCACTGTTGCCACTGTAACAAATTACACCACAATTTTAGTGGCTTAACCCAACATACATTTGCTGTTCTATAGTTCTGGGGCTCAGAAATCTGAAATGGGTCTTTCTGCACTAAAATCAAGGTGTTGGCAGGATTGCACACCTTTCTGAAGGCTTCAGGGGACAATCTGTATCCTTGCTTGTTGTAGCTTATAGAGTCCTCTCACATCTCTTGGACTGTGGCTCCTCCCTCCATCTTCAAAACCAGCGAAGTCCGATTTCTCTGACCTCTTTTCTGTAGTCATCTCTCTCTCTCTGTCTCTGTCTCTCTGACAGCAGCTGGGAAAATTCCTCATCTTTCAAGAACTCATGTGATTAAATTAGACTGATCCCACCTGGATAACACAGGATAACCACTCCATCTCAGAGCCCTAAACCCATTACATCTGCAAAGTGTCTTTTTCCATGTAAGGTAATAGTCACATGTTCCAGTGATTAGGATGAGGACATCTTTTGAAGGGAACATTTTTCTGCCTTCCCCGCTGTGTATTAAACTCTTAAGCACAAGATGTGGCCCCATCTTTTGCTTCTCCTTGCACTCAGCTAAAGCCTTAGGTTAAGTGAAACCTCCCTGGGAGCTGCCCTGGCACTGGTGACCCAGGGAGCCAGCTATAGATCAAGGCTGCCAGGGTTTCTTATCAATAATCTCACTATTCAAATCTCATTTGGCCTTGGACAGTTTACCCTCCCTAAGTATCAGTGTGCTTATCTGTGAAAGGGGGATGGTTCCCAATAAGAAGCAGATGATGCACTCAAATTACAGTAATTTGAGAATATAATAAAAAAGATTTTAGGTCCTCTGATGTCTCTAGAATGTGTCATTGGTCAGTGTCCATTTTCCTCATTTACATTGTATCTGACCTTCCTCAATCAGAGATTCTTTATTCTGTGGCTTGCCCAAAGAACCAGCCCTGCTCATATTTCCAAACAAACAATACATTCTTCTACAAGAGAGACGATGCCTTCTAAGACTTGACTATTCTAGCCAAGCTCAAGGGAAAGTCATTTCCTCTAAAGTATCATCAATAAGCTATTTGTTCACTGACCTAGAACATCATTCTTGCCTACTTTTCCTCTTCAGTTAAATGAAGAACAATGTTTTCCATAAAAGTAATTTATGAAGCACTACATATGGTAATATTAAAACCATAAAAATAAACTTCCAGGAGACAAAACAATGCTGTTTCATCCTTCCAGCCTAGCACTGCCCCTGGGTGATGTTAGGCTCAGTATACTGGGGAATTGGCTCCTGACTCAACTAGTGCCTAAATGCCTATTTAGTAATTCCTTGAACGTTGTTGCTAAGATTCAAGAAATCTTGAGATTTCTACTTATTTAACATATTTCCAAAGCAGAATTATCTTAAAAGTGTAAATGCCAAATTTATTTTAAATTCCAGATATCACTACCCCTGAGATCCTAAAATATTAAGTATCCCATTCAATGCTGGATTCCAAGATAAAGTTGTTTAAGAATACAGCACTCATGTCATTTACTCATTCATTTGCTGATGAATATATTTGATTACAGAACTTTCCTGAAAAAAAAAAAAAAAAAAGAACTTTCCTGGTGGCTCAGCAGTGAAGAATCTGCCTGCAATGCAGGAGATGTACGTTTGATTCATGGGTCGGGAAGATCCCCTGGAGAAGGAAATGGCAACCCACTCCAGTATTCTTGCCTGGGAAATCCCATGGACAGAGGAGATCTCACAGGCTCTAGTCCATGGGGTTGAAAGAGTCAGACACGACTTAGCAACTAAACCACCACCGCCACATTCAATTATTCATTAATATGTATTTACTGAGCACTCACAATTAGGATTAAATGGTGAGTAAAAAACAACCTAATAGGAAATGCGAGTACAAATTACGGTGATACAGGCTGCATGGAGAGAACAGATGAGAGATGAATCAAGATCTGCCCAACCATCCTTCATGAATGTACAAGGTCTTAGTGGTAGACAGTGTTACTTGGTGAACCCCACCCCATTTCCATTACCCTCTTCCCATACTTCCGTGTGGTGAAGAGGCTGGAAAAGCTAACTACACTCTTCCCAGCTTTCTTTGCAACCACATGTGGCCATGTGACCCTGTTCTGGTCAATGAGACAAGAGCAGAGATCTATTTGGATCTTCTGGGAAGGAATATGCTTTTCCGGATGAAAGGAACAAATATGGCTATACCAACAGTCCCTGGTTCTTCCCACACTTCTACTTCTCTAACGTAGAAGTGATGTCTAGAGCTGGGGTAATTGTCTGGAAACCATGAAGAAATGGCCAAAATGGTGATTCAGGTAGAACTGGATAACTACAGTAATGCCACAGCCTCCCACATGCAGATTTCTTGTTATATGGGGAAAATACAGTAAGACCCCTATATATGAATGAGTACCAAGCTGAGAGTGCATTCCTAAGTCCAATTTGTTCATAAGTCCAACAAATTTAGCCTGGGTGTCCAATCAACACAAATGGCTATATAGTACAGTTCTCTAACAGGTTTATAATACTTTTCACTCAAATAACACTTTAAAAAAAACACAAAAAATAGAGAAAACATTTTTAATCTTGAAGTACAGTAACTTTAAAAATACAGTACAATAACTTCTTAGCAGTAACAGCAATATCTCTGCTGCTTTTATGCTTGCTTCTGGACATCCTAGGCTTGAAATAAAGATGCTGGTCTATTGTTCTCTGTCCAGTACAGTACAGTAAGGTACACAAAAGCACAGCCTCTTGTGGAAGATGCGCACACGTGACAATGTATGCTAGACGTGTGGACTCACTTACATGGCTGGACCGGCGAATACATGTTTGCATCTTTGAAAGTTCACAACTTGAAGGTTTGTATGTAGGGGACCTACTGTATCCCCTGTGTTTGGACTTTAAAAAAAAATTTATTGAAGTGTATATATATGTGTGTGTGTATACATATTTATTCTTTTTCAGATTCTTTTCCATTAAAGGTTATTATAAGATATTGAATATGGTCCCCTGTGCTATACAATAGGACATCTTTGTTTATCTGTTTTACGTATAGTAGTATATATGTGTTAATCCCAAACTCATGATTTATCCTCCCTGTCTTTCCCCTTTGGTCACCATAAGCTTGTTCTCTATGTCTGTGAGCCAGTTTCTGTTTTGTATGTAAGTTCATTTGTGTCATATTTTAGATTCCACATATAAGCAATACCATATGATATTTGTCTTTGTCTGATTTACATCACTTAGTATGATAATCTCTGCAAATAGCATTGTTTCATTCTTTTTTATGGCTGAGAAATATTCCACATACATTTATATGTACACACCCCGTCTTCTTTATCCATCCTTCTGTAGGTGGACAGTTAGTTTGCTTCCATGTCTTGGCTTTTGAAAATGGTGCTGCTGTGAACGTTGAAGTGCATGTATCTTTTTTAATTATAGTTTTCTCTGAATATATGCCTAGGCATGGGATTGCAAGATCATATGGTAACTCTATTTTTAGTTTTTTGGGGAACCTCCATGCTGTTCTGAATTTGGATTTTTAAAAACGTTTTGTCCAAAGCATTCTAGGCTGTGACAGATTCAAAAGTAACTTTAACTGAACACAAATTAGGAGGCACTGCAATTCTGTCATAACTAGTACAAGGAGTCTCAAATTCTGCTCCTGCCATTGAATGGGATGGAGAAAAAGGGAGGAAGCCTTTATGGTTCCCCTTCTGAGGGCCTCTGAAAGTGATATTCCTTAATATTTCCAGCTTTTTTTGGAACACATACTTGGCTCTGCTATCTCCAACACAGACTAGATCCCTGAATCTTTCTGAAATTTATTAGTCCATGATGAAGAGGAACAGATTTTGTCTTTTACCTGCTTTTTGTATCCATAGAAACTAGATCAGTGCCTGGAACTCTGTAGATGCTCAATAAATGTTCACTAAACCAGTAGGTGAAGCTGAGAACATTTACAAGTTTAGAACAACAGTGTTCTGTGTTTTTAAAAATAAGAGTGAGAAATGGCCTGATCTTATGGAACACATATGGGACAGAGCATGCTCACTGAAGCATGCCTATTTTGGATTAAGAAATATGATTATCATTTGCCAGCTCTGATTCCTGCCTCCGGGCTGATAAGATGTGTCCAAAGAGTCATTTTCACTCATTCGCAGACACCAAAACAGAAGGGGTTTTTAATGAATGCAGGAGTGGAAGTGACAGTCATTAGTAGCTAGAAATAGACAACTGATTGCAAAGTCAAGATGAAATGCTTCAATAAAAAAGACCCTCATGCCTGAGGCATACTCTGCCTTCTTTGCTAAAGTTGGGGTAGACTTTTTTTTTTTTAATAGCAGCATAGTTTGCCTATTCTTGAAGTTTTCTAATCTTCCACTGAGGAAAAATTGGAAGAGCTAAATAAATTAGTTTTCAGGTAATTAATTTACACAAACAAAACTAATATTGGCCGTTAGTCATTTCTGTTAGGCATGCCATCTATCCGAGTGGAGATGGAGCTGGCCAAGAAGGGCAGTGTCAGGGCCTCTTTGGATCATGTCTCTGTCTGGCTTCTGATGCCATCTGTCCAAAATGATTTCTCAAAACATCAAAACTCCCTGGTCCTGCCCAGCACCTTTCGCTCACCTTGCACTGGTCCGCACAGGGAACGTCCTGCGTGGATCCACAACGCAGATGGGCAGAAGGGGATCCCAGCAGCCTGTTGCTGCTATGAGTCTTTCCTCACAGACACAAGTTTGTGTCTGTCAAGTCAGAGAAGTCTCTCATGTTTTAGAATTGGAAATTTTAGTTTAGCAGCCAGGGCTATCACTGTAGAGATGAGGGACGTAAAGTCCAGAGAGGTTAAATAACTTGTCCAAGTTCAACACAGCAAGTCAGTGAAACTGAGGTTGGCATTTCTCTTGGACCTCAGACCAGTATTCTTCCTACCATCCTGCTGTGGCTTCAGCTTGTAAACAGAGGATTGCTTCTCCTCCCTCCTCTCTTACACCCCATGGCTATTTCAGTGAGTTACATCTGCGGTCCTCATAATAGTCCTCATTTCAGAGAAAACCCACTATGGTACAGTGAGTGGATTCCATTTCTCCTGCTGTTTAGAAGGATGTTTTACGTGCTTGTCAGTGCTTTGAGCTTTGGGCTCCTTGAAGAAGGGTGTCTGGTTGTCGTGAGCCATCCAGGCAGAACTGGTCAAGCTGGCCATGTGGTTTCTCCGCATGGCTTGGCTGTCAGACAAGGGCCACCTGCTTATTGATTGTCTCAGTGCCACTTAGGTCCAGCATGCTCCCTGGTGACACAGAACTTCATATTAAAGGATGACAGGGAATTGATGCTGCTCTTCTTCAGGAAAAAAAGGTACCAGAAGTTAGATGGAACTGAACAGTCAAGAAAACAAAAGTATACCTCCCCTCTCCCCACCCCCAACCTGGAAGCTGTGATCTACCAATAGAAGATAAATCCAGTCAAGCCCCTGGGACCAAGAGGGAATATGCTGAGCCACAAGATACCAGCAGTCATTGACCAGAATAAAACCCTGAGAGGGTTGAGAATTTGATTATCTGGATCAATTTCTCTTTTTTCTCCTATACCCTCTTAGGCCTGAACTAAACTTTCCCGTCAATGCAAACAGTATTAAGTGTTTTCTATCTACAAAGCACGTTGGCAGGCACTGGTTGAGGATAAAAGATGAATCTTAGATTTGATAGAAAGAGCTTGGGCATTGGAGATAAGAAGAATTGGGTAAGAAATCCTGGCTTTGCCACTTACTAGCTATGTGTCCTCAGATAAATCACTTAACCTTTCTGAGCTTTAATTTCAACATCTTTGTTAAATAAATTTAAGACTGAGAATATTGATAATTTATTTTAAATACCTAGGATTGATCATAACATAGATGTTCTGAAAATGTTTGTTATTGTAATTTATATAAGCTCCTGGGAACCCACTTTTGAACTTTTGGTAGGTCTGTACTCTTAGCATTTTCCTGTATACCCTGAAAAAAAATTTCAGAGACAGTATTATTAGCTGATGTCACATTGGACCATGCTTTGGAATCAAACGCAGAGATCACAGATTTGCCTGACATAATGTTGGTAGAATAGACCTTAAGAATTTTTAAGCACATGATGAATAGTGTAGGTGGAATTTCTACATTCTTTAAAAGGTTTGGATTCTAGGATACTCCACATCTAAAATTTATTGATTCTTGTTACCAGGTATTTGTTGTGGCTTCATCAATTTTGAAAATGCATTTTTTCCCCCAGAGCCCCGTGTATCAGTCAGCAATAGCCACAACTTTTTTGCATAGTAAATCACTCCAAATTCAGTGGCACACAATAAACATGTATTTTTCACTCACAAGTCTACAGGTCAGCTGACGTTTAACCACAGTGAAGTTGGACCACTGTCTTAACACGATCTTTGACTTCTAGCTATGTGTTGCATCCCTTCTGCTCTGGATGTCTCTCACCTTCCTTGTAACAATAGCTATCTGATGCAGGAGGGCAAGGGAGGAGGGTGAGCATCACCATCCAGGTATACTGAAAGTCTCTGCTCACATCACATTCAGTAACATCACATTAGCCATGCAAGTCACATGGCTAAGCCTCAAAGTAAAGAAGCAGACTTTTAGCCCATCATGAAGCCAGGTTAAGGATCTGGGTATATATTAATTCTGGGAAGGAATTAGAAACTAGGGACCAATGAAACATTATCCTATACCTCCGATGTTATAAACTATTACTGGAACATTATCCCCTTTCTGGTCACTTAAGGGGATTGTCCTGTCATCTCTGATGAGTGATCTAACCCTTGGTACTTGGTGGGCCAACATAAGAAGATGGATCTTCTTCTTCAGTAAATAAGTCCTTTTAAGATTCAGTGCTGTGATAAAGCAACTAAACAGAGCAGAAGAAGAAAGAAAGAATCATGGCGATGACCTCTGCCAGTCTTTAAATCCAGTCCATATCACTAAACTGGAACTTTTACCAACTAGAGTCAAGTCAGGGGTCTAATTGAATTGAAATATTGGCTTTCCTCTAATTCCCAGTAATTTTCAAGCCATAAAAAGCAACATGTAACTGATATTTCTGGTTTCACATAGCACACTAAACCAAAAGCATAGGTTATTTTGAAAATATGATCACTTTTCTAGGAATAACTCTCCTGGACTATCAATAAGTAGTAAACACTCAAACTACTTTGAATCACTGGGTTGAGTTTAAAGGACAGAAGGTGGGGCCCTGTTAATAGCTGAGACTATTAACAAGAATATGGATGAAAATCCTACTGATACTGTTATCTAACAGAATATAGGTCTTCAGAGAAGGACCCTTTTTCCTGGTGTTATATATTCAACCACTGCCTAAGGGGCCAGGAACTTAAGTTCTCTCTCACTGTCAGTCCTTATCAGGGAAATCAAGGAATACCCAGGGGAGAATGGTCTCTTTGTTTGGCTTGTTCTCTGAGACTCTTATTGGGTGATAGAGCATCGCAGGGGTCAGAAGCCTGATCTCTGGGGTGTGTGGCTGGATTCAAGTTCAGGTCTACCACTGGGTAACTGTGTGACCTTGGGAAGGTGGTTTAACCTCTAAGGTGGTCACTGATGGTCACAGGTGGTCAGCTTCCCTCCCTTCCTGGCACAAAGCACGAGAGAGAAAAAGTTGATTATGTTAAACCCTTGTGATTTGGAGAGTTATTTGTTACCACAATTTAGCCTAGTCTAGCTGGCTTGATACACCTCACCAAATCTCAATTTCTTTATCTGAGAATGAGGATAATAGTGAAATTGAGGTTGTGGAGTACTCAGGGGAATGAAATAGGATAATATGTGACTAGTACTTAGAAGAGTACTACATAATAAAGTCTAAATATATTTTGGCTATTATATGTTATTATTACATTATGTCTTATCCTAACTTTGTCTCTAACAAGTTATCTATTTCTTGCAAATAAGTTTTTAGTCATGTGACTTTGGGAAACTCACCCTTGAATTGCTATGCTAGTACATTAGACTAGCTGAACTACAGCTTTAAATTTCTGGACTTAAAATTATGTGACTTATATGGAAGTACTCAGAGAATCCATCCTGGTGTTTCAACTACATTCTGTTGCTTAGGGGAACAAAATAAGTGATAAAGCTAAACACTATCTTCTGCTCTTTTCCAGTTGCCCTCCCCTACTGCTGGACAAACAAAAAGATCTATATCCTTGTTACAGGTTGCTCTGTATCCTATACTGAATATTTCTGCCCAGGGAATTACATCTGCCTTGTAAATTCTCAGCTACAAATTGGTTTTCCAAGTTAGACACCTGTGTATGTGTACACAGCATCTGGTTTCATCAATACAATTTCACCTGGCTCCAGGCCATAGCCCACCACGGCCTTTCTCCTGATAGCGTGGTCTTCCCTAGTCCAAAAGGAGAGGATCCTGTTCTTGGCTCAGGGCAACCCCCTTCACACCACCACTCAGAACCTTGAGACTTGTCCTCTAGCTTCTCCAGATCAACACTTTCCATGTCTTGATTTGTATTCTTTTTCTTCTGTGCCACTCTGCCTGGATTCTTCTCTGGTTCCAAAGGCAGCCCTGCCTATACTTCCAAATAGCCATGTGTTAATATATTAGAGGAAATTTCCTTTCCTTTAGGTTGAATAGGGCAATTTTATGTGATTCAAATTATACATAAATCCAGTCTGGGCAAGGGGAGGAGCTTCATCACATACATACTGAATTACATGTTGGATCCCATCAAGAATTTTTTTCTCCCTTCGTTACTGAACTGGGGGCATGGCCTTGTTCTTACAGACCATGCTTTTGCTCTTCTTGCACATTATATAACCCCCTGGCCTCTGCATCCCCAGCACAGGACCCATAGCAGATCCTGCTACTATGTTGACACAGCAGAGGCCTTTCCTGGTATCTCTTGTTAGCATCCATGTTCCCACATTTGGCTGTTTATAAAGGTATCATTTGCAATTACTTTGTGAGATGCAATAACACTTCCTTTCTTTAATCTCTTTCAGATTGAAGACATCATTACAAAGATGCAAGATGACAAGACAGGGGGTGTGCCCGTCAGAACAGTCAAGAGCTTTCTCTCCAAAATCCCCAGTGTTGTCACAGGTAAATGTTCTCCTTACAAGGTATTGATGGCAACAAGGAAAAGTTGCTGAAGTGAAGGAAGTCAAGTGTAGCCTTGACTGTGACCTGGGAGGCGCCTGATAGCTTGTGAATGACAAATATAATATGTTCAATGTGCTTCTTACATGAAGTCAAGTTCTCGTCCTCGTTTCTAGGAAGAAGCTACTCTTTGTCAGTCATTAATATCATCAGTAAGTAATAATGTTGAAAAAGAATGGTCTGACCAGCCTATGGTTGAGGCTTCTGGAAAGAAATAAGCTCATTAATAAACTAGCCATTTGCCCTATGGGGTGTGCACAAACACATAGTATTAAAGAAATTATTTTATATTTAAATAAGCTTCAAGAAAGTCTTATATTCTTCTGTGAAATGCCTTTAAGTATTTTAATTGATTGTACTTGAACTTCCAAAAGAAGTGGTTGCAAGAAGTTTTTCTGCATTACTTTGGGGTTTATGTGTTTTGTGTGCTCAAATATCTCTTTAAAAATTGTTAATTGTAAAATCTATCAAACACAAGGGTATAGTTTCAAGAAAAATAGAACTATCACATGTACCACCTATACCACCATGCCACTTCATAAATAATGCATAATAGGTATCTTAGAGCCTCTGGGTAGCATAGGGGATGGCATCTACCTCCATTTCCATTACAGAAACCACTGTCTACTTCTATACTAAACACATTGTTGCTCTTCTTCCCAATCTTTCCACATATGGGTGTATCCTTTACTATCCAAACAAGTAACCAAATAAATTAAAATAAAATTTTAGATGACTCCGTAACTACTAAAATCTGGCTGTTTGCTTTCCAATTTGGGGGAACCAAAAGGACTAAGTGTCTACTGCATACCTATAGAATGGCTAAAATAAAAATCCTGACAATACCAGCTGGTGGTGAGTTTATGGAGCAACTGGAATTCTCATGTACTGTTGGTGGGAAGATAAAATGATGCAGCTATCCTGAAAGTTTCTTATAAAGTTAAATATATGCTTACCATACGACCCAGCAATCCCTAGGCACTTATCCAAGGGAAATGAAAACTTGCATTCAGATAAAAATTTGTCAGTTGATTCATAATGGCTTTGTTGATGATCTCCAGACTGGAAACAACCCAAATGTCTTTCATTGAGTGAATGAATAAACAGACTGTGGTACATCCAAATCCAGCAATGAAAAGGAGTGGGCTATTGAGATCTGCACCAACTTGGATGAATCTCGAGGTTATTTGTCTGAATGGAAAAAATCAATCTCAAAAGATTACATACTATGGTATTCCACTTATAGGACATTCTAAAACATAAACAAACCAAAAAGCACAAAACCTATAGTGATGGAGAATGGATCACTAGTTGAGAGGGACTGGGAGTATGACGGAATTCCACGAGGTGATAGAGCAGTTCTGTATTCTGATTGGGTCAGTGGCGATGACATAAATCTATACATAGGTCAAGGTTCATAAAACAGCACACCAAAAGTGTCTAAATATTATATGTTACTTTTAAAAATACATACACTCAGCTGAAGTACCCATAAGTATGCCAACTGATTATTTAGACTGTCACTATCTGAACTCAAGTAGCAAGAGGATTTGGATAATGAACAATGCTTGTATTCTTAGTGTTCTCTAATTTTGAAATTTATATAAATGGAATTATACCCTAATATTGGCCTTGATATGTTTTTCATACTTTTCTGGGTTTTGCTTGATAAAATCTTGTTTAGGATGTCTGTATCTATTTTCATGGGCAAGATTGGTCTGTTGTTTTTCTTACTTACCCTGCTTGCTGGTTTTGGTACCAAATTTATGCTAGCGTCATAAGGTGAACCATGGCTTACATCTCTTTTGTTGACATTCTGTTGTCCTTTGAAAAATAATTTTACCCTTAATCTAGTTTGTAGATGTTTAATTTCAATTATTTAATTTTATTTGTAAATGACGTTACATCTGGTTCTTCTTTCAATATGTGTTCTCATTCATTCAACAAATATTTACTGAGTATTTACTATTTTCTAAGCATTATTGGCATTGGGATTTTATTTTATTTTTTTTTATTTTTTTTTTTAATTTTTTTTTATTTTTTTATTTTTTTGGCATTGGGATTTTAGAAGTAAATTAAATAGATGAAAACTTCTGCTCTCATGGAATTTATATTCTAGTGGAGGAGACAGCAAAATAATAAGGAAAGTTGATAGAATTTCAGTAGTGATAAAGACCAAGGAGAAAAATTAAGTATGAGGAGGGGATAGGAGTGTTAAAAATTTGGAACCAGTGGCCAAGCAAGAACTTCCTGAGTAGGTGACATTTGAATAAAGATGGAAGGAGTTGGGTTGAATTATGCGGATGTTGAGGAAAAAAGCATTCCTGAAAGCCAGTACTAAAACTCCAAGGCAAGTATGTTCCTGGAGTCTTGAGGAACTGAGAAGAGAGAGTTACAGCATAGTGAAGAATGAAATGTCCCTGGTGGTCCACTGATTAGGACCCCAAGCTTCCACTGCAGGGGGTATGGGTTCAATTCCTGGTCAGGGAGCTAAGATTCCATAAGCCTCATGGCACAGCCAAAAAGAAAAAATGCAGCAGAGTGAAGGAAAGAAAGGATAATAGAGATGAAGTCAGAGTGACAATAGTGAGCTAAATCATGTAGCCTCTAGGTCCTAGGACGCCTGGAGGACTTTGAGCATGAGTGACATGCTCTGACTTATATTTCAGTAGGATCACTCTGTTTCTTTCTGCTCACTCTAAGGAGTTTGTTGATTGGATTTTTTTTTTTTTTGTATTGAGCTGTTTGCATATTTTGAAAATTAATCCCTTGTTGGTCACACCATTGGCAAATATTTTCTCCCATTCTGTAAGTTGTCCTTTAGTTTCATTATGGTTTCCTTTGCTGTGCAAAAACTTTTAAGTTTAATTAGGTCCCATTTGTTTATTTTCATTTTTATTCCCATTACTCTAGAAGACAGATCCAAAAAGATATTGTGGTGATTTATGTCAAAGAGTGCCCTACCTATGTTTTCCTCTAGGAATTTCTATAGTATTTGATCTTACCTTTAGGTCTTTAACACATTTTGAGTTTATGATGTTAGAGAATGTTCTAATTTCATTCTTTTATATGTAGATGTCTAGTTTCCCCAGCATCACACATTGAAGAGACTGTCTTTTCTTCATTGTATATTTTTGCCTCCTTTAAGATTAATTGTATGTTTATTTCTGGACTTTCTAACTTGTTCCATTGATCTGCATGTCTGATTTTGCAAAAACTTCATTTTTAGACATGCTAAATTTTGGGGACCTATTATACATTCAACTGGAAATAACAAGTAGGCACTTGGATTTGTGGATGTAGCTTTTTAAGGGAGAGTCTGAGCTGAGACATAAGTCATTGGCATATGGATGGTATTTAAAGCCATGGGATTAATGAGCTCACCAAGGGTGTGAGCATGGATAGAAAACATAGTTTGAGTCCTAAAACTTGGGATACACTAGTATACAGAGTCTAGTCATGCAGAAAAGAAGAAATCAAAAGAAACTGAGAAAGAACAGCTGGAGGTGAGGAATATTAGGAGAATATGGTTTCTCAGAAGCCAAATTTTCCAGAAAGTATTTCAAGCAAGAGTAGATTTGATCTACTATATGAAATGTAGCTGATAGTCAAATGAAAACTGAGAATCAACCACTGAATTTAGCAGCATTGGCTCCACTGCTGACCTTGGTAGCTTCATGTTCTATGAAGCATTGAGAACAAAAATTCTTATTGGAGTGAGTTCAAGTCAGAATGGGAAGAGTGAATCGAGGTGGTGAGTTTATTAACTTTTGTAGGAGTTTTTCTTAACAGGGAACGTGCAAGTGATATCTAAATGGGTAAATGAGATTAGGATATGTAGGTTTTTAAATTAATATGAAAGTCACAGTATGTTTGTATAATGATGGGAATGATTCAATAAAGAGGAAAAATAGTGCAGGAGAAAGAGGGAAAATTCAAGGAGTGATTTCCACAAGAAGGTAAGGGATTGAGTGTGATGCACCAATACGTGGATAGCTTTAGCTAGAAACATATACAGTGTATTCATAGGAAGAGGAGGGGAGGCATAGCAAATACACAGTGGTACAAATAATTATTTAAATTTTCTTAGTAATAATGGAAGCAAAAAAGGTAGAGATGTTAAAGGATTGGGGAGAGATTAGAAGTTATGAAATAGTCATTTAGGGGAGTAAAGGGATTGGACTAGGGAAACAGAGTTTTGACTACTAGGTGGTATTAGGGACGCTCTTGATGATTATAAATATTTATGAATTTAAAGACAGGCAAATCTTTCTCCAGCCACATTCTACTCCCTTGAGTTTGGGCATGTATCAGGTAGAAAATTAGACTTCATTAGAAGTCCTTAAAAGACTACAGCAAGCATCAGAGTGTGATAAATCAAAGAGACGCAAGAGGATAACTAAAATGATTGACCATTAAATTTTAACTGAGTAAGGGGAAAAGTAAGAATAAGATGGTAAAGAACAGTGAAGTGTAATGATTACAATAAATTTGTAGGTTCCAGTGGCAAAGGAGTTTTGGAGCTGAAGGTATGAGAAAGAGAGACAGAAATATAAGAGATGGTGATTGGATAATAGAGTATCTGAAACTGAGGTTGTAGAGGTTGCAGTCAATTGGTGATGACAAGATGGAAGGTATGACCATGGGAATAAGTGACTGAGATAGGGTGGGGGTCAAGGAATTAGGAGGTCGTGATTTTGGAAGAGTGAGCTCTCCGGATGTTGAAATCACTTCTGAGGAGTGTTAGAGAGGGTACTTGTGAGTCTTTATAGAATGAGACACAGGGACCCATGAATCAGTATGTGACTATCACTGCAAGGGCTACAGGTGGTTTAATTCGATGTCAAGAGAGTAAAAGCTAAGTGTTCTTTTGAGAAGAGGGAGGAATTGAAGACTGTCTGAATGAAACCATAAGAAACAGAGATTGCTTACCTACCTTCAAACCCTATAGAATAAAAGGCATGGGGCAGGGAAGATAGCCACCACCTAAGAGGGCTACAGGGAAGCAGAGCTATTGGGTAAGAGCAAGGTATAGGAAATATTAACAGAAAAGGCTGAGGATATATATATAAAAAAAAAGTTACCATGTCTTTGGCCATATGTTCCAGAGAGCAGATGAAAGCATTTCAGGAAATGATGAGTCTGTGACCTGGGTAATAAATGCACATGGTTCCTCTGTACCATGCATTAGGGTAGGCATGGGAGATAAAACGGTAAATAAAAACCTGATCTCTGCTTTTGAAAATCTTTTAATCTAGTGAGAGAAACAGATACAGGTAGACTAATAGTTATTTGAGCTATGTGCTGTAATAGAAGATTACCCACAAAGCCCAGAGGAGAGAATCATGAATTTTCCTTGAGTATACCTAGGACATTTCTCTGAGGATGTATATCAGTTATCTATTGCTGTATAACCAACTACCACACACCATAAATATTTTTCATTTTTCACAATTATGATTCTGTGAATTAGCAATCCAGGCAGTTCTTCTGCTGGCTTTACCCATGAGGATCTAGTCATCCACTGGTTCACTTGAGGCTAGAGGGTCTATGATGGTCTCAACTCACTTGCTTGGCAGCGATGCCTTCTCTTTGCTGAGGCTTCTGTTCATCTCCACGTTGCCTCATATCCCATGGTAAGCTACACTGGGCTGCTTCGCAGCCTGATGGTGTCAAGAGTTTCGAGAGAGAGAGAGGATGGAAACAGAAAGGCTTCTTCAGACCCAGGCTCCAGCACTCATACAACGTCAAGTTCTTTGAAGCAAAGTCACAAGACCAGCCTAGGTTGAAGAGGATGGAGAAATCAACTCCATCTCCTGTTGTAGGAGTAGCAATGTCACATTGACATAGGGAGACATGATTCATTGGAGGCCATTATCCTAATGATCTACCACAGGAAATAATTTTAGAACTAAGCCTTACTCAAGAGGAAAAAAATGACCTAGGGAAGATCATTTCAAGTGGAGGCAATAAAATTTTCATAGGTTCAAATACAGGAAAAGTATGCCAGGTTTCAGCAAGGATGAGCTTGTTTATATATTCGGAGTTTAAGATACAATTATGTATGTTTGAGGAGAGGAATGCACTGGCAGGACAGGAATTAAAAGGATATTAGATTTAACCTTAATAATAGGTTAAAAAGAAACTTTAACTTTTGGATTTTATCCTAAAGGTAATGGACTGCCATCAGAGGTTTTAAAATAGGAGGACAAATCACAGTTATATGTTAGCAGTGTGTGAAAGATGGAGCAGGAAGAGATAGGGAATCTGAGACTACTTAGGGAATCTTTAGAAGAGGGAGTCTAAGCAAAAAATAAGGAACGACCACCACAGCATCAGCCGAAACCGCAACTTTAGAGCCACAGCTGATTTAATCCTCACAGAAATCCTATGAGAGAATAACTGGTATCTCCATCTTATAATTGAGGAGCTGCAAATGCGAAGGCACACATTACTTTTCCGAGGTCACACAGCTACTTAGTCGTTAGTGGCGGGACCTGTGCTTTGAGGGTCCACTGTGAAAGAATGTAAGATTCAAGACATCTGAGGATAAGGTTGAATATAAGATCAATAGGACTTGGTGACTAGATGTGGGGCATAAGGTAACTCATTTAAAATTGGATCCAAGTTAACCTGATGGGTTGAATACATATATCTTTTCTCTTCTGAAATGCCACAAAAGTCATGATAAAGGATTTTTTTAAAAGATGTGTCCCAAAGTTGGAGGCCATTATTATAATGATTGAACATGGAAAGTAAACATCATCCTTGGATTAAACAGCCTTGAAAAGATAGTCCAATTTAAAAAAAAAAAAAAAAGAGCAAATAATGCTTCACTCTCTAGATATACCACCATGGCAGAGATCCATGGAGAGTTGCTTCCAAACATAGGAGACAATGACCACAAAATTCAGGAATCTGAAAAGCTTCAAGATGAATCGTAACTGAAAACAATGCTGAGACAACCTAAACCATCATTAGTCAATGGAGAAAGATAAGAAACAGCTCTATTTAAATGATTGAGTCCTCAGAAGACTCAGACACTAGTAACATTAGTAGACCATTCTATCGAGTTAGAATGCATTTTACCAATATACTCACCTTCTGATTAATCATCACCACTTAACCAGACACTAACTTAGTGTCCACTCTCAGGTGAGATCAGGTCCCTTACAGCCAGAACAGCCCAGACTGGAGTTGAGGTGGCCAGTCAAACCCCAGAATAGAAGGTAAATCTCATGCTCAACCTGTCCAAAGTATCAAACATATCATTCAGCCAGTATCTGTCATGGCACAAGAAACAACTACCAGTTAGAATACAGGAAATTCATTCAACAACTCCAACCAATACCCAAGAACTTCACCCTACACCAATGAAGAATTCCGTTGCAATTCTCTTGATGGAGCCACAGTTGCAGTCCATCCCATGACTGCAGACCCACAGCCCGAGCTAGTACCAGCACAACAGCTCCAAACTCTTCACCCCTACCAACCACCTCTAGAGAAAACCCTGGAATGGTATTTCAGGAAATCATTATTCCTCTTCACTCTCCTAACATTGCTTGTAGTAGAGTGGAGAGCCACATACAGAGAAAATCTATATCACTGAGACCTTCAGATACCAAACCCAAGTAGAAATCCATGAATATATGGCCACTCTGTTACTATGCCAACAGAGGCTGTATCTACAGAACAGTCATCACCTTTTTCTCCTGCTCAGCAGCCTCCCCCAGCCTTTTAACCCTTTGTGAAGTAACCAGTCTCCCATCACAAACCAGCAAACACCCTTTTGAACATTTTAGGAGTTTTATCACCTCCAGGAGGCAACAGCTGGGAGTAGCCTTATCTTTTCTGTAATGGGAACCCCTTTCCTTAGTAAAGATTGGAAGGTAAAGATTAAGAATAAATCTATGTATATGTATCCATATAACCAAATCACTTTGCTATACAACAGAAATTAACAACTTTGTAAATCGACTACACCTCAGTAAAAATTTAAACATAAGAAAAAAATAAAATGACAACAACAGAAAAGAATGCTGGGCATAATGAAGCTGACTTAACCTGCATAGTGTTTCTCTCTTCCATTGCTAGACAACAAACTGTCCATACCTACATGTGACCAACCCCTTGAGTAAATAGAGAGTTATTCCAGTGAGAGAGAAGAGACAAATAACATGATGAAAAAGGGCCTCTGGTGAAAGCTGAGAAGGGCAAGTTTCCTCCCAAAGACTGTGTTAATGAGGAGCATGTGTGTCCTAGTGCATCCAGGATACCATCACTAACACAAGCTCCAGAAAGCTACTGATCACCACTTTCTCAGCAGCCTGGTGAAAATCAAAGATGAGAATAATACTCATCAGCAGGAAGTAGCCCTGTTGGAAGACCCATCTCTGTGCTGTCCAGCTATACTGAGTTGAAAACCTCACCAGCTTGTCCAGATAATCCAAAAGGTTAAAAAAAAAGCAACTATTAATTATCTATACCAAATAAATAAACATAACACACAAAAATATGCAGATATATACACCTGTAATGGATCAAAGGAGTGAGTCTGGGTGAGAAACTCCAAACTGAAGGCGTTAGCATATAAGAAGAAGGTCCCAGAACAAGAATATATTTTTTTTAAAAATCAACATTGAAATAAAAGGGGGATATGGACTTTGAAAAATAGAATTAGTGAAGAATGAGGGTAGAGGTAAGGTAAAGATGTAGTTGTAAGAAGAGCGGAGCAAAAAAAAAAAAAGAAGAGCGGAGCATCAAAATAAAGACAGTTTTCTAGAATTCACAGATAGTCATCAAAGGGATCCATGGAACTCAATGACAAAAAAATCAGAGCTCCGTGGGTTTTTTGTTTTTTTTTTTTTTCAGATGAGTCCCTTTTGAAGCAGACTTTGTGGTCCATTTATTTACAACTTTCCTAATGTGTTGGTACCTATCAATTGGAGTCAGTTACACAAGAGATGGTAGGCATTTCTTGATCTTCTACCCTACAAATTAGGTTTATCTGGTGAATTCCTTCAGGACCCATACAGGGTATTTAGGTGGCATTGTCCAGGAGACAGCTGGAAGTGAGGGACTGAAGTTCTGCAGAACATTTTCTGTGACATGTGGGTTTGGGAGTCATCAGAGGCTAAGTGGCAGAGGTTTTCAGAGACATGTTGTTGTCTAGTTGCCAAGTCGTGTCTGATTCTTTGCAGCCTCATAGACTACAGCCCACCAGGCTCCTCGTCCATGGGATTTCCTAGGCAAGAATACTGGAGTGGGTTACTCTTTCCTTCTCCAGGGGATATTCCTGACCAGAGATCGTCTGGTCTCCTGAGTCTCCTGCATTGGCAGGTGGATTCTTTACCACTGAGCCACCTGGGAATCCCTTTCAGGGACATGACTGGGCACTAACATTTGATCTTCATCTGTAAGCTATGTGCCAGTCTGGTCCTTATTTAGCCTGAGATAATTGCTAATCCATCCCCATCTCCTATGATATTGATTGCTGACATCAAGAAATCACCTTCACCTCTCAGGAACTTATAGGTGAATTCACAGATCTTGGTAAAATGGAGAGAGTGAAGGGATGCCCATTGGCTCACCTGGGGACCAGATATCTTGGAGTTAGGAAGGCCATCCCAGGGAGTAAATATACCAAGGGAAGGAATAAGTATATTTATAGAAGATCAAACATAAGAGCCATTAGAATACAATTTCTTTCTCAAAAGTGAAAAATTAAGAGCTCTAAGGGGTGAGGCTTAGCAAATTTTCAGAGAACATAGCTGGAAAATTAGAGAAAGAAAAATAGGGAAGAAAGAGAATTCAATACTAGATTAAAAGCCAAGGCTCATTGGCTTTTGAGAGGGAAGGCTCATTCATAAGAAACAAAATTGCCAACCCATCTCACCTTCCAGAGGCTTGGTATTTCCAGGCAAGGTGCCCACAGAAAGGGCACTTACTGATCACCTTATCACTCCCTTTTCAGGAGAGTAGATCGGCCTCCATGGGCCCTCCTTTCTGAACATTAACTAGGTTTCAGAGATTGTGGTTGGAGCCAAGATGGGGAGGTTTCTGAGTTTCCAGCTTCCAGCCTGCCAGCCCTCTCCACTCCCCACCTGCCCTGCGTGTGATAGACATATCCTGGGCCAAATGCCTGCCAACTCCAGGAAACCAGCCAGCTTGCACTGCCTTGCCCAGCTGTCTTAGACAGTCATTCCAGGATAATTCTCCGTCATCTGAATGTCATAAGGAATTTTCCAGGGACTTTGAAGATTAGTTTCTTCCAGGGCATCATCAGAAAAACAAATTCCTACCTCATAAGTGCAATAAGATAAGTAGCACTTAATTTTGCAGACAGGAAAATTGAGTTTCAGAGACATGATGTCATGTGCTCAGAAATCACACAGCTTATCAGGGTCCAAACCCAGATAGAATCTGGATTCCTTGTTACTGTTACAGTGCTATTTCCATTACCTTATGGAGAAAATTATAGACTCTTGAATTGGAACAGTTCCTTACAGGTGTCTGATGCATTCCCTGTGAACACAAGAATCTCTTAGGTAGCTTACCAAGGATATACATCCAAGGACATCCCTATGTTCCTGAGCTCAGAAACCTTTGCTTTCAGCATCTACCCAGATTATCTAATGCAGCCTGTTTGAATTTGGGAATCACTACAGTCGCCATATTCCTGCCAAGTGCTCTCCAGCCTCAGCTTTAATAACCTCCAGTGATGAATGTTATCATCTCTCGTTCCCACTTTGGATAACTTTGACTTTTAGAAACTTCTTTTTTGTAGTGAATTGAAACTTATCCACAGCCGGCTTCAACCGATTAGTCCCAATTCTACTTCTCTCTCACAATAAAGAAACAGAGGAATGAATTCAATTAAAAGTTTATCTACATAGCTTTCCTTGTGAATTTTTACTATACAGTAATTTTCAGATTGTAATACTAGGTATATATATGATTTTATTTTGTTGATCTGTATGTTTCTCACTTCATAGTCCACAAATTTCTTTTGAATGACTTTATGGTCACATAAACATTTAAATTATTTAATGATGCTATAACAAATTTTATTTATTGAGGTCCTAATATAATATAATATAATATACCTTTTGGATATTGTAAGTAACCCTATTATTCTTATATTTGTGATGATTTAAATTCAACCAATTAGTAGTATATAAATATAACTTATTTTTAATTAGCATGTCAAAATTTATACATATATAGATGTTATTCCCTTCAAATAATTTCCTTGAAAAGTTGCATATTTATTTCAAGAATACTGTCATTGATTTGATTATTTCTGGAATTTCTCTCTGACAAGAACTTTTAAAGCTTCTAGAATTTGTTAAAATATCTTCAGGAGAAGCACAGTCATAAATCCATATATGTTTGTATATACACACACACACACACACACACACCTACATATACTCTGCTTTGGGGACTAAAGGTTTGCTTAGGATGCAAACCAACTATCTAGCTGAGAGCAACCAGAAAAGTTGGGGGTGGGGAGGAATGAAGTTAATGCTACTGGAGACCTAATAAGAGAGTGAAGAATTATTGGGCCAAGGTTTATAATAATATGAAAATCCATAGATGTAATCCTGGCTTTAGGAACCGTTTTTACCCTGGGGACGTTTGACAAGCCAAACAGGCAATTGCAAAGCTGAGGAGTACCTTTGATAAAATCATGGGATGAGAGTAAGTAACTAAAACTGGAGTCTGAAGACCACTGAACATGAAGACCCTGAGAAATTCACCATGCTCACAGACAGGGCTCTGAAAGACTTAAAAATAAAATGAAAATATGCAATCTTCATACAGACTGAAAACCAACATCCAGTAATCAGGATAGGCCAGAAAAATCTAAATTCTTGATTTTAGTGAAAAGTAATGCCAGATCATTAGTACCCGTGTGCACTTGGATGAAGCAGATACAAATACTTTCTAGAAGAAGTTAACTTTATTCTAGTCCTCAAATTATTTCCACCAATGACTTTCCAAATATAAAGTTAGTACACAGTCTGAGATAACAGGCACATAAGGAGATCAGTTAACAGGAATGAGAACTAGTAGAAACAATAGATGACTGAAACAGTCTCAAAAGAGCTCCAGATAGTGAAGTTATTGACTGAAAATAACTTTAAAATAACTGTCATTACTGTGTTTATGACATAGATAGAAAGCAAAAGATGAAATTTTCAGCAGAGAACTGCAAAACCACTGAAAAATACTCATATACCATTTTAATAGAAATTCTAGAATCAGAAAATTTTAATAACCAAGATTAAGAACTCTGGTGCATGGTTTTAATGGCATACTAAATGTGGCTGAAAAGAGAATTGCTATACTGGAAGATAATTCAGAAAAAAAATCAGAATTAAGACAAAATGAATAGGATGAGCAATTGAGAATACAGGGTAAAAGACATGGAAGTATGAGAAAGTTAAATGTTTAATGGAGTCTTAAATATGTAGAAGAGAGAAAGAATGATTCAGAACCAATATTTGAAGAGAAATTAAGAATCTTTTTAAAATAGAAGACACCGGCCCACAAAATCAGGAAGCCAGACAATCTTCAAGCAGAAAAAAATAATTTACACTTGTACATCATAGAAAAATTATAGAAAGCCAAAGGTAAAGATAAAATTTGTAAAGACAGCAAGAAAAGAAAGGACAGATCTAACTTCAAAAAGACAATAATTAGACTGACATCTAATTTTCTTGAGAAACAGTGGAAGCAGAAAGATAACAAGCTGATAGCAAATAACTGTCAATCTAAAATTCTATACAAAGCAAAAATATCTTTATACCAACAAATTTAGCAGCATATATGAAATGCAAAAGTTCCTTGAAACATGAATTACCAAAACTGACTTATGAAGAATTTTAAAAGTAAATAGAACTACCTGTTTAAAGGAATTGAATTTTATAGTTAAAGTTTTCCCCACAAATGAAACTAGAGTCCCATTTGGTTTCCCATGTAAAGATTTAGAGGAAGAAGTAATATCTACTCTACATTGAGAAGGTGAGAGTACATCCCAACTCATTTGATGAAGCTAAGATTATCATGATACCAAAAATAGACCATGGCATTACAAAAAAAGAAAAGTACAATACAATGTATTTCATGGAAATAGATGCAAAATTTTGAAACAAAATATTAGCAAATTGCATCAAGTCATATATGAAAGTCAGGAATTGGCAAACTTTTTCTCTAAAGGCTGTGTTGGCAAATAATATAGATTTTGTGAGCCACAAAGTCTCTGTTGCAGTTATTGAGCTCTGCAAAAACAGCCACAGATAACATGTCAACGAGTGTGTCTGTGTTAATCGCTCAGTTGTGTCCAACTCTTTGCAACCCCATAGACTGTAGCCTACCAGGCTCCCTTGTCCATGGAATTCTCCAGACAAAAATACTAGAGTAGATTGCCATTCCCTTTTCCAGGGAATCTTCCTGACTCAGAGATCAAACCCGGGTCTCCTGTATTGCAGGCAGATTCATTACTACTTGAGCTACCAGGGAAGTCATGTCAACAAGTGGGCGTGGCTATATTCCTATGAAACTGTATTTTCAAAAATATATGACAAGGTCATAGTTTGCCTACCCTTGCTTTAGACGCATCTAATAAACAAAACATTGAGTAAAGAAAGCATGTGCAGAAGGATATATACTGTATGATTTCATTTATGTAACATTCCAAAACCAAACTATGGAATGATAGCATTGAGGAGTATATAACAAGTGATAAAAATGATAGAAAAAGGATGAAAGTGATACTGTTTACCTACCGGCAGGTATTGTGATTGAGATAAGATAGGCAAGGAACTCCTGGAGTGTCGGGGAAATTTCTTTAACCTCTGTTACAGTAACATGAGTATTTTCTTTAAAGAAGTTAAATAGTACATATTGTATGTAGTATTTCATGATTAAAATCAAATTTTCTTTTCTTTTTCTTCATTAAAAGGTAGTTTGAGTTCAGTTTGGTGAGTAAGGTCTGCTGTGCTTAGTCACTTAGTCATGTCTGAGTCGTTGCGACCCCATGGACTGTAGCCTGCCAGGCTCCTCTGTCCACAGAGATTTTCCAGGCAAGAATACTGGATGGCTTCTCCTCCAGGGGATCTTCCCAACCCAGGGATCCAACCCAGGTCTCTGGCATTGCAGGCAGATTCTTTACTGTCTGAGCCACTAGGGAAGCAAGGAAGGTCTGGGTAAGGCCTGTTGCTAGGGAAGAATGCCAATTTTGGTTTAAATAAGGAATGATTGAATAAATGAAGCTGGTTTCCTTGTTGTCCTTAGAAACTGGTGCATAAGTTTATTTCTGAAGAGGATTTCCAAAAATATTTGTAGCACAGCCAGTACTGCTTGAAATAAGGATATAGCCTCCAAGGGGCCAACTCTGAAAAAGACAATGCTTAATTAAATATTGACTATGCTGTATTTCCCTTAACAAATATAACTCTCTGTAACACATTTTCCTTCAGTGTGTGCATTTTCACTTTCTTCTGAAGTTCACTTCAGCGACAACATCCTTAAATCCTGTCAAGTTATAATTGTGAAAGCAAAAGGCATAACTCTGATATTCTTGGCCTTGGTGCCATTAAAATCTTACTCTAAATGTCACATTAATTCATCTTTTCATATTTTTCCTTGTTTGATTTTTTTTTCCTTCAAGAAGTAATGGTAAGTGGAATGAAAAAGGAAAAGACAGCTCATTTATTAAAAGTGAAAATACACCACCTGATCCTCTAATTTGGACTCTAACATTTCTTTTTAAACACGTCTATTAAAGAGTCTGTTTCAAACTGGAATAAAATTTGAAGAGAGAATGAAGTCCAGATTTATTTTGGATTAACCCAGAGTCACTGAGTCTTTCTAAAAGAAAGAATCAGAAACTATCATGGGTACTGTGCTTGTAACAAGGGGCGGTAGGTTAGCAGCAATGACTATTGATTTCATGAATCAACTACTACAGCACAGATTTCTTTACTCTAAGTTGGCTGAATGTGTTGCTGGTGGGTAGACTCTAGCAAAATCATATTGCTGGCAGGAAGTCTATGTAAAGATTGTGAACATGTAGACCATTAACTTTCAGCCTGGAGAAATATCAATAACGTCAGATATGCAGATGACACCACCCTTATGGCAGAAAGTGAAGAGGAACTAAAAAGCCTCTTGATGAAAGTGAAAGAGAAGAGTGAAAAAGTTGGCTTAAAGCTGAACTTTCGGAAAACTAAGATCGTGGCATCTGGTCCCATCACCTCATGGGAAATAGGTGGGGAGACAGTGGAAACAGTGTCAGACTTCATTTTTCGGGGTTCCAAAATCACTGTGGATGGTGACTGCAGCCATGAAATTAAAAGACGCTTACTCCTTGGAAGGAAAGTTATGACCAACCTAGATAGCATATTAAAAAGCAGAACGTTACTTTGCCAACAAAGGTCCGTCTGGTCAAGGCTATGGTTTTCCAGTGGTCATGTATGGATGTGAGAGTTGGACTGTGAAGAAAGCTGAGCACCGAAAAATTGAGGCTTTTGAACTGTGGTGTTGGAGAAGACTCTTGAGAGTCCCTTGGACTGCAAGGAGATCCAACCAGTCCATCCTAAAGGAGATCAGTCCTGGGTGTTCATTGGAAGGACTGATGCTGAAGCTGAAACTCCAGTACTTTGGTCACCTCATGCGAAGAGTTGACTCATTGGAAAAGACCCTGATGCTGGGAGGGATTGGGGGCAGGAGAAGAAGGGGGCGACAGAGGATGCGATGGCTGGATGGCATCACCAACTCGATGGGCATGAGTTTGAGTAAACTCCAGGAGTTGGTGATGGACAGGGAGGCCTGGCATGCTGTGATTCATGGGGTCACAAAGGGTCAGACACGACTGAGTGACTGAACTGAACTGAACTGAACTCCTTTTTGCAGTTTATTTTGTTGTTCTATTCTACAATGGTACCAGGACAATGGTACTGGGTAGAACTTTAATTTATGGAAGCATAAAACATTTTACTGGCGTATTAAAGTAATTATGGTACATGTTATATATTTTAAAATTTTAAGCTGAATTTAGAAGTTGTTATTGTATCATCCATCCATAAAGGCTTTTTTCCCCTTAAACACATTGACATTAATAAGGTATGGTCTACACAGATAAGGCCTAATTCTACCTACAGTTGCTTCCAGAGGAAAATTGAAATTGTTTTAATATAAAACTTGGATTATGACATTTAGCCTAGTTTTGGGTTCTAAGACATCATTTTCTAGGTTCAAGAACTGTATCATTGGCTCAGGAACTTCTACAGAATCCAGTTCTACCCTGTATGTTGTTCAGATAATATGCCCTTAGGGTATTATTTTCATGAGAATTCATGATAGCAATATTTGTAGAGCTTATCATAGCTAACACTTGTTGACTATCTCTAGTGTCTGAAACACTCCCACCTTTATCCTGATGTATATGAGCGAACTGCTGGGATGGAGAGGGGGCTGGGAAGTCCAAAGAGCGCCCTCTTCAGAGTCACTGTTGTAGGTTTTTCTAAACAACACTTCCTATATCCAAGTATTTCCCCCTCTAAACCAAGTGAAGCAGGCTCCAAGAGAATCACCGGTGATGATTAGGACTGCCACAAGAAGCGGCACATTGGATCCTCTAACTAGATTCTTACTAAACTCTTTAACCCATGCATGCATGGTAAGTCGCTTCAGTCGTTCTGACTCTTTGTGATCCCATGGACTGTAGCCCACCAGGCTCCACTGTCCATGGGCTTCTCCAGGCAAGAATACTGGAGTGAATTGCCATGCCCTCCTCCTGGGGATCTTCCCAACCCAGGGTTTGAACCCAGGTCTCCCACATTACAGGCAGATTCTTCACCATCTGGGCCATCAGGGAAGCCAGTTCTTTCTTATTTCTGCCACCAGGAAGAAAAATATGGAAAAATTCATGGGAAGCTTGGCAAGTATCTCTTTGACTTTGTGGATATAGGTAAACTAAGATGTCTGCTTCTTGAAGCTAAGAGGCTGGATGCGGCAGCTCACACCAACAGGAAAATAGGGACCGTGGTATGGTATGATATCCAAGGAGAAAGATATGGATCATGGTCCCCAGGATCCCTGTGACCTTTGGAGTATCAAGGAAGGATCTCCGTGAAGACTGAAAAAGAGGGAGAAAGAGGAAATATCAGTGCTCATCCAATTACGAGTCCCTCTCAAAAGTACTGGTAGAAGGAAAAGAAATAAGATTTAAACTGGGATTAAATTTCAAACACAAGTGACCAGAAAGCTAAAGGGTCTACCCAAGATGTCGTCGTTGTTGTTCAGTCACTCAGTCATGTCCAACTCTTTGCAGATTGCAGCACGCAGGCTTCCCTGTCCTTCACCATCTCCCAAAGTTTGCTCGGAGGACTCATGTTTCTTGAGTCAATGATGCCATCCGACCATCTCATCCTCTGTCATCCCCTTCTCCTGCCCTCAATTTTTCCCAGAATTAATGTGGCAAAGGAGATCTGCCTTTACATGTTTGAGTGCAGTGATTAGAGAAAAGTGAGATCATTTCAAGGAAGGATCTGCATGCTGCAGTCCATGGGGTCACAAAGAGTGGGACACGACTGAGTGACTGAACTGAACTGAAAATCATTTCATGTTTGTACCTTAGTGAGTTCAGATTGTGCAATAAACTGGATATAATGTTTAGTGATAAAAGGAATTGGGGACTTCTCTTTCTGGTCACACAGCTAGCTAGATATCAGAAGAACACCCTTTGTTCAGAACACTGAACCGATAAGAAAGTAAGATAAATCTTTCAAGGCTATAATCTAGAAAGTGAGAATCCAGAAAAGTCAGTTATGAGAGGATTAGCCTTTTAGGGGACATCTATCAATCCCAGGTAGTCCAGGGCCTGGCTTTTTAGAGCCTATGCATGTGGGTGTTAAGAAATAAAATTGAGTAGGGAGACAGTCACTTCAGAGACCCCTGGAAGGCAATTCCATTTTGGGGTGAACTAGGGTTAAAGAGCTTCAGAAAGGGAGGTGACAGGAATAATCATTTCAGCCTTGGTTATTATTAGAGTGAAAGAAAGAAGGAAAAATATCTCCTTAAATAATTCCAAATCCTAAATCTCACCCTGCTGATGTGTCTCACCAAACCCCGTGTGCCCCACCCCATACCCCAGAAAAGACAAGTAAAATAATATAGTTTCTCCATTTCAGTACTGCTCCCAGGTACCTGGCAGAAGCAAACACACATCTCCTCTCTGAAGGAACACACTTTAAATATGGACCTCAAAAATTTTGCAGAAAAAAAAAGCAAATATCTCTAGAAATGTAAAAGAGCAAGCTAGCATGAGTGAAAGTCAGCAGAAAGCACAAACGGAAGAATCCAGCCCATAAAGACTGCGAATGTTGAAATTATCATATATAGACTAGTTGTTAGGTCAGAGCATATGAAACTGTCAATTTTGCAAGTCAAAACTGGTCAATAGCTGATATTTCATATATTTTACCTAATATTTTTAAAGAAATAAGGGGATATTGGAAATATCTTGAAGGAATAAGCTTTGTGTACTCTCAAAAAGGACTAAGAGCTTTGATAAGGAGCCAAATGAAAATTCTAGAAATGAAAAATATAATAAATTGAAATTAGAAACTTAATAGAAATGTTCAACAGCAGATTTGGCTTAGTTAAAATGAGAAATAATGAACTAGAAGATAAAGCAGATGAAAGTTCACAGGATATAGTAGGGAAAGAAAAACACAGAATTAATATGAAAGAAAGGTTGTAGAAAAAAGTGAGAAATCCCAACACCGAATCAAATTTTCAGAAGGAAATAATAGAAAAATGGGAAGGGTCATTCATCCCCATTTGTCCTATTCCTTCTTGATTTAAAGATATTTGTTGACAATTTTGTAGACTTGATTGAGAACTTCAGTCCTCAGCTTCTAAAACTCAAACAAATTCCAAGCAGGATAAAAGAAAATAAATTTATATCTAGCTACATTCACTTCACATTGGAGAAACACAAAAGGAAAATCTTCAAAATAACTAGAGAGAAAAGACAGACTGTTTATTCAAAAAAAATGACTGACAGGTGACCTCTCATATGAAAATGGAAGCTATAGGGCAATGGAAGAAAATCTTCCAAGTGTTTAGGGAAAATAACAACCACTTAAAGATCTACATGTAATGAAGCTATCTTTCAACAAGAGCACAGTTATCATATAAAAATGAAGGGAATCAATTATTAGCATACATTTGCCAAATGAATTTCTATAGAATATACTTCAGAAAGAAGGAAAATTATCCCAGAGAAAGTCTAAGATGCAAAAGGAAATAGGAAGTAAGGAACAGAGTGATTAATCTAAAAAACATGAACTACATAAAGCAAAACCAATTATCTTCATTCTAAGTACTCGATAGCCACCTGTGGTCAGGACAGAAATACAGCATTCCCATAATTGCAGAAAAGTGTTATTGGATAGTACTGCTATGGATTTTAGGATTTATATCTGTATTAGTTTGCCATTGCTACTGTAACAAATTAAATTTAATAGCAAAATCTTTGAATCAACACATACTTATTCTCTTACAGTGCTGGGGTCAGAAGTTCAAAATGAGTCTTATGAGGCTAAAATTAAGGTATTTGGTAGGGCTGTGTTCCTTCTAGATACTCTCTGAAAAAAATGTGTTGTTTGCCTTTTCCAGCTCCTAGAGGATGCTCACAGTCCTTGACTTATGACCCCCTTCTCCATTTTTTTAATTTATATATATATATATTTATTTTATTTTATTTTCCATTTATTTTTATTAGTTGGAGGCTAATTACTTTACAGTATTGTAGTGGTTTTTGCCATACATTGACATGAATCAGCCATGGATTTACATGTGTTCCCCATCCCGATCCCCCCTCCCACCTCCCTCTCCACCCCATCCCTCTGGGTCTTCCCAGTGCACCAGGCCCGAGCACTTGTCTCATGCATCCAGCCTGGGCTGGTGATCTGTTTCACCCTAGATAATATACATGTTTCGATGCTGTTCTCTCGAAACATCCCACCCTCGCCTTCTCCCACAGAGTCCAAAAGTCGTTCTGTACATCTGTGTCTCTTTTTCTGTTTTGCATATAGGGTTATCGTTACCATCTTTCTAAATTCCAGAAATATAGATCAACAGAACAGAATAGAAAGCCCAGAGATAAATCCACGAACCTATGGACACCTTATCTTCAACAAAGGAGGCAAGAATATACAATGGAAAAAAGACAACCTCTTTAACAAGTGGTGCTGGGAAAACTGGTCAACCACTTGTAAAAGAATGAAACTAGAACACTTTCTAACACCATACACAAAAATAAACTCAAAATGGATTAAAGATCTAAATGTAAGACCAGAAACTATAAAACTCCTAGAGGAGAACATAGGCAAAACACTCTCCGACATAAATCACAGCAAGATCCTCTATGACCCACCTCCCAGAATATTGGAAATAAAAGCAAAACTAAACAAATGGGACCTAATGAAACTTAAAAGCTTTTGCACAACAAAGGAAACTATAAGCAAGGTGAAAAGACAGGCTTCAGAATGGGAGAAAATAATAGCAAACGAAGCAACAGACAAAGGATTAATCTCAAAAATATACAAGCAACTCCTACAGCTCAATTCCAGAAAAATAAATGACCCAATCAAAAAATGGGCCAAAAATTTCTCCAAAGAAGACATACAGATGGCTAACAAACACATGAAAAGATGCTCAACATCACTCATTATCAGAGAAATGCAAATGAAAACCACAATGAGGTACCATTACACGCCAGTCAGGATGGCTGCTATCCAAAAGTCTACAAGCAATAAATGCTGGAGAGGGTGTGGAGAAAAGGGAACCCTCTTACACTGTTGGTGGGAATGAAAACTAGTACAGCCACTATGGAGAACAGTGTGGTGATTTCTTAAAAATCTGGAAATAGAGCTGCCATATGACCCAGCAATCCCACTTCTGGGCATACACACCGAGGAAACCAGATCTGAAAGAGACACATGCACCCCAATGTTCATTGCAGCACTGTTTATAATACCCCTTCTCCATTTTCAAATCCAGCAACACCTAGCCAAATCTTACTTGTGTTGTACAACTCAACCACTGAGTTTTCTGTCTCCCTCATCCATGTTAAAGAGCCCTTGTAATACATTAGGCCCTTCCATCCCCCCAGATAATCCAGGATAATCTCTTCCACCTCAAGATCCCCAATTACATATGCCAAGTCTCTTTTGTCATATAAGGTAATATATTCATAGATTCCAGGAAAAGAATGTGGACGTCTTTGGTGGGGAGGGAACCATTACTCTACTTGATACTGCATTGTGTCTTAAATTTTCTAGGGAACTTCCAGGAGTGCAGAAATAGGATATAAACATCTCCTCAGAGGGAGAAGAAAAGCCTCAATCCAACAGGCATGAAAAAGGAAAGTGTGTGTGTGTGTATGTGTGTGTGTGTGTGTGTGTGTTTATATATATATATATGTACACAAACAGAAAAGGCAAATCAAGAAAATACATAATATGTGCTAGTGAGAAATTGGTCTAAATACATGAATAATTACAATATACATAAATAGTAAGCTCTACATTTAAAAGAGAAGGATTGTGAGACTGTATTTTTTTTATAAAGCAAACTATATGCTATTTATAAGAGATTTTCCTAAAATACAGGAAAATGAGAAAACTGGACCAAGTACTAACTAAAAGAAAACTGGCATGACTATAGTAATATCAGAAAAAAAGTAGAATTTAAAACAAAATAGCATAACTAGAAAAGACAAAGGTGAGTAAATACAAATAAAAAGTTTTGTTTACCAAAAACATATAAAAATTCTAAATTTGTGTATATCTAATAACATCCCTTCAATGTATTTATTGTTCAGTCACTTGGTCGTGTACAACTCTTTGCGACACCATGGGCTGCAGAACTCCAGGCTTCCCTGTTCATCACCAACTCCTGGAGCTTGCTCACACTCATGTCCATTGAGTCAGTGATGCCATCCAACCATCTGGCCCTCTGCTGTCCCCTTTTCTTCCTGCCTTCAATCTTTCCTCGCATCAGGGTCTTTTCTAATGAGTCAGCTCTTCGCATCAGGTGGCCAAAGTATTGGAGTTTTAGCTTCAGCATCAGTCCTTCCAGTGAATATTCAGGATTGATTTCCTTTAGGAATGACTGATCTCCTTGCAGTCCAAGGGACTCCCAAGAGTCTTCTCCAACACCACAGCTCAAAAGCATCAATTCTTCAGCATTCAGCTTTCTTTATGGTCCAACTCTCACATCCATACATGACTACTGGAAAAACCGTAACTTTGACTAGATGAACCTGTGTTGGCAAAGTAATGTCTCTGCTTTTGAATATGCTGTCTAGGTTTGTCATAACTTTTCTTCCAAGGAGCAAGCATCTTTTAATTTTGTGGCTGCAGTCACCATCTGCAGTGATTTTGGAGCCCAAGAAAATAAAGTCTCTCACTGTTTCCATTGTTTCCCCATCTATTTGCCATGAAGTGATGGGACCGAATGCCATAATCTTCCTTTAGTGAATGTTGGGCTTCAAACCAACTTTTTCACTCTCCTCTTTCACTTTCATCAAGAGGCTCTTTAGTTCTTCTTCACTTTCTGCCATAAGAGTGGTGTCATCTGCATATCTGAGATTATTGATATTTCTCCTGGAAATCTTGATTCCAACTTGTGCTTCATCCAGCCCAGCATTTCACATGATGTACTCTGCATAGAAGTTAAATAAGCAGGGTGACAATATACAGCCTTGACATGTTCCTTTACCAATTTTGAACCAGTCCATTGTCCCATGTCCGGTTCTAACTGTTGCTTCTTGACCTGCATACAGGTTACTCAGGAAGCAGATAAGATGGTCTGTTACACCCATCTCTTTAAGAATTTTCCACAGTCTCAATGTATAAAACATCAAAAATGATAGACCTGCAAAGAGAAATGAACATATCCCTAATTATGATGAAAAATTCTAATACACCTGTTTCTAAGTATAACTGATAGATAAGCAAAGAGTAAATGAGAAAGTACCATATAGAAGATTTGAACAGCAAAATGAGCAGGCTTAATCAAATGAATATCTATTTAAAACATAGCCAATAACTCAGAATTCACACAGAAAATTTATTATAAACTAACCCCATGGCTCAACGGTAAAGAATCTGCCTGCCTATGCAAGAGACATAAGAAGCATGGATTCGATCCCTGGGCTGGGAAAATCTGGAGAAGGAAATGGTAACCCACTCCAGTATTCTTGCCTGAAAATTCCCATAGACAGAGGAGCCTGGCAGGCTACAGTCCAATGGGTCGCAAAGAGCAACTAAGCAACTAAGCTTGCATGCAAGCTAATAATAGACCATAAAATAATAAGTCTCAACAAATTTAAAAGATTTAGTGTTAAACAAGCCACATCGATCACCACATATAGTTGCAAACTTTTTTTTCTTGTGATGAGAACCTTTATGATCTACTCTCTTAGAAGTTTTCAAATATCCAATACCAATATTATTAAACATAGTTGCCATGCGGTACATTACATCTTCAGGATTTATTGATTTTATAATTGGAATTTTGTACCTTTTGACCCTCTTCATCCATTTCACCCATCCATCTTGCAACCGCCAATCTCTTCTCTGTATCTAAGTGTTCATTTCTCTGTTTCTTTTTTGTTTTTTTTTTTTCAGATTCCATGTGAGATCATATGATATTTGTCTTTCTCTATTTCTCTTAATATAATGCCCTCAATGTCCATCCATATTGTCCTAAATGATAGGATTTTCACCTCTTTTTATGGCTGAATATCATGGCATTGTATATATATGCAAATATACATATGAATATAGATACTATATATATATATAAAACATTTTCTTTATTCATTTATTGACCAATGGGCATTCCTTTTATGCATATTTTGATGATGTGTTTTACAATGAACTTTTTTAGGTGTTTGCAAAATACCTTATCTATGCATATATTATAGTTACAGCAATATAAAAAGTATGTGTATATGCACACGAGCATGTGTAGGTTTATGTGGCTAGGAGAGGAGAGAGAGAGAGAGGGATATTTTAAAGGAACATAAAAGTATGTCATGAGATGGAGGTAAATGAGCACATTTACTTTTAGAAGATGAATTGGACTTTGCTGTGCTTTGGGATTATACCCTGTCTCATCCATCTAACTTTGGGCTTTTAGAAGGCAGGAGACCATTGAAAACCATTCAAGCTTATATATTTCCAAACTGGCCGTTCTACTTTGGGTGCTGTGTGTTTCATCCACAGTGTCAAGCTTCTGTAAACAAACCTGGAACATGATCCATCTAACTGATTGCTCCCTAGTCATTATCCAGTTATCACCTATTCCACTTACTAATAGCTTTCAACAGGAGATATTCCTGCCTGCAACTGACACCCTCCTTTGATGAGTCCCATGTCCAGCTCTAACCAAGACTGTGAAGGAAGTAGGCGGAGTTCATTTTCAAAACCGAGCTGTCACTTATTCCTTCTGTTTTCATGCTCCCCGAGGAAGGTCTTGAACTCCCCCAGTGGAGAGCCATGGGCGGGTCTGGCTGTAGGAGCCCTCCACTCCAAAGGCAGCTACTGAGGATGTGGGTGTGAGGAAGAGGGACACTGTCTGTCATTATTTTAAAATAATAGTAAAACTGAATGACAATTGTTCTACTTTATATTTTATCACCTGCAATTCTAAATAGTGAAAGTCGCTCAGTCTGTATCCAGACTCTCTGCAACCCCAGTGACTGTAGGCTGCCAGACTCCTCTGTCCATGGGATTTTCCAGGCAAGAATACTGGAGTGGGTGGCCACTTCCTTCTCCAGGGGATCTTCCCAACCCAGGGATCGAACTTAAGTCTCCCGCATTGCAGGCAGACTCTTTACCATCTGAGCCACCAGGGAAGCCCCATAATTCTAAATAGCGTTGGCGTTGTTATGTGCCTCTCCACAAAAGTATTTTTTTGATCTAATAGTTCTTAATTGTAACACTTACTAGTGAATAAAATGATGTGTGTGTGTGTGTGTATATATATATATATATATATATATATATGTAAGCTTCAAGTTAGCACATTTTAATACCTCTTCTTAATAACCTCATATTCTATACAGATGTTAATTTAGAGAACCAGGAATTATAAGGGCCTCCTAGTATCCTTAGCAGCAAGCATTCATTGTGAGAGTAAATGTATGACAGTTTGGTATTAGGTACAGTCCATGTCTTAAACCTCATTTGGCACTATTTAAACGACTGGTGAAAATAAACATTGATAGAACAGAGATGGCAAAGATGAAGAAGCAGAACTTAAGTTATTTCTGTCATCCTATGTGACTACTAGGAATTTATACTTGTGTTTAATAATTTTGTATCTGAAATTGAAAACAGTGAGAACTGTGAAAACTGCCAAGTGTTATATTTTTCTGTGGTAAATATAAGTTTCAGTTCACCTATGAAATAGACACTGACTTTTAGAAAGAGCTCTAATGATAAACTGTATTCTCTCTTTGTTGTTTTTTTTTTTTTTTTTTTGGTTTTAAAAGTAAAAACACACACAAATCAGGAAATTAGACTTTATATGACAGAGTGGTACGATCTAGCCTAAATTGTGCCTTTCGTGGATGTTTCTGTTTTATTAAAGTTCGTTTACTGGTTATTGTCAGTAAGCAATGTTAGAAATGATCTGTTTGGGTATTAGATACATAGATGTTGCCTGGAATCCTCTTTTCCTTTCAGCTTCCGAGGAGGTTAGTGGGAAATCTAGAGCTTAGGGCACCAGGAAGAGGGGTGCATTCGCTGGAGGGGACTTGGTTGGGTGTTTTTAGGGGAATATTCAACTTGCACATTTTTCTCCAGAACTTGGCCCACCTGAAAGCATACCGTGCTTGCCATTTTGCTTATACGGTTGTCCTTTTCTATAAACTGAATGATTGAGATCGCCAAGCTCTTGTCAAAAATGTACATCAAGCTTGGATGTCATATCCCTCACACCTGTAATTACATCCTCACAGCCATTTCAATGTCCTTCTAAATATTTAGATGTTATCTTAAAAATATGTAAGGGGGTGCCTCACTTTGCAAAATTCTTTCAGGGATGACTTGGGGAGGAAAATCTGAAGACTGTTGTTATAAAACAGTTCTAGCAGTCAGGGCACATTTACGAGATTTCAGCAGCCAGTAGCCGAGTCTCCTCAGTGTTTCTCATGAAAGAATTCTTGAGAAAGGAATTTCAGGCAATTGACGTGTATCGCTTAAATCACGCAGTAGAGAGTCTTGTTGTTTGGACTTTGTTCTTGGTGAACCAGCCCTTGATAGATGTTTTCTTATTTAATACTCCAAACAACAAAGGAACACATCTCTGCGGGGCCCTTTTGATGAAGGTGAGGGTGGGGGTCAAGGTTGACTCCTAACTCACTCTGCTAGGGGACCCTAGACGGGTTGGTGATGGGCTGAGATTTTCACCCAGTCACCCATTGGCATCCTCCTCCATTATACTTTTTATTTACAGGGAGGTAAAAATAAAATGTAAAAGGAAGCAAGAGTTAGGGATCTGACAAATCTCTGCTGGAATCCTGGTGCTGTCCTTGTGACCCACTGGGCAGAGGCCCCTCGTCTATAAGATGTCCTGTGTTTAGACCTGGTTTGGACCTTCAGCATGATGCTGGACATTTCAGTGGGACACGTGGGGAAGACAGCACTGAGCTGCCCTTTAATTTGTAAACGTGGCCCAAATCTCTTTTCAGCCTGTCCTCTTTCAGTCATGAGTGATGGTGGAGAAAGGCTCTGTTACATATTAACCTTTCATTCTGCGGTGGAGAAGCTCCTCCTCGTGAACGTGCTGAAGGAGAACTCGCTTGTGCCAGGGGGCTTGGCAAACCTGGAGAACTTGGTGCTGTCAGATAAGCATTTCCCCTCTGATGAGAGTAGTCACGGGGCCACACATGTGCAGGCAGCAGTGTAAGGAAGCTGACCGGCATCTTAGGCAGCAAGGGTTGCCTGCCTCCTGTTTCCAGTCCTGGCACTGATGGAGCCCTCGTGTTTCTCTCTCACTTCCTCCTATCTGAAAATCTTTATGGAGGCCTATCTGATGGCCATCAACTTAAAAAAATTTTTTTATTTTGTACCGGGATGTAACCAGTTAACTGGTGGCTCAGCTGTACGGAATCTGCCTGCAGTTCAGGAGACAGAGAGACATGGGTTTGATCCCAGAGTCAGGAAGATCCCCTGGAGAAGGAAATGGCAGCCCACTCCAGTATTCATATAGGATGAAAAAAGAAAGAAACTTAATTGTAATTGTTGGCTCAAAATTGGTCTAATACAAGAAATATATATATATATAAATATAATATATATTATATGTATTATATTATATATTATTATAATATATTTTATATATAATTATATATATATATATATATATATATATATATATATATATATATATATATTCCCAAACTGTATAGCCTAAATATAGGGTGAGTCTTCATTTTTGGCACAGGTTTTGAATTCCAGAAAGTCCTGGTCCTCTTGAGGCAATGTCTTTGTGAACAGCAGATACAGGGAACTTGCCCTATTTCTGACCACTGAAAAACTCAGAGGAAGGGAACTAGGTTTAATCCAGGGCACATCATGTCTGTAAAGAGAACAGACCCACCACTTTCTGAGCAGGTTGTAGATACACATCGAGACAACGTCTCACAATCCTGCCCAAGAAGGAGGTGGTGGCAGCAACATCTTACAGAGGAGGAGTCTGTACCCAGGGGGTCACAAGGGCAGCACCAGGATTCCAGCAGAGGTTTTTCACATCCCTAACTCATGTTTCCTTTTGCATTTTAGTTTTACCTCCCTGTAAATAAAAAGTATAATTGAATAAAGGGCAACATTGCCTTTTTACTTAATAATCTCAAACATAAAGCTAATATTCCAATTATCTGAAATTCTATTAATAAAAGGCAAAACTATCATGAAAGAAAGCAGATCATCGGTTGCCTAGAGCTACAAATGAAATTGGAAAGAGAATCCATGTTGAAGGGGCACCAGGGAACTCTGTTAAGTTTTGAGAACTTCTTTAGCTTGATTGCGATGGTGATTATACAATTGTATACAGTTACTGATGTTCATCAAACAATATGTTTAAAATAGTGAGTTTAAGATACAATTATACATATAATTTTTATACATAAACATTTTATAAATTTTAAAAAATGTATACATTTTAATAGTTATTTAAAATTATAAATATTTTAATATATACATCTCTTTCTACCCTCCCTCCCCCAAATGTGGGAATGAAAAAAGAATTCTGGTTCCTGGAAGCTCACAGAGAGTAAGAACAGTTAACGATGGCATATTCGTTTGCTCATGCTGCCATAACCAAGTACCATACACTGGGTGCTCAAACAGTAGAAATGCACTTCCTCGCAGTTTGGAGGTGGACGTCCCAGCTCAGGAGGCCTCTCTCCTGACCTTGCGGATGGCCATCTTCTCCCTGTGTCTTCACATCATCTCCTTCTGTGTGTGTCTGCATCTAAATCTCTTCTCATAAGGACATTATCATATTGGATTACAGCCCACCCTAATGACCTCATTTTAATTTAACTATCTTTATATAAAGATCCTGTCTCCAAATGCAGTCACATTCTGACATTCTGGGGGTAGGATGTCAACATGCAAATTTGGCGGGAAGGGGACACAGTTCAGCCCACAACAGACAAGGAATGGTGACCGAGGTCCTTTATTTACTCAACTTGGTCATCTTTGAATTTTTTTTATCAGGAGCATGTGTTTATAACTTAAAGAATATATGTGGGAGAAACACTTTACGTGTGTATTTTTTTTTCAAACAAAGCAGAGAAACATACATATGTATTTTCTTTCAAACAAAGTTTGTACACTGTGCTCCTCATTGGTCTCCATGATTTATACCTCGTAAACTGTTACCTTCCACACTGATGCCATAGCTCATACAATCCTTACACACAGCTCTGCAAGAAATATAGCTTTCCCTCTTCTGTAACTGAACTTTATTTCTGCATGAGACTCTTTTTCTCAGAGTGGCATCTGAGTTTGTGGGGGCAGAGGTGCGGTGAGGTCTCCAATAGGGAAGGTGGCCAGCCCTTTCGGACCTTGGCCAGAGTCTGTGGTCATTTCTCCAGGATGGCATCCGTTAGCTAGACTCCTGCCTTCCTGTCCTCCAAGGCCACATGTGTTATTAATGCATCCTCTTTGTCCTAACTCTAAGGCCTCTTCAGTTTTGCCTCTGGAGCTGGACTCCTTAGATTTGCATCCTAGCTCTATTTATTACTGGCTGTGCTCCTGACCTCTTTACTTAGTCTCTCTGTGTTTCATTTCTCATTTATAAATTAGAGCTATTTATAGTAAAGGTACCTACTTCATAAGATTGTGGGGATGATTAAATGAGTTAATATGTAGCAATATTTAAAATAGTGTCTGCTACATAGTAGGAGCTATTTTCCATAAAATGTTTCCAGTTGTTTGTACCAACAATAATGATATTTGTTTCTTGTTATTTCATCGCTTCATTGGTCCTTTATTTGGAAGCACCCAAAATACCAGATTTACCAGTTAGCTATGAAATCTCTACTGGGAGTCTCGGGCCCATCTGCCAGACACCTTCATTCTGCTCCTGCATCGTGCTGAGAATACAGATTGTGAGGGCGGGGGTGCAAAGTGTGGAACCTCACAGATTCACTATATTTCCCTTGGGAGGTTGAGGAATGTGAATTATTTATGTCCCAGATGCCCACATCTTTGTTCTATCAACTGTGCAGCTGGGTACCCCTGCCGCTCAGGGGAGGTCGGCCTCTCTGCCTCTTTTCCTTTTCTCCTGGGCCACCAGTCCACACACAGACTGCTTTTCCTGGGGGGCCCCCAAAGAATGAATGGGCTGTTGAGACTCAGACTCAGAGATGCTACTCTTGGTCTGCTGGTTCTGCTGAGTCATTCCCTCCCAAGGCAATAAGTGAGATTTCCCTGACTATTCCCTGGGGTTAAGGGCAGGCACTGGGTGATAGAAGTGTGGTGAGGGAAAATCACTTAAATTGATGTACGGAAATACTCCCCCAAAAAACACCAGGGAAACTTTGTAAAGGTCCTTCCAACATCCGAATGTAAGACTGTCACCTGTATCCCACCACCGGATCCCCAGGGCCTGATGCATGGTCCGGAGGATATTAGAAAACTAAATGTCATGAGTTGTAATCTCCTCGGTGGTAGAATTGTTTGCTTCTCAAGATCCATCAATAATTATGACTACTTTGGTTTTTTCTGTCGTTTAGACACAAAGTGTTTTTTGAGACTTGGGGGAAAAAAAAATCCCACAACAGAACTCTTTGGATGGCTTGTATTCAAGTCTGAATGCTCTGTGCAAATTATCGAAGTTGAAGCCTATCTCATGTGAATAAAAATCTTGGAGTCACATTAATTAAATGAGTCTATTGAATTAATTTTCATAAATTCTTCTGAGTCAATTGCGCATTCTCAAATTAACAATAAAAGTCAAAGTAGAATTTAAAGTTTGGGTCCAGGGAGAGCACATGCTGAATAAACATACTTGTGTAGTTAAAGACTCAATAGCAGATGGTAGGAACAGCAAAGTGCAGGAAAACTACAAAACGTTTTTTTAAAAAATTAAGTGGGTCCTTAAAATAGATGAATGCTAAACCTCTATTGCCAAATAAACCAGATTTTAAAGGGCCGTGATTCTTAGTGTAGAGTGAAGCCTCTCACATCAGCTATGGCAGTGCCTGGAAAAGTCCAAAGTATGGATGTGAAGAAAAGGTTTAGTGGGGAAAAGAGAGAGAATGTTGAAACAATGGTGAAAAGTTTTAATTATAAGCCCATTGTCATGGGGAAGATAGAGATAAGTACTAATTTCATAAATTTCCACCGATCTTCCCCAAAGTTATTATATTTGTCTAATAAAAGTCATTTACCATAATAGCTGCCAGAAAGGGTACGTGTAGAATCATAATATACTGGAGTTTAAGGGTCCTGTGTGGTCTTCTGCCCAGCTGACTCATTTTACAGGCAAGATGATGGAGACTCAGAGTAGTTGGCTAAGTGGACTCTGCTGGGTCCCATGATGAGTTAGGAGTGGAATCAAGGACTAAACCCAGACATCTGGCTCTCAGTCCAGTTCTGAGATGTACACCTGATCCTCCAGGTTGCTGGAGGCTTCCTTGTGGGGCCACAGATAAGCACTGGTGTTCTAGAATGTTCCAATCAGACTTCATGTGCCAGGGTTGTGTCCAGAGCCGCGGAGGGTGCTGTCCTGGCAGGAGGCAGAGACCGAAATTCAAACATGCTTTGGCAGATACAAGCATGTGGGAAAAATCAGCTGAAATCAAGGCAGAGAGCTTTTCTTCTTTCAGTTATCACTGGAAAGAAAGGTGAACACTTAACTGTAATTCATGAATGTGTTCATTGTTTTTTTTTTTCCTTCCACAGACGCTAATTTATTCTGAAAAGGATGATATGTTTCATTTCCAAATTCTACTTTCAAGAAATTCAGACTTCAAGAGAAAAAAAAAAGGTTCAGTGCTGTTTAGTGATTGCTTCGATAGTTAAGGATATCACTGTTCGTGACTTTGAAAAATCATTAGCAAAAATTGGCCATGAAAAAGGGAAATCTATTTTAGTGCATAACAACCATCCATCTTACATGAGTTAATAATTCCTTATCTCTCGATGGAGAAAAACACAGCAACTACCTGTGGGCCATCAGCATTGGCTTCCCCACAGTGGCTGACCCTGAAGAACCCCCAGGGCTGGCCGACCTCCAAGCCTTGCCTCCTGTACATCTCATCCCCTTGCTTGTTTCCTGCTGCTCCTCTGCCATCTTCTTCATCTGCTGAGCATCTTTTATTTATTCATTTATTTCACTGAGATTTCTTGTGCCAGGAAGAGAAGTTAATTGCATGCCAAGCAAGGTATTAGGTGTAAGGGACACACAATGGAAAGGAAAATAGCCCATACTGCCTTCCTAGGGCTTATAATCCAGTGGAGGGGGTATTGGGCAAGAAGTCCCACAGATAAGTCAACTATTGTGCGTGTGGCAATGCTCAGAGGAGAGGGACACGGTGATGTAAAGGATCACCATGGGAGAATTTCACTAGGCTGACATTTGAGCTGAGATATGAAAGATTAAAGCCAGGTAGAGATGGCTAGAGAGAGCCAGGCAGAGTGGACCACATGTGCAAGATACCACAGCAAGTAGGTGGGACTAAAAGATCATGGAGGTGGGAGCAGAATAAGGCAGGGAGCCTGGCCTGATGGGAGGCTGAAGGGATGCCTAGGGACATTGGTCTTGACAGCAGTGGGAAAAAACACTGGAGGTTTTAAATAGGCATGATGTGATCAGATACAAATTTTGAGAAGGTCACTCAGGGTTCAATCAGAGAAGCAGAAGCTCTAGGACATAGGACTCTGTGTATGAATATCATTAAAGTATAAATATGAATATATGTGGGTTTTTTTTCCCTTGGCTGCACCACACAGCTTATGGGATATTAGTTCCTCGACCAGGGTCTGAACCTGTGCCCTCAGCAGTGAAAACTCAGAGTCCTAACCGTTGGACCACCAGAGAATTCCCTGAATATATGTATTTGTTACAGGGATTGGACATGACCAAATTGTGGTTGCTAGTTAAGCAGTCTCTGTAAGGCTATCACCTTCCCATCTAGTCACCTGGTGTTGGATCTTGGAGTCTGCAGGATGGGCATTCAGCAGGGAAGATGGATGTAAGATAGAGGGAGAGAGAGGAATCGTTGGGGCCCCCCACACGCTGGAACCCATAAGACTGGAAACGTTAGTTCTCATCGCCTCCCTTAATGAAGCAGTGGTCCTGCTGGCCGACGCTCTCATCATCAGAGACAGAAACACACACTTGGACCAGGAGTCAGAGGAGCCAAAGGAAAATCTAGGGGAATGTGGGAGTTGCAAGCCTGGCTGCTGTCCCCCCTCCTCAATGATGTGCACCCCCAGATAAGGGCCGATGTGTGTGTTCTGCCGCTTCCCTTCCACTCTCAGCGCAGGAACGCCCCTTGAGTCCCCATCCTACCTGGAAACACTGGGGGAACGTAGCCTGGAAGGTGGTTCAGCCTCGCTGAGATGACAGAGCTGCCCGGGCAGCCTGGCTGCAGTGTGGAGACTGTGTGCAAACCTTCCACCTTCCCCTCTGGCAGCTCCCACCCTGTCTCCTGGGTCAAGTGTGCACTTTGAGGGGACATAGCTTCTCCATCTGCATGCCAGTGGATGGGGGGGAAATTCGGAATTCCCAGGTGAGCTGCCAACAGGCAGAGATTGGAAAGAAGCACTAATAACATTACAAGTCCATTTGGCGGCAGTGCACACCCCCTGCATCATAACAAGAGCAAGCGGAGGGGAAGAGACTCTCTTAATGGCCAAATCAAATAAGGAGTGGCAGCTTCTCAGAAACAAAGACACAGACTAGAGAAACAAATGTATGGACACCAAAGGGGAAAGGGGGGTGACATGAACTGGGAGTCATACTATGTATATACACTATGTATACATCGTCATACTATGTATGACTATATATTATATATGACATACTATATATGACATATAGTATATACTATATGACATACATATATACTATGTATATATAGTCATACTATGTATACTATACTATACTATACTATGTATGTGTATGTATTGATGTACATGCAGTACTATATATAAGATAGATAACTAATAAGAACCTACTGTAACACAGAGAACCCTATTCATTGCTCTGTGGTGACCTAAGTGGGAAGGAAATCCAAAAAAGAGGGGATATATGTATGCGTATGGCTGATTCACTTTGCTGTACAGTAGAAATGGACACACCAGTGTAAATCAACTATACTCCAATTAAAAGAAAAAAGTGGTGACTTCTGAAGATAATACCAAACCCTACATGATATGTCCTTGAAACTAAGAGTCTGATGTCATTCCCCCTTTGGTTTGTCTGCTCAGATAGCTAGGGTGTTTTTACCTTCTGCCCGAGGCTCTCCAGGTCACACACCGCAGGAGGATCTGATACAGTCTGGACACCTCTTTTCTCAGAGGGTTGGGGAGCCAGGACAGAGCCTGCAGCAGGATATTCTGTGATGTAAGATGGTATTTTTGATTATCAAGTAACTCAGTGGTCCTTGAATCTGACTCTATCTTAGAATCACCTGTATAGCTTTATAGACTTTACAGTGTCTCAGCTCCCCAGAGCTCGGGATGGGGACAAGACTTCACTAACTGGTAAATCTTCCCAGGTGATTCGAACGTACAACCAGGGTCAAGAACCAGAGTTCCAGTCCTCTTATTTCCAGATAAGGAAACTGAGTCATAGAGAAGTTAGGTGTGTTGACCAACAGGGCTATAACGAATAGAACTCAAGTCTTCTAAGCCCAAAACTCCTCACTTTCCACTGGGTATCCTGCCATATCTCCTGTCTAAGATATTAAAACAGCATTCTCTAATGTGACCTAAGAATATGGTGATTTTGAAAATATGTTATTTATGAAGATAGGTGGTGAGAGTAATACTCACTCATTCATTCAATTGGGACTTCCCAGGTGGCTCAGTTGTAAAGAATCTGCCTGCCAATGCAGGAGACGTGAGTTCCATCCCTGGGTCAAGAAGATCCCCTGGAGGAGGAAATGACAACCCACTCCAATATTCTTGCCTGTAGAATTCCATGGACAGAGGAGCCTGGTGGGCTACAGTCCATGGGGTTGCAAAGAATTGGACACAACTGAGCATCTAAGTGTATATTCATTCAAACTCCTAAAACATGTAGACAAACACGTGTGACCCAGTGATCCTAATACTTCCAGACAGACCCAGGTTATTCATTTACTTTGTCCATAGCATGAGAAGAGAAAGGAAAAGAGACAAGTCTAGGAACATATTGTTCAGTGGAATGCATTCTGCAATGATTATATAAATTACTGGAGAGCCTTAATAGCCAATAATAAGGTCTCCTAAAAATGGAACCATCTTAACTAGTTTATGGCCACATGCTCAGTCTAAGATAGACCTCAGAGCCTGTGAGCCAGCCTGCTTCAAAAAGGACAGTAGGAATGGTGAATCAGATTAAGAACACTTTTGTGAACTAGCAAAGCAACATTTAACTTACATTCCTTCCTCATAATTATCATTAATTATTTCTTTTAAAAGACACAAAACCAAATTTTTGGACATTTTCATTCTGTGGCAGTAACATGATATACCAGTATCTACTTTTCCTGTCATCTTATTTTTTTAACTAAATAAAAATTGCAGTATTGTTTGTATAAAAACCATACATACTCCTTCTAAAGATTTCAGCAGTTTCAGAAAAGTGCAAAGTAAGAAGTAATCTTCCAAATCTCACCACCCAAAAACAGCAGTATTGAACATTAGATAAACATCAGTTTAGACTCTTTCAAAGAGAGGGAGAGAGAGTACACACACATATACACAGAGAGCAACTTGCTGGCTGGCTACCTAGACAAACTACAAAACTGGGATCATATGCTCAGGGCTTTTAAAAATTTAAGTGTGTATATATATATATTATATATATACTTTATATATATATATATATTTAAATGTGTGTGTGTGTATATATATATATATATTCAGATCGATTTTACTTATGTACAGAAGTAAAGGAAAATGAAGTAACACTGGAAGGATTCTGAAACTCATTTAAATGTTTCTTTACTACCTAATATGTTGTTTCCCTAAAGATGCCTTAACAAAAATTATTAAAAGTCATTGTGGTCATAAACTTTTTCTTAACTACATGGTTCGGTTTTATATAGTATCAATTAACCCCATGCTATGGAAGGATATTAGTTTTTTCCCACTTCTCTAACCCCCTCCTCCCAATTTTTGTAGTAGTTCTCATTTTTTTCATTCAACACGTGTTCACTGAGGGTCTGCTTTGTGCAAGTCCCTCTCAAGGTTCTGGGCCAATAGCTATAAGCTGTAGACAGAACAGACAAAATTCTCACCCATCATGATCCTTGCATTTTCATTGAGAGGAAAAAATAAATTGCAATTTTGACATTGTACAGATTCTGTTCACTAGCCGTAAATCCCATGACTGGGACTATATTGTTTCTATATTCAAGTTCATTTGGTGCTTGTATATAGGTGGAAGTCTGGCAGACTAGACAGATAGCTAAAAACACATTTATGAAAGTGGGATGATGCTATAAATTCACTTTCATCCTGGAAAGTCAGCCCCATCCTTTGTGTGCCTTCTTACATTCATTCCTCACACATACCTCTCCTCTTCTGCTTTTTTGGAAGGGAGTCCTCTTCTCTCCAGATTCACAGGGAATGTTTCCCCATCGTGCTAACTCCCAGGTTTTTTTTTTTTTTTTCATTTATTTTTAAGGCACAAAACTGGGCTGGCGGTGGCAGTTGTGGGCTGGGTCTTTCTCCACCGCTTCTCTGCAGAACTGCCCTGATTGCCAGTTTGGAAGCAGGTGGCCTTGTACTATGACCCTTTCCGTTTTTGGTTGCTGCTGATAAAAATTTTGACTGGTTTTCACTATTCTTGATGTTGTTATTATTCAGCTTATTAAGTATCATTAAATTAGAGAAAAATTATGATCAGTTTTGGCTGCCTTGTTTTTACCCAAAATCTAATTCTTTAAAATACCATTGTGAATACAAATGCCTGATATAAAATCTAACCATCCTATGCTTCCTGGAGTAGGGAATAGAAAGATATTTAACTAAATTTTCCTTGTCTGCTTCTTGTTGGATCAACTCCTAAAGAATAATTTATATTCCATCTCTTGTAAGCTTTCCCAGCCCTGGCTTGTTCTCCTGAAGAGCTCCAAAGCAGATGGGAAAATCTTTGATAACTGGCAAGGTTCACAAGACTCATTAATGCAACCCACTCCATCATTTGCGGAGGGTATCACAGCTATGTTGTTACTAGAAATAAAGAACAAAATCACAAATGAGTTTATGTGTGTGAGATGTTGCCACATGAGAGGATGTAGAATGAGAAGAGATTGACTAGGTGACCTCCAAGGACCTTTCCCACCTGGAGATTCTGTGACAGTTTGGGATTTCCAAATGATTTGAATGAGAAAGAAAAGGAAAAATATCCAAATAAATCACACAGCTATATAGGAAACCCTCTGAAGAGCCCAAATGTTAGAAGGATACATTCAACAAAGCAAGGAAGGTAAAGAAATAAACATGTCCAATGCTGAAAGAATGATATTCAGATAGACTAAATGCTAAGAAAGGTTGGAGTCTTGTGAACTCTCCCAAGGTCAAAAAATGACAGCAGAAAGAGACATTACTTGGAGTGACAAGAAGGATGAATGAGGGTCTCAGAGGAAGCAAAGGCTCACTGATGATATTCAAGGATATTTTAAAGAAAAGCTTTTTTAAAAGTATGGAAAGAGTTTAGAAAAAATAACATGATAAGGAGTTGGACCCTGTTGAGAGTAATTGTTTGAGAAGGGACTCAAGACAGAAGCAGTAGCTCTCAGTGGTAGACCCCAGCCAAACCATGGAATCAGGCAGGGAGTGTGCTGACCCCACCATCTTTGCATTCCCCACCTCCCTCTGTGCTACCTCCCTTTGGCTGAAACTACCCAGAAACCAGAGGGCAAGGGGACCCATTAATGCTCCCCATCCAGGATAACCTCTCTAGGCTCAGAGCAGGGTGGAGAAAGGAGGTGACTCTGAGACAAGCTGAAGATATTCAGCATAAAGGACAAACAAGGGACAGGGTTACATACTACCTAAAGAGATGGAGTTGTTACAGTACCTGATAATAAGAAAGCAGACGAATTCAGTGTCTACTTCGTGTTTATCTTTTCTGTCAGAGACCATGATCTGGCTGGAAAGAAAGGAACAAGATTGAAGGCAAAGCGAAACCAAAATGATCAGGAAAGTAAACCAACACTTAACCTATTTCAAACCTGCTCAGTTGGTGGGCCTCTGTGAATTTTTATCTGAGTGCTGAAAAAAGTTATGTTCAATTTTTAGAGTCGTGTATTATTGGGTTTTAACAAAGTTATTGAAATGGAAAGGAGTCTCTCAAATATCTTAGCTTCAGGAAGATATTTGATGGCTCCTCTCTCAGTTGTTTGGGAACATTGCTGGAGAAATGCTGCTGGACAGTAAAGCAGAGCGTACCCCTGGATAAAAGGAATACACAATGAATATTTTTTAGTAGTGATGCGTTCATAGCATAGAGAAGAGAGGGCACAGGATCCGCTCTCTGACTCACATGCAGTTCACGCTTTTGTAAAGGATGTATATACACATATCACAGTTATAACTGATTCAAAGCAAGAAATGAAAAGCAATTCCGAGCAACTCCCTTAAGATGACTCAGGGTATAGGAGGGGTGAAAGTCCTGGGTGGATGGAAAATTACTGCCTGAAGCTTGAGAGGAGGTGTTTGATGAAGTTAGTCTGATATGCATTGGATGGAATCAGAGCCAGAATGACCCTTCTTGGTTGGACTAGCACTGCCTCTGAGCTCCAGATTCTAGCTCCTACAAATAGCTCTACACCCCTCAGGGAAACCCCTGTGGCCCCTCCCTCTGATACTAACCAGGATGCTGTGTGAACAGTCACCACGAATGCCGAGATGCTTCTAGCAGCCTTACCTGCCTCAGGACCCTCTCTCTCTCTCTCTGTGTGGTCCCATAGGACAAGCATGACAAATAGGCCAAATGACAAAATTTTAAAAGATCTCAACTGATAGATCACATTAAATGAAATGTTATGTAATGGAACTTAATGGTTTATAGAGCTACTTTATCTATCATATGCTGAAGATGAGCCAGACTGAAGGCTGAAAGAGTGACAAGGCTGCCGCTGCGATTGCTGCCACAGGTGGGAAAATAGTGTCTAAATTAAGAAAAGTGACAGTCCTCTTGTATTCTGACAAAGCAAGAGTGCCTCAGAGGTGCTGTCTAAATGGCAATGAATTCATTTTCAGAGAACAGTGACAAAGCTCGACGTCTCACTGGGAGAGTGACCAGCAGAGTGATGAGGCTGGAAAAGCTGTCAACGTGAAGACCATTGAAAGAACCTGGGGACCCCAGAGTAGAGAAAAGCTGAAGGGGATTCACAAGAAGTTGAACCCTCATGAGATGAAGTTGCAGAGAAATAGATTTTAAGATATTTAAAATGAAAGTGAAAGGAAAATCCTTGACAATGAGAAATGTTTCAAAATGGAATCAGCGGCTCTTTGAGATGGCGTCACTACAGTGAGCATGGAGAGAGGGCTGGGTGACACCTGTCATAAGGCTATAATTTATCCCTGCAAGGTCTTGGCTGCCTTCCAGTCCACTTGTTCACGAGCCTCTGAGTCCTCAGGGGGAGTGGAAGGTAGCATGGAAAAGAGAGGGAAGAGAACCTTCTTGTGTTATTTTCACCCTTCCTTTTCCCCCCAAAATGACTAGTCAGTCTACTCTTAGAAGGATAGATGGCAAATTGACCCAAAATGACTACTAAATAATAATAATAATCCCTTATGTTTGTTTAGCTATTTAAACTCCTGAAAGAGCTTTAACAAGGCAAAGACAAAAGAATTCACTTTTAGGAGAACTGGGTTCAGGATCTGGCTCCACCAAAGACTGTTTCACCTTGGCCAGACACCCAAGTCTTAGCTTCCCTCTTGGAAAACCAATGCCATCCACCTTGGATGGTTGTCTGTTGATAGCTCACACACAGTGACATAGACTATATTTATGTATGTATTTATACAGACGTGAATATGTAGAAATGGTTGTTGTTGTTCAGTAGCTAAGTCTTGTCCGCCTCTTTGTGACTCCATGAACTGCAGCACCCCAAGCTTCCCTGTCCTTTACTATCTTCTGGAATTTGCTCAAGCTCATGTACATTGAGTCGGTGATGCCATCCAGCTGTCTCATCCTCTGATGCCCCCTTCTCCTCCTGTCCTCAATCCTTCCCAACATCAGGGTCTTTTCTAATGAGTCAGCTCTTTGCATCGGGTGGCCAAAGCATTGGAGTTTCAGCTTCAACATCAGTTCTTCCAATGAGTATTCACGGTTGATTTTCTTTACGATTGACTGGTTTGATCTCCTTGCTGTTCAGGGGACTCTCAAGAGTCTTCTCCAGCACCTCAATTCGAAAGCATCAATTCTTCTATGCGCAGTCTTCTTTATGGTCCATACATGACCGCTGGAAAAGCCAAAGCTCTGACTATATGAACCTTTGTTGGCAAAGTAATGTCTCTGCTTTTTAATATGCTGTCTAGGCTTGTCACAGCTTTTCTTCCAAGGAACAATCATCTTTTAATTTCATGGCTGCAATCATCATGCGCAGTGATTTCTCAAAAATAAAATAAAATCTGTCGCTGTTTCCACTTTTTTCCCATCTATTTGCCATAAAGTTAATGGGACTGGATACCATGAGCTTAGTTTTTAGAATGTTGAGTTTCAAGCCAGCTTTTTCACTCTCTTCTTTCACCCTCATCAAGAGGTTCTTTAGTTCCTCTTTGCTTTCTACCATCAAAGTGGCCACCTCTGATCCCTGCAACCTCATGTCAGCCCAGGTGAACTCACTGAAGCTCCCAGTGACTAGGGTTTGGGGGAAGCACAACCTTACTACTGACATTGGGTCTCCTTGCCTGCCTGCAACCCTCAGCTGAAGGAATCACTGCCAGGGACATCCTTCAGTGATGGGGTTTAATTTTCTATTAATTCTTCCTTAAATGTAATCAGCTTTCACTTCCGGCTATGGTCCCTTCCTTGTAACCTTTCCAAAATCAGAATGTCATTCTGTTTTTCAGGGCTGCTATCTTTTTCTATAGCATGGCCCTCTCTTTTTCATGTGTCCTTGGGTTGCTGAGGATATATATGTCCAGGGTCAATAAATGGGAGAGGGAATGGGTTAGGGGTAGAGTTTAAATGTATCCGGTGCTAGAAAGCTCAGTCCTGTCCGAGTCTTTGCGACCCTATGGATTGTAGCCCACCAGCCTCCTCTGTCCTTGGGATTTCCCAGACAAGAATAGTGGAGTGGGTTGCCATTTCCTTCTCCAGGGGATCTTCCCAACCTAGGGATCAAACCTGTGTCTCCTGCATCCCCTGCTTTGGCAGGCGGATTCTTTACTGCTGAGCCACCTGGGAAGCCATAAATAAATGTATCCAAGGTGTAGGGAAAAGGCTCTTGACTGCAAAAGAAAATGCTACTTAGCAGAGCATCAGCCAAGCACTTTATTGTGCCCATCTGAGTTTTTCTTGTGAAAACGGAGACAGTGGAGGTGCTGTGAGGGTGTAGGTGACCAGGGACTGGAAGAACACAGACACTGGTGATCGTTCATGAGCAACATATAGACTGGGGGCTTCCCTGATAGCTCAGTTGGTAAAGAATCTGCCCGCAATATGGGAGACCTGGGTTCAATCCCTGGGTTGGGAAGATCCCCTGGAGAAGTGAAAGGCTACCCATTCCAGTATTCTGACCTGGAGAATTCCATGGACTGTATAATTGCAAAGAATCGGACATGACTGAGCGACTTTCACTTTATAGGCTGGGGCTATTTTCTATCACCGGCTATCAGATTTATCCCAAAGATAGAAGTAGCCCCATCTGTAGTGACAGGTTCTAGTTTGTGTTTTCTTTGTGTCTGACATGTCTGTTCTTTCCTTGTAGTTGAGGTGCAACTATATGAGTATCTTTACCTGAGTATTTTGGGGCCAAGACTACAGCCAACTACACAAGAAGGTGTCTTGTTGGTTACAGGTGAACTGGGAGCAGCCACCACCTGGGATTTGCCCAACATGGGCCTCCAGTGTTGATTTCATAGTTGGGTTTGTCCATGTTGTTCAGATATCTACAGGCATCATGAACTCGGACTTCATGAAAATAACTCATGAGAATGACTGAGGTCACTTTTGATGATGAAAATTGTATGAAGGTTTCTTCTGTTACCCTGACATTGTTATATACTGTTAATAATCAACTAAAGTTGATTTGTAAGTTATCATGTCATATTGTATTGTAGATTCTAATACCAAGTCTCAAGGTCTTCCTTTCTTCAAGACTGCTGACCACCTTTAACTCACTGGCACAGCATTGATATTTCTGGAATGAGCTGGGTCCTCTCCTGTGTGTCCCATGCAGCACCACCCCACGCCACCTGTGCTAGATTGCCTGTGTGTGTGTGTGAGAGAGAGAGAGAGACTCTCTTCGTCTTTGCTTATGCACGTGTGCAAGGAACCGTCTTTCAGCAATGAGTCTGTACTGGGTACTGTCTATGGAAAGCCTCCAGGACGTCTGGCGTGCTGTTTTCCGCTCCTGCGCCGACTGCTGAATTGCTCAGCTATCACTTTCACCCCTGCACACTAGTGTTCTTCCAGGCAGTGACCTGGAACAGCCTCCTTTTAAAGTCTCCTATGTCAAGAAGCACTGCTTCCTTTTAGAAGCTGACTGTGTGTGGAAACACAGATGAGATGCCATGACCTTTCCAATGCAATGACATTAAGACTCCCTCAGCAGTTGAAGCTCAAGAGAAAGGACCATCTCACAACCTCTCAAGAGATGAAGAACACCGCTGCCCTTGTCATTTTATTAACTTCTGCTCCACGCTTATGTAGTATTTGTTGCAGTCTATGTTCACTGGAGGTGACCAGTGTTGGAAAGGGGGGCCCAGACTTGAAACAGTAGAGGCAACTAATTAAACTACAGGGGTTGCTCTGCTTACTGAAATCAGCCAGTCCTCCTCTCTACGTCTTTGGAGAGAAGGAGCTTTCAATGCAAAAGATATGCTCCCCAAAATGTTGTATTTAGATCAAGTTTTAATAAACCAATTCATATAATTAATCCACTAATAATCTTTTAAAGGAGATGTTGAGAGTTCTTTTTTTGTGATTCCATCATGAAGACAGACTTGCACTAAGCATTTCTGGATTGAATCCAGGCTATTTATACTAAGATCTACAGACAACCACCACCACCATCCCCACCCCCACCCTTGCTGGCTCCCAGATGACTTCAGGATTTGCAAATTTTACTGATTTTTTTTAATATTGTGGTTTTATTTTTTATAACAATTGCTTTCAATTCTTTTGATGATCTTTTCAATGTTTATGATAAGTATATGTGGGTGTGTGTTAGTCACTCGGTTGTGTCCGACTCTTTGCGACCCCATGGACTGTAGCCCACCAGGCTCCTCTGTCCATGGAATTCTCCAGAGAAGAATACTGGAGTGGTTGCCATGCCCTTCCTTAGAGGATCTTCCTGACCAAGGGGTTGAACCCGGATCTCCTACACTACAGGCATTCTTTACCATCTGAGCCACCATGATAAGTATATATGTATACATATGTATGTCCTTAGTTGCTTGGTAGTGTCCAACTCTTTACGACCCCATGGACTGCAGCCCATCAGGCTCCTCTGTCCATGGGATTCTCCAGGCAAGAATACTGGAATGGCTTGCCATACCCTCCTCCAGGGTATCTTCCCAACCCAGGGATCAAACTCAGGTCTCCTGAATTGCAGGTGGATTCTTTACCAGCTGAGCCACCAGGAAAGCCCAAGAATACTAGAATTGGTAGCCTATCCTTTCTTCAGGGGATCTTACCAATCCAGGAATCAAACTGGGGTCTCTTGCATTGCAGATGGGTTCTTTACCAGCTGAGCTACCAGGGAAGTTGTATATGCATATATAAAAGGAAATAGCAACCCACTCCAGTATTCTTGCCTGGAGAATCCCTGTGGACAGAGGAGCCTGGCAGGCTACAGTCCATGGGCTCACAAAGAGTCAGACATGACTGAGCAACTAACACTATCCATCTATCTATAATATACATACATATCTATATATAACATATATATAACACATATATATTACCTATATGTGTGTGTGTGTATATATATGTATATATATACACATATTAGCTAATACCACCTAAACAACTCAGTACTGCTGAGGGATTTCAGTATCTGTATTCTCAGTCCTGCAGGTAACTTACACATCATCTAAAATGACATCATTTAACTTTAAATATTTGCAAGGCATATCTGGCTGTCATTTGGTTGACAGCATCCATCTTGTACTCACTTTGTACTGTATTGGAATCTATCACCAGGTGCAGAAGTGAAACTTCTCTTTTGCCATGATGTGTACATTTGAATGACATTTTTATAGACTGGGAGTTTTGTTTCTTAGAGCAGTTGATAGGTTGATTTAACGTCATGGAAATGACATAGCACATCACAGTCATATACAACTTCAAGTGTCCCAGTCTAATGATAAAGGACAGAAAAGGGAAGATTAGGTAACTGGTACATTTCTGCTAAATGAAGTCATGGCAAGTTGAGCAAACAGAAGTTTCACAGTAATATGGAAGGATAAAAATGATGCAGAAATTGAGTCGTGACCGGGAGTGTGTCCTGTGACATCATCCCTAGTTAACCTTGCTGGCAGGCATCTTTTCTGGGTTCCATCTAGGTACGTACCATCTTAGCAACAAATACAAAATGACTCTTACTTTGGTTAAACCAAGTTTGTTTGTTTTTTTCAGTTGAAGTATAGTTAAGGTACAGTGTAGTTTCAAGTACACAAGGTACAGTATAGTTAAGGTACAGTTTCAGTTTCAAGTACACAAGAAAGTGATTCAGATTTATATACATAGCTATATATCACTGCAGACAGTGACTGCAACCATGAAATTGCTCTTTGGAAGGAAAACTTTGACAAACCTAGACAGCATATTAAAAAGCAAAGACTTCACTTTGCCAACAAAAATCCATATAATCAAAGCTATGATTTTTCCAGTAGTCATGTACAGATGTGAGAGTTGGGCCATAAAGAAGGCTGAGTGCCTGCCAAAGAATTGATGCTTTTGAACTGTGGTGCTGGAGAAGATTCTTGAGGGTTCCTTCGACAGCAAAGAGTCAAATCAGTCCATCCTAAAGGAAATCAACCCAGGATATCCATTGGAAGGACTGATGCTGAAGCTAAAGCTCCAATACTTTGGTCACCTGATGTGAAGAGCTGACTCGTTGGAAAAGACCCTGATGCTGGGAAAGATTGAGGGCAGGAGGAGAGGGGGCAACAGAGGATGAGATGGTTATATACCATCACTGACTCAATGGACATGAATTTCAGCAAACTCTAGGAGATAGTGGAAGACAGAGGAGCCTGGCATGCTGCAGTCCATGAGGTCACAAAGAGTCGGATACAACTCAGCGACTGAACAATAACAACATTATATATATAAAAATATGCTTTTTCAGATTCCTTTCCATTATAGGTTATTATAAGATATTGCATATAGTGTAGTTTCCTGTGCTATACAGTAGGTCCTTGTTGTTTACCTATTTTATATATAGTAGTGTGTATCTGTTAATCCCCCTTGGTAACCACAAATTTGTGAAACAAAGTTTTTAAATATGTGTTTCAGGGCACACTTGGATGGGTTCCATTAAAAAAAAAACTAGTACATTATTTTAAAATAATAACAGGAATAATAATACAGACTCCAGTGAGGGGGTCCATCTTGTTCAGAGTCTAAGAATTGAAGTTAACAAAAATGAAATGCACAAATTCTCTTTGCCACTGTCATTTATGTTCTACAAAGATGGCAGGTGGATGTAGTTAGGCCTTTGAAGCACAACGGTGGCAATTTAGTGTCAGAAAAGCAGGATCCCTCATGAGAATAAATTCTTAATTTGAATTTTACCCATTTAGGGATTTCCTGGTAGCTCAGATGGTAAAGAATCTGCCTGCAGTGCAGAAGACCCAGGTTTGATCCCTGGGTCAGAAAGATCCCCTGGAGAAGGGGATGGCAACCACACTCCAGTATTGTTGCCTGGAGAATCTCATGGACAGAGGAGCCTGGCAGGCTACTGTCTATGGGATCAGGAAGAGCTGGACACAACTGAGCAACTAACACTTTCACTTTCTTTCCATCTGCATCTCTGTGTTTAGTTCTGCATTCATTTGTTGTACATTTGTATAAGAGCTAAAAACATAAAAAGTTTAATCCTAGTATAGTGTTTGTAACATTGAAATAAATCTCATGTAAATCAGTGCCAGAGTATTGTAAATTAACTATGCTCCCATAAAATAAAATAATCAGCCCTTTCTTGTGACCCCATAGACTTTACAGTCCATGGAATTCTTCAGGCCAGAATACTGGAGTGGGTAGCCTTTCCCTTCTCCAGGGATCTTCCCAACCCAGGGATTGAACTCAGGTCTCCCGCATTGCAGGCAGATTCTTTACCAGCTGAGCCACAAGGGAAACCCAAGAATATTGGAGTGGGTAGCCTATCCCTTCTCCAGTGAATCTTCCTGACCCAGAAATCGAACCGGGAATCTCCTGAATTGCAGACGGATTCTTTACCAACGGAGCTGTTAGGGAAGCCCCAAATCATGGAAAAAGGGCTGATTAGTATTCTGGCCTGGAGAATTCCATGGACTGTAAAGTTCATGGGGTCGCACAGAGTCGGACATGACTGAGCGACTTTCACTTTCACTTTTTCGCTTTCTCCACAATTTATGTTAGATATGTGTTCTCCCAGGTCATCAGTTCCTTTTTTATCTTTGCTTAATCTTTTTACTATCCAATAATTTTAAAATATTTATGTAGATGAAAAGTGTCAATTTATCAATAATTTATTTTATTGAATAAAAATTAAGGAGAAATGTAAAAATCAGTGCTGGCGCACCAGGAGAACTCTAGATTCATGACTTGGTTTTGAGAAACCTTGAACGGAATCTGATTTCAGTATTGACTATTTGGTGATGTCCATGTGTAGAGTCTTCGCTTGTGTCGTTGGAAGAGGGTGTTTGCTATGACCAGTGCATTCTCTTAGCAAAACTCTATTAGCCTTTGCCCAGCTTCATTCTGTACTTCAAGGCCAAGTTTTCCTGTTACTCCAGGTATCTCTTGACTTCTTACTTTTGCATTCCAGTCCCCTATAATGAAAAGGACATCCTTTTTTTTTGGTGTTAGTTCTAGAAGATCTTGTAGGTCTTCATAGAACCATTCAACTTTAGCTTCTTCAGCGTTACTCTTTGGGGCATAGACTTGGATTACTGTGATATTGAATGGTTTGTCTTGGAAACAACAGAGATCATTCTGTTGTTTTTGAGATTGCATCCAAGTACTGCATTTCAGACTCTTTTATTGACTATAAGGGCTACTCCATTTCTTCTAAGGGATTCTTGCCCACAGTAGTAGATAAAATGGTCATCTGAGTTAAATTCACCCATTCCTGTCAATTTTAGTTCACTGACTCCTAAAGTGTCGATGTTCACTCTTGCCATCTCCTGTTTGACCACTTCCAATTTGCCTTGATTCATGGACCTAACATTCCAGGTTCCTGTGCAATATTGCTCTTTACAGCATCGGACTTTGCTTCTGTCACCAGTGTTGTTTTTGCTTTGGCTCCATCTCTTCATTCTTTCTGGAGTTACTTCTTTCTCCACTGTTCTCTGTAGCATATAGGACACGAACCAACCTGGGGAGTTCATCTTTCAGTGTCCTATCTTTTTGCCTTTTCATGCTGTTCGGGGTTCTCAAGGCAAGAATACTGAAGTGGTTTGCCATTCCCTTCTCTAGTGGACCATGTTTTGTCAGACCTCTCCACTGTGACCCATCCGTCTTGGGTGGGCCTACATGGCATGACTCATAGTTTCATTGAGTTAGCTGAGGCAGTGGTCCATGTGATCAGTTTGATTAGTTTTCTGTGATTGTGGTTTTCATTCTGTCTGCCCCTCTGATTGATAAGGACAAGAGGCTGTGGAAGCTTCCTGATGGGAGAGACTGTCTGAGGGGGAAACTGGGTCTTGTTCAGATGGGCAGGGCCATGCTCAGTTCAGTCAGTTCAGTCACTCAGTGGTGTCTGACTCTTTGTGACCCCATGAACTACAGCATGCCAGGCATCCCTGTCCATCACCAGCTCCCGGAGCTTACCCAAACTCATGTCCATTGAGTTGGTGATGCCATCCAACCATCTCATCCTCTTTTGTCCCCTTCTCCTCCTGCCTTCAGTCTTTCCCAGCATCAGGGTCTTTTCCAGTGAGTCAGTTCTTTGCATCAGGTGGTCAAAGTAGTGGGGCTTCAGCTTCAACATCAGTCCTTCTAAGGAATATTCAGGACTGATCTCCTTTAGGATGGATTGGTTGGATATCCTTGTAGTCCAAGGGACTCTCAAGAGTCTCCTCCAACACCACAGTTCAAAAGCATCAATTCTTTGGCGCTCATCTCCCTTTATAGTCCAACTCTCACATCTATACATGACTACTGGAAAAACCATAGCTTTAACTAGGTGGACCTTCGTTGACAAAGTAATGTCTGTGCTTTTTAATATGCTGTCAAGGTTGGTCATAGTTTTTCTTCCAAGAAGCAAGCGTCTTTTAATTTCATGGCTACAGTCACCATCTGCAGTGATTTTGGAGCCCCCCAAAATAAAGTCTGTCACTATTTCCATTGTTTCCCCATCTATTTGCCATGAAGTGATGAGACCAGATGCCATGATCTTAGTTTTCTGAATGTTAAGTTTTAAGCCAACTTTTTTACTCTCCTCTTTCACTTTCATCAAGAGGCTCTTTAGTTCTTTGTTTTCTGCCATAAGGGTGGTATCATCTACATATCTAAGGTTTTTGATATTTCTCCTGGTAATCTTGATTCCAGCTTGTGCGTCATCCAGTCCAACATTTCGTATGTACTCTGAATATAAGTTAAATAAGCAGGGTGACAATATACAGCCTAGATGTACTCCTTTCCCGATTTGGAGCCAGTCTGTTGTTCCATGTCCAGTTCTAACTGTTTCTTCCTGACCTGCATACAGATTTCTCAGGAGGCAGGTCAGGTGGTCTGGTATTCCCATCTCTTTCAGAATTTTCCACAGTTTGTTGTGATCCACAGAGTCAAAGGCTTTGGTGTAGTTAATAAAGCAGAAGTAGATGTTTTTCTGGAAGTCTCTTGCTTTTTCAATGACCCAATGGATTTGGCAATTTGAGCTCTGGTTCCTCTGCCTTTTCTAAGTCCAGCTTGAACATCTGGAAGTTCATGGTTCACACACTGTTGAAGCCTGGCTTGGACGATTTTGAGCATTACTTTACTAGCGTGTGAGATGAGTGCAATTGTGTGATAGTTTGAACATTGTTTGGCATTGACTCTCATTGGGATTGGAATGAAAACTGACCTTTTCCAGTCCTGTGGCCACTGCTGAGTTTTCCAGATTTGCTGGCATATTGAGTGCAGCACTTTCACAGCATCGTCTTTTAGGATTTGAAATAGCTCAACTGGAATTCCTTCGTCTCCACTAGCTTTGTTCATAGTGATGCTTCTTAAGGCCCACTTGACTTCACATTCCAGGATGTCTGGCTCTAGGTGAGTGACCACATCATCGTGGTTATCTGGGTCATGAAGATCTTTTCTGTATAGTTCTTATGTGTATTCTTGCCACGTCTTCTTAGTATATTCTGCTTCTGTTAGGCCCATACCATTTCTGTCCTTTATTGTGCCCATATTTGCATCTTTGCTGCTGCTTATGAGCAGGCAAAAGAACTTAACCCTTCAGGCATGGATCAGTATTGCATGCTGATTGTGCCATCTGCATAAAGGGAAGAAATGGATTGCAGCAGCCAGTGTCCTGGTTTCAGGAATGCTCCCTGCCAACTGAACTGTGTGATAAGCACCAGGCTCTGAAGAAACTGCAAAGATCTATTGAGATATTGATTATGACATTATTAAATAATTTTTTTCCAATTCATGGAAAGACCTCCCAACCGGTAAGCCTGGGAGGGTTCAGTCCTTCAGTTCCTCTACTTATTTATTCATATCCACTCCCTCCTTCAGCCAACAGCTGACCAAGCTTCAGTGCATTTGGGAGAAGGCAGCAGTCATGCCTGGAAAGACAATTTGGCATTAGGTTAGGAAGGGGCAGAAAGTCAGGCTGAAGATCTCAGGTTTATTTGCTTGTTTTCAATCTATAGGGAGTCTGAATTTGGAGACTTCTAGATGCTCTGGCGCACTATTAACACTGCTGCTACAAATAAATCACTCCTGGGGAGACAGGATCACTCAGTGGAAAGTATGAACTGTGGAACTGGTTCTGGGTTCAAGTCCTAGTGCTGCCACTCATTAGCCAGACAAACTTGGACCAGTGACTTAGCAAATCTGTACTGCAATTTCCTCGCCCATGAAATATACATGAAATACACATACACAACCTCACAGGGGTTGTTATGAAGCTTAAGTGGGTTGTCTGTGTAAAGCACGTGGAATGGTGCCTGGCACATCAGTGGAGCTGCACTGATGCTGTTACTAATCCTCACCTCTTTGGACCTCAATCTCCACACCAGTAATGAGAAGCAAATGGACTGCATACCTTTACATCCTGATTTACTTGGGTTTTTGATCAGCAGATCTAAGGCTGTGCTTTCAATTGAACGTGGTGGTGGTTCTGGGGTAGCCAGGAGGAGGTGCAGGAGCTTGGAGGCTGCCCCTGCTTCAGTGATCTCCCTCCTTCCCTCCATGCCCCCACACTCAGCCCCAACATCCCTGCAGAAGCCCTTTTACTGGATCCAGGCAGTGTGGGAGTCATCCAGGGGACAGACATCACCTCTTCTAACAGCACTCAAAACTGTTTAGTGCCAGTGTCTAAACTGAAAAGAAACTTCTTTGTCAGGAAATTGAATTGGGAAGAAGGGGAGAAGGAAATTAGAGCAGGATCAGAAAGATATCTTTTGGAAGAAGAGCTATGACAAACCTAGATAGCGTATTAAAAAGCAGAGACATCACTTTGCCGGTAAAGGTCAGTCTAGTCAAAGCTATGGTTTTGCCAGTAGTCATGTACAGATGTGAGAGTTGAACCTTAAAAAGGTTGAGTGCTGAAGAATTTATGCTTTTGAACTGTGGTGCTAGAGAAGATTCTTGAGAGTTCCTTCGACAGCAAGGAGATCAAACCAGTCCATCCTAAAGGAAATCAACCCTGAATTGGAAGGACTGATGCTGAAGCTAAAACTCCAATACTTTGGCTACCTGATACAAAGAGCTGACTCATTAGAAAAGACCCTGATGCTGAGAAAGATTGAGGGCAGGAGGAGAAGGGGGTGACAGAGGATAAGATGGTTGGATGGCATCACTGACTCAGTGGACATGAGTTTGAGCAAATGGAGACAGTGCAGAACAGGGAAGGCTGGTGCACTGCAGTTCACGGGGTTGCAAAGAGTCGGACACGACTTGGCGACTGAAGAACAACAACAGAAAGATAAGAAAATGGTTTTTATTTTTATTTTTTTCTATAATAATAGTGCAGCCAGGATGCAGACTGAGCAGGCTCAGGGACAGGAAGGCACACACAGCTGAGAGAACCTGCAGACCTCCCTTCTCAGAAGACAACCGGACGCACACTTATTCTGCCGGATTGCTGTTCTTCCTCACCTCTCTTCATCCCTGTCACCGTCTTCTTCTGTCCTTGAACCTCAGCAGATAAAAGCCCAAACCTGCTGAGAGGATGCCTGTCACAAGTGGTCGGATGAATGACAGCCACAACTCCACATAGATAAGCACCCAGATTGGCGCCTCAGCTTGGCCTGGGAGGGGGCAGGCAGTGGGGGGGAGGGACCCTCGCTATTATCAAATTGTGCAATTTAGCAAATGGGAGGTGGCAGGCTGGAATGATGGTGAGTTAATCTGTTTTCCATGCTTTTGCCAAAGAGAGGTTTTCTCTGAAGACGAGAAGCTGGAGCCCACCCAGGGAGTGAGTTGCTGGGGTTGCATTTCCCATCCACTGCAGTGGATGCCACTGGAGCTGGCCGGAGAGATGAGCCTGCATAGGGATAAACACAAGCATTCTTTTCCTTACTGTGAAAGAGAGATACTGCTAATTGGCAAGAAGTCCTAGGGTGTCTGTATTTATAATTAGTAATAATAGAGATACTATTCAAAGCTAGCATTTATTGACAGCTTGCTTTCCATGGGGCACTTTTTCAAGTGCATTACAAGTACTTGCTGGTTTTATCCTCACAGTGTCCATGGAAAGTCACTTCTGTCATTATCTTCAACACAAGGGTGAGGCCAGGTGGGAGGAGGAGGGGGTCTGGTGAGAATCAGAAGAGATGCAGAAGTCAGCCAAATGCCTCCGTGTACAGATGATGGGCCCAAGCCTTGGCCAAACGCCTGGAACAATGCAGTCATTACTTAGTGGCAGAACTCAAGTCTCTGATCCAGAGCTTGCCCCAGATTTTCTTTGTATTCTTCACCCAATGCAAACATGTGGGTAACCAGGACTTCACAAGGCCAGAGAAGCTTCACTTTCTAATAACCTGTTTTCTCAGAGGGTCTCCAGTTACCTGGCCTGTGTTTGGAGATAGTCTTAGCCAAATACTGCCCAGCACTGCAGATGAGGACCAGCACCACGTATCCTGGGAGAAACTGAGGATTTGAGGACTCGAGGTGTGCTGCAGACCCTCTGAATAAGCTGGGCCTCTGAGCCACCAAAACCACTGGCTTAATTACACTTCTTTAATAACCAGTCATCACGGTTGCATAATTTACGAGGCCCGGTGTACCATTTAGTTCCTGTGTGCTTTAGTTCACTTGGCTTCCCCTCCCACTGTCCCTTAATAAATCTACAACTTTTCTTTCCGGCCCACTCATTTTCTCCCCCTTTTATCTTTTGAACCGGCACAATTAGCATGTTAATTTAATCCACACAACCAGCAAGTCCAGGAACACTTTTAAACTAATGAAAAACCTTCACAAGCGACTTTTCACTGTAACCAAGGTTTCCCTTGGCCTTCATTATTTGCCTCTGGAAAATACTATAAGTGACATCAAAAAGATTTCAGATCTTTACCTCTGGAAGTAAGAAATTAAGCAGTTATTCAGAACAGCAATGATTATTAATTTAAAAGAAAGAAAATCAATTTCACAATCCCAGATCCTAGCATTTTTTTTCCTAACTGGAGACAGCCTGCTGAAGCATTGCGGCTTTCAAGAGCAACAGCGCCCCTGTGTGGTCATAATAAACATTGCGCCTCAGGAGTAAAGGAGAACTCTGCTCAAAATCCTTATAGCTAGGCTTCAACAGCACCCGAACTTCCAGAAGTTCAAGCTGGATTTAGAAAAGGCAGAGGAACCAGAGATCAAATTGCCAACATCCGTTGGGTCATAGAAAAAGCAAGAGAATTCCAGAGAATTCAAGAGAACATCTACTTCTGCTCCATTGATTACGCTAAAACCTTTGACTCTGTGGATCACAACAAACTGTGGAAAATTCTTAAAGAGATGGGAATATCAGACCATCTTATCTGCCTCCTGAGAAACCTGTAGGCAGGTCAAGAAGCAACAGTTAGAACCAGACATGGAACAACAGACTGATTCAAAATTGGGAAAGGAGTACGTTAAGGCTGTATATGTCACTCTGCTTATATAACTTAAATGCAGAGGACATCATACGGAATGCTGGGCTGGATGAATCACAAGTTGGAATCAAGATTGCTGAGAGAAATATCAATAACCTCAGATATGCAGATGACATCACCCTTATGGCAGAAAGTGAAGAAGAACTAAAGAGCCTCTTGATGAAAGTGAAAGAGGAGAGTGAAAAATCTGGTTTAAAACTCAACACTCAAAAAACTAAGATCATGGCATCCAGTCCCATCACTTCATGGCAATTAGATGGGGAAACAGTGAGAGACTTTATTTTCTTGGGCTCCAAAATCACTGCAGATGGTGACTGTAGCCATGAAATTAAAAGACGCTTACTCCTTGGAAGAAAAGCTAGATAACATATTAAAAAGCAGAGACATTACTTTACTGACAAAGGTCCATCTATTCAAAGCTATGGTTTTTCCAGTAGTCATGTGAGATTTGGACCATAAAGAAGACTGAGTGCCGAAAAATTGATTCTTTTGAACTGCAGTGTTGGAGAAGACTCTTGGGCATCCTTTGGACTGAAAGGAGACCAAACCTGTCATTCCTAAAGGAAATAAATCCTGAATATTCATTGGAAGGACTGATGCTGAAGCTGAAGCTCCAATATTTTGGCAACTTGATACAAAGAGTTGACTCATTAGAAAAGACCCTGATGCTGGGCAAAATTGAAGACAGGAGGAGAAGGGGACGACAGAGGGCTAGATGGTTGGATGACATCTCTGACTCAATGGATATGAGTTTGAGCAAGCTCCAGGAGATGGTGAAGGACAGGGAAGCCTAGCATTCTCATGGGGTTGGAAAGAGTCAGACACAACTGAGTGACTGAACAACAAGGTGGGAAGAAATGCTGGCCTCAAGCAAGGACCCCAGTTTATCCCCAAATAACTTTTGCTTTGAATCAACTGGCCATTTGTATTAAAAAAAAAAATGTGAGTGCAGGTAGATTTTATTGTGCTGATATTCTGTCTTAAAATTTGGAGATTTCTTTTTTTTTTTCCCCCTGTGAAACCAGGAACAAAAACAGAGAGCCACATGGATTGATTGGAATAATTCCCATGATTTGAAAGTGTGGGGTGAGTGGAAGGGATGGGATTGGAGAGAGGGATGAGTTGGTTGGATGGAGGCAAGATCAGTGCAGAGATGAGGCGTGGCAGGATGGCCTGGGAGACAAGGAGTGGAGTGGGGATGGGGTGAGGTTTACCTGGTAAGAAGTACGGAACACGTAATCTTTGTATTTTAAACTAAAACAAAGGCTACACAGAAATGTCTTGCACCCAGAATGGAGAAGTACTGTCACCAAAATTCAGAATTCCCAGTGATAGTATGATGCCTCCTGACCCCAAGCTGACCCTCCACACACACTTGAAAAAGGATTTATAGCTTCTCCTGACTGTGCGCTGAATGTGTGGGATGCGCCCCTCCAGATACATCTAAAATCACCTTGCCCTGACCTCTGAGGGGTCACGGTGGGAAAGGAAAAGCACTGGAGCTGAAACTCCAAGGCTGGGTTCTAGTCCTGCATCAGAGGGGTCCCAAGGGGAGAGGGTATGCATCACTGATATTCTTCACTGTTTTTAAATTCTCTGTGGACAGTACACCCTGATTGCCTGTCCCCTGCCTACAACTCCCACTGCCTCCTACCTTAGAGGCCACGGCACTGCTTGAAAGCTGGGACTCCAGTTTCCTCATCTGAAAATTTGAGAATAATGCTCCCTGTGGACCTCGCAGTCATGTCAAAGGTTAAATGGGTGGTGAGAATGAAATTCTTATGTCACTGTAACTGTAATCTGCAGCATTGTATCTGATTTGTCAAGTAAATAAATGTATAATATAAAAATACATATCTTTATTATACATTATAGTAAAGGAGTGAAATAACTCAATGGATGTGAGTTTGAGCAAACTCTGGGAGATAGTGGAGGACAGAGGAGCCTGGCGTGCTGCAGTCCATGGGTCACAAAGAGTCGGATGTGACTGAACAAGAGCAGCAAGGTATAGGAGGTCAAACGCAGTGGAGTCACTTAGGAAGAATGTGAAGAGGACTGGGAGATGGGCCAGTGTGGGGACAGACTCAGGTAAGAATTGGAGGGATGCAGCTACAAGCCAAGGGACACCGAAGGTTGCCAGAAACCCCAGGAGGGAGGCATGGAACAGATTTTTCCCTCCCAGCCTTTAGAAAGAACCAACTCTGCCAAAACTCTGATTTCAAACGTCTGGCCTCCAGAAGGTGATCCTTCAGCCGTGTTTTAAGTGAGAAAGACAACTTTGGAAGGATTCTTTCAGCAACCGTTAGTGTCAGGGCTGGTATAGACCAGATTGTAACATAGGCAGGAATCAGTCTCATTTACAAGGCCTTTGCTTTTCCACCCGTGTTCCATCCATGTAATATTTGCCTGTGTCTCATGCATATGCTGAATGGCCTCGGGCTGGCTGTCTCCTCTCAAGAGTGAATGGCTGGCCGCTAATTCTAAGACATAATATAAGAAAGAAATAACAGCAATTTATTCATGGCAAAATCCATGATTGCACACAATTCAGGAGTAGGGCGCTGCTCCTCTCTCCCAGGAATTCACAGACCAGTGGAAAGCTTCGTTCCTATCCACTCATTCACTCAGTGCTGGACTGGTCTTATGATGAGCAAAAGTAGAGCCTGTCCCTGTCTTCAGGTGGCTTCCAGTCTCCTGGGGACATTTATTCAGGCGATGAGGCCATACAGATGGCATTTCAGGCATGAGTTGGTTCCGGTAGATAAAGTTGGGAGGTCTTCTTGGGTTGCTATCTGCTTGGGGCTTTTCCTGGTAGAGCCTAACACTCTGTCTGTACCTAGACAAGCCTGTTTATCCCCCATGAAGGCAGACTGAGAGGTCTGTCCTGTATCGTCTTTGCTAGAATGTCCCAATTACTATGGGCTCAAGTCCTTCACATTTCCTCCAGGGCACTAATTTGGGAGTGAGTTTTCTGAGGATTTATGATGTTTCACCTCCAAAAACAATTATTAGATCAAAAGAAGGAAAGCATAACAAATAAATAGTCTGAGTCTTGCTCAGTTTTGCGGTGGCAAAACTCAGTTTTGCTGTGACTTTTCTTGAGTTGATGAGGTCCAGCCAATGGGCAGTAATCCTGAGATGCTATTTATAGGAGTTTTGCAGTAAAAACCTTCAAAGGAAGGGTAGTTCTTTCCTTGTTGAGATTCTGTGATTCAGAGGGATTTGAAAAAGAGTCCTAGGGCATAGATAATATCTGCCTTAAGAACTTACTAATGAAATGAAAAATTATATCATAGGTAATTATTCCTTGATGTGGACCAAATGCTTTCTTTGGTGTCATTTCAAGCCTTCTCATTCACAAATATTCACATACCTATCTCCCTAGCATCATCCTGCTTACACAGATGTTGTTGTTTAGTCGCTAAGTCATGTCTGACTCTTGCAAGTCCATGGACAGTTGCCGGCTGGGCTCCTCTGTCCATGGGATTTCCCAGGCAAGAGTACTAGAGTGGATTGCCATTTCCTTCACCAAGAGATCTTCCAGACCCGGAAATCGAACCTGTGTCTCCGGCATTGCAGGTGGATTCTTTACCGCTGAGCCACCAGGGACGCCTATATAGATGTTACTCATCACAAAATGCCCGGAGAGCCAGGACCCGGAGTTCTGGGCAGCATCACTATCATCTCTGCTCAGCATCAAAGCATTCTGTGCAGTTGGTCTTTGAACAGAGTGGGGTGTGTTGGGGGTTTTGTTTATTTCAGTTCATAAACCCTTCTCTGACAGATGTTTTCATTCTGAGTTCAGCCCTATGCTTTAAGTGATGCTTCAGTGCTTAGAACAATGCCTGGCATGCAGGAAGCATCCAGTAAGTAATTTTTGAGTGCATGAGTTAATGAATTCAACAAAAACTTATAAAAGTTCTTCATCAAAAAGTCTTGACAATATTGCAAGCACATCAACAAATGCATAAACCATAAAAGAAAGAGTTGATATATTTGAACATAAAATATTTAAAACCTCTACCTCTAGAGGCACCTTAAATGTAAATGACAAATTGGAGGAGGAAAAACTGTGTAGCACAAATTTCAGATAAAATGTTATATCCTTAATACTTAATGAGTTCCTATTAATAGATATAAAAAGATAGGTACCCCAACAGAAGAAATACGTATGGTCAATAACTGTATTAGAAACATTGAAATTTCACTTTTAAAAAAAGAGTGATTGTCTGAAATGGGCTATCATTTCTCCCAATCAGGTTGGCAGTGTTAAACAAGAATGCTGGCTAGGGTTAGGGAAACGGGCACGAGTATGCACTTCTAGAGAGAGGAGAATTGGGTTCAGTGTATCCTGAAGGCCAGTTGTATCATAGAGTCTGAAGCCTTGAAAATGATCCAGAAATTTCACTCGTAGAGATTTGTCTTAAGGAAATCATAGGAGGTATGAAAAGTTGCTGTTTACTGCTTTACCGCCCCCCAAAAATGGACAACTATATCTTTGAAGGGAGCTAGATATAATGTAAAACTAGAAAATTTTATTTTTAGAAAGAGATAACAGATGGAGAATCTAAGAGAGAAATTTTATGTGTGATTTTTATTTTCTTATGCTTAGCTGGCTTTTCTAAGGTTTTAATTGAAATAAAATATTTCACTTTTGTATTCACAAAAATGTATTTTTACCTAACATTAAAAATTAAGGCTGCTTAGATAATAATATAATTATTACCAAGTGATATAACCTGTACTATTGAGCCCTTACCATAAGCCTTTGAGCTGACCTTTATCAAGTCCTTACCATAATTCTCAGGGTTAAGCAAGGCAATTAGCCTTATCCCTGAGTGAGTGAAAGTTGCTCAGTCATGTCTGACTCTTTGTGACCCCTTGGACTGTAGCATGCCAGGCTCCTCTTTCCATGGGATTCTTCAGGCAAGAATACTGGAGAGGGTAGCCATTCCTTTCTCCAGGGGATCTTCCCAACCCAGGGGTCGAACCCGGGTCTCCTGCATTGCAGGCAGATTCTTTACCATCTGCGCCACAAGGGAAGCCCAGCCTTATCCCTCCACATGACAGAACTGAGGCTCTGAAAACTTAAATGGCTATTTAATATCATACAGTCGATGAGTGAAGTCCAGGGTGCTGCATCCACAACTCAGTAAGTGCTTCCTCCTCTATTGTCTGTCGATTGCTTCAGAACAAAAATACAAATGACCACTAGGCTGTTTTTGGCCTCCAAAGGTATAGAGTGAAGTATTTTGTAGTTTTGGGAACACTTACTCAAGTGTATGCCTATTATATCATTAGTGTCAAGCAGACAAGAAAAATTTAATATTCCCATTTTACAGATGGGGAAGCTGAGGCTCAGGGATATTCCATGACTTCCCCGAGGTTGTACACAGTAATGATGAAGCTTGGATTTAAACATGTTTTTAGTCCAAATCCCCTGCTCTGTCTACTTGAGTTTGGCGTAATAAGCTTTCTTAACATCTCTCAGTCTGTCCAGTTGTGTTTCTAAAGGCTGGTGACTGGCTTAAGTCGTGCTTAAGTGCCTTTTCAATATGGTTGTCATGAGCTAACAAGGTTTTGGGCATATCTCTATGTGCCAGGTTGTATTCCTAAAGATGTCTGGAATAATATCTTTGATCCCACATGATCTTCTAGAACTTTGGTACCACTCCATCCCAAACGATAGAGCCAAGAAAGTATAGCATGGTGCTCATGTTAGCCAAGGCTAAGTCATAAAAATGGCATGCACCTCTGCCTTGTTGTCGTGGGATGTTTGCTCTTGGAGCGCAGTCACTATGCTGTAAGGAAGCCCAAGCAGCCCATGGAGAGGCCCACATGGAAAGGAACTGAAGCCCTCAGCTTATAGCCTTGGTTGACCCCCCAGCCATCAGAAAGAGCGAGCTTGCAGCCACTGTTCAGTTTCCACTTGAAACGTGCCCCTAGTAAAGCCACCTCAGCTGAGGCTGCAATGTGCAAAGTGAGTTGAACTCACCAAACTCTGCCCACATTGCAGATTTTTGAGCAAAATAGATCATTGTTTTAAGCCATTCACTTTGAGGGCATTTTGTTAGACAGCAATAAAAATACAGATACATCGAGAACCGAATCACTCTTTTAAAGTTAATTCTGTGTGAAAAACATATTCACATTTATTAAGTGCCTATGATGTGCCAGATATTCTTTTCCAGGTGCTTGGGAGTATCAGCAAACAAAAGTGATAAAGATCCTTGCCCCTATGATGCTTATACTTCAGTGGGGGTGGGGGAGGGACAAACTAGATAATAACCATAATAAATAAGTAGCATCTAGTATGTGAAAAGGGATAAATGCTTCTGAAAGTTTAAAAGGTAAAACAGAGAAAAAGAATCAGGAGAGCAGATTTGGAGCAGTTCGCTGTATTTACAGTGTGGTCGTTAGTTATCTGTGAGAACCTACTGTATAGTGCGGGGGGAGAAAAGGTATAATCTGTTTGTAGGATATATATTAAGTTACCTTAAAAATGCATTCCAGTATACATTAGGGACTTCCCAGGTGGCACTAGTCCTGAAGAACCTGCCCGCCAATGCAAGAGACATAAGAGACAGGTCAATCCTTGAGTCAGGAAGATCCCCTGGAGGAGGGCATGGCAACCCACTCCAGTATTCTTGCCTGGAGAATCCTGTGGACAAAGGATCATGGTACTCTAGAGTCCATGGGGTCATAAAGAGTTGGACACATCTGAACAACTTAGAATGTACACATACATTAGATGGAGACATATACTGTTTGATTTCACTTACACGAGATACCTAGAATAGTCAAAATCATAGAGTCAGAAAGTACATTAGTAGATACCAGGGGCCAGGAGGTGGAGGCGCTGGGGGGGAGGGGGGAATTGGGGACTTAGTGTTTAATGGGGACAGGGTTTTAGGAAGCGGAAAAATTCAGGAGACAGATGATGGTGAGAGTTGCACAATGTGGATACACTTAGTGCACTGAACTGTACAGTTAAATGTGGTTTAAACTGTGTGTTTTATATTATGTGGCTTTCATCACAGTATTAAAAGAAAAACAAAGAAAAAAAAGCATGGTCAGAGAATCCACCAGGATAAGGTGCCGCCTGAGCAAAGATGTGAGTTCGCCTTGTTGATACCCAGGCAAGACTCTGAGTAGGGCTGCCAGATGATGTAGTCTTGTTGGCTATTGTGAGGATTTTGGCCGTTTCAGGGTCTTGAGCAGATCTGTCCTGAACAACATTTTTAAAACTTCATTCTTTCACTACATGGGGCTCCACCATCAGAAATCAAGGGTGGAAGTGGGGAGACCACCAAGGAATCAGGCAGGAGAGACAGAGGCTCAGTCTTAGGTGGGAGCAATGGAGGTGGTGAGAAAGCTAGATTTCAGACCGTATTCTGTGTTTGGAAGGTAGGGCTGAATGGATTTCCTGCCTGATCGTCTGATTGGATGTGAAATGTGACAGGAAGCAAGAATTCAGGGATCACTCTGAGGTTTGGGGCCTGAGCAACTCTAAGGATGGGCAGCCCTCAGCTAAGTCGCGGAAGACTGGGAGTGAGAGATGCAGTGAGAGGTGATGAAGGTCAGGAGTCCACCCTACTTGTTGTCTAGCTTTGGATTTTATGGGTTTTAAAGGCCCATTTGTTCCACAAATGTTTATTGAGTGACTCCAGTGTTGGGCACTGAGCTTGGCACAGGAATTTAGAGGTGAATAAGTCACAGGGCATTTCTACAGGTGGCTTGTGGTTAGTGTGAGGAACAGATGTATGGGCTGTGGAACCACATGCAGTGGCGGCGGGAGTAACATCTGGGCTGGGCCCTGAAGGCGGTCTTGATGGACCAGCATGTGCAAAGGCCCAGGGGTGGGCAGGGAGAGGCTGGAGATGTAGGCTTGGCCTTCTGTAGGTCCTGTTAAGAGTCCTGAACCTTACCTGTTAGAAATAGGACTCCTCCTATTTGACTGGAGGTTGGAATGTGTTTGGAGAAGATGCTATTTCCTAAGAGAAAAAGGGTGCTTAAATATTTACACAACCTTTAACAATCATTATAATGTATTTTCTAAATGCTGGGGCCCTGGAACAGAACCCTAGCCACCCTATTCGACCCCACCTGGAATCTCTGTGCAATTTACAAACAGGAGGAGTAAGATGATTTGAATGTGAAGGTCACTGGAGTAGAGGACAGGATTGAGAAGCTGACATATTCAGTAGGTTTCCCACATGGATAATGATGACATCGAGGATAATTGCAGGATTTCAGGTGGAGAACAAGATGGTGACCCAGGCACCAAAGTCTTACACAAATGAGAAGAAGTTAACAAAAATAGAGACGATAGACCAGAGGAGCAGAGAGGAAACTGGTAGTATATATAAGCCTCAGACAATCAGAAATTTTTACATAGAAAAAGGAGAAATATCATGACAGGCGAGATGATGCCTACTTTCCCTCTGAACCCCAAATTAGGTGGTGGAGGGAGGCGGCACCAGGAGGAAGGGCACTGGGGACAGGGGAGGGTCCGTGTAGACCGGGAGGTAGAGGGACCCTTCTGTGCTTCTGTGAAGGTTATGTGGGAGCTTTTTTCACCAATGGAGCCAAAGAACAGAAGTTCCAGATACAGGCATGGGGAATGGGTCAGGGACCAATTAAGGGAAGAGGAAGCTCAGATCAACATGGAGATGAGTTGAAAAATTAATGGGACCCCATGGCACTTGGGTTTTACCCACTGAGTAAGGAGGAGGGGAAATTAGCTAGTGTCAACATTTCTAATAGCTCAAGTTACAGGTGATCTAACACATTTTTGCAAGTTAGTTGGATGGATGGATGGATGGACAGATGAGGGGACTTATTTATATCTGGAAGTCTCTATCTCACCCTGAAATGATGATGTTTCTAAGAGAACTCTAGCAGGATTTGTTCTCTCCCAGGTCCTCGTGGCATGGTGGAAGTGGTGGATGGTTAAAGGGAGGTCCCCACTGAACATTCTTAGCTCTCCCTGGGGACTGGTTTGTTCTTAAACTTGGCCTTACCAATCCTGGGGCTCTCTTCTAATTTTATATCCTAGTGGCTTTCATGGAAGAAAGCCATTTCTCCAATGGTCATGGTCATTGGAGAAATCCCCCTTGATGTATTCTCTCAAAGGTAGACACTGGGCATTTCAAGTGGAAGGCACCACGGAAACAAAGGCCTGAGGCAGGAAGCCCAGATGTGTTAAGCAGTGTGTCCAGGCTGAAGTGAAGCGAACTGCCGAGGTAACTGAGGTCATGCATGTTGTGAGGGACTTGCTTAGCTGTTGGCACCCGTAGCCTTGGAAATTCATTTGTCTGTCAAGAGAGTCAAGCTGCTTGGAATACGATATCTGACCCTACTTATTAAGACTCTCTCCCCCAATAGATTGCAAATTCTTCGTGGGGCCAAAAGTTTACTTCTCTTTGACCCAAATTAATCTCTCTGCAATCTAGTGACATTTCTCATGGTACCGTAGAGAGCTTCATATTTATCTTTCTCCCTACCAGATGTCAGCACTCTGAATCCCATCCAACTGCCTTCACAGTTTCCTGCCACCACTTCCAGGCCCCTCAGTGATTCACACGGGGCAGGGGGAGGGGGGCTCTCCAGGCAGATGTCTGCCTTGCTCTCCAGTGTTGATCCCAGTTGGGCTACCTTTCCTTTCCTCCTTTTATGCTGGTGGTGGTCCAGGAAATCTTTCTGCTTTTCTTCCCTTAAGACCTCACCCTGGTCTTGGCCTTGAGTTTTCCCATTCATGGAAAGAGCAGGAAGCATAAAGGATGTTTGTCATTTATTTTGGCTATCCAGCATCTGAATATCTTGCTTCGATTATGAAACTCCCAAATAATGAATATCATGGTGGGGGGGGGAGCAAAGACCACTCCCAACTATAGACAAAGGAAGTATTGGACATTCTCTTTTCCTGCGCTGGGTACGGCCAGGACATGTGATGTGTTCCAGGCTCTGCCAGTCAGATATGCCTCCCTCCCCTTGACTTTTACTTAGGAGCCAGAGATATAGGGGACAGGGTAATTTCCACCCCAGAGCCTGTTCTGGGCCATGTTGATGGGCATTTCCCAGTTGCCTTGTCTCAGTCTCATTTTCTAGTCTTCATCAATGGCAGGCTCTGTAGAACTCTACATGGTCCAAGGACATGAGGCATGTTGTTTGAGGAGAAAGAGATAGCTCTGTCCCTGGCCTCTCACCTTCCTGGGGAAGACATGTCTCAAGAAATGGGCAGCTCTGAGCTGGGGTCATGGCTACAGAACATAAGAGAAAACCTAGTGGAGAAGATAAGGCATCCAAGAGTAGGGATATCTCACATCATTGCCTTAACTAGATCTATTGATCCTTTTTAGTCTGTGTCAGGAAATATGGACTAAAAAGTCTTTCCTTTGTACAGTAACTTCATCATGCATCTCTGAGGACCCCACACTGTCCTGTTTCTGTCCATCCCCACCTTCTCCAGGTGGGCAAAACAAGACAAATGTCTCCATCTCACTTTGGTTAAAGCATCTCTGCTTCCAGGGAAGGTGAGTGAGTGAAAGTCATAATCCTGGGAAATAAGCTGTGTGCTCCCTTTACTGGATTTTGGGTTGTTGCTTACTTAAATGAAATTTATGTGACCCCAGAACCAGGCTTCTAGGAGTAGCCACTTGAAGCAGAGGAAATATTTAGTCGCATTCTACAACTGCAACCCAAATATAATGGGAGCCAGTTGGTTACTCTAAAAAGGGAGTGTCACTTACCAATCCAATCAGGATGATTGATCATCATTCCACCCTGGCTTATCTGCATCTGGGGAATAGAAGTCTTAGAATATAAGTGATTGTCTCAGGAATTCCCTGGTGGTTCAGTGGTTAGGACTCAGCACTTTAACTGCTGGGGTGCAGGTTTAAACCCTGGTTGGGGAACTGAGATCCCTCCAGCTGTCCAGGATCTAAATAAATAAATAAAGATCTCATTCTTTTCTTTAGCTTTGTACCTGCCAGTTCACCACACATAGCTTGCTTGACTGCAAAAGAGGTGTTTACAAGGTAGAGGGTGTTTGCAAGGTGTTTACAAGGTTGAGTCAGATATGATAAAGTGGTTTTCTGTAATGCAAATACTTTATCACACTCTGCCTGTTTTCTGTGTTAACCTGTCCTAATTGCCTCTGAACAGATCATAGGTTGAAACTGGAAATTAATTCCTTCTCCCAGGCAGCTTGGAAACTAGCCACTCTCTTTCTTATAGTTTGGTATAAGATAGTCCAGGAAGCCAAGCAAAGCCAAACTATAAAAGTCTTTGGGGACAAGAGAGCATCTTAAGTAGGATTTAGAGAAAAGGAAAGTATTAGTCGCTCAGTTGTGTCCGACTCTTTGCAACCCCATGGACTGTAACCCACCAGGCTACTCTGTCCATGGGATTCTCCAGGCAGGAATACTGGAATGGGTAGCCATCCCTTCTCTAGGGGATCTTCCCAACCCAGGGATTGAACCCAGGTCTCCTGGATTGCAGGCACATTCTTACCATCTGATAGGATTTAGAGAAAACTCACCCTTAAATGACCTGGAACTTTCAAGTTCTGGCTCTGCCTGTCTCCTTAATTATACCCTCCCCTCCTCCCCAATCCTCCTACTGAGCCATGCAAAATCACTGACTCTGAGCAATGACTGGAGTCAAAGTGGTTCAAGTCCTAACTTCACAGACCATGTGACCTCAGCAAGTACCTACCTGCTCTCTGCCTCACTATCTTCATCTGTAAAATGGGATAATGACAGTAACTGCTTCATCAGGTTGCTGTGCATATAAATGAGTTAATATCTGTGAAGTGCTTAGAACCATGCCTGGCATATAGTAAACAGTATATGAATGTTGATTTCAAGCTATAGTGGCTTACTGTCTGACTACCAAGAGAAATTTTAGAGATCAAAGGTCTTACTGATAACTGTGAAAGTTACTTCTCTCAAATTCAAAGCCCTGCTTTAGACTACGGCCTTCACAGCCAGGCTCAGACATACCTGGTTAGTAACTTTCAACTTTACAGAGAATGTTCTGCCTAAAGAATTATCTTTTAAAGCTATTTATGCTGCCTTCTAAGGTATGTTTCCTCCATGTGGATTCAATTCTGTTTTGAGAAGAATACTTTTCTGTTCTGCTAAATGTAGAGACCCTTGTATTTGCGTAACAGTCCTGCCTGGCAGTCTGCTACTCCTGACCCCAACATCTATTTTTCCTTTCTGATTCAGTAGTATGGTCCCTTTTTTGGCTGAGCATCCTGTAACTCAGAATAAAACTATTTCCCAGGTTGTCAGATCACTGAATTCTGGTGTCTGAATCATGTGTGTATTCATTTCCCATCACAGTTACAACAAATAGAAATTTGGTGGCTTAAAACAACACAGTGGAAATGTATTACAGTGCTGGAGGTCAGGAATCTGAAGTGGGTCTTACAGGAGTAAAGTTATTAGCAGAACTATGTTCCTTCTGAAACTCTAGGGGAGAATCTGTGTCCGTGCCCTTTCCAGCTTCTAGAGGTGTTGCCTGCATTCCTTGGCTCATGGTAACTTCCTCTATTTTCTTTCTCTTTTTTTTCCATTTATTTTTATTAGTTGGAGGCTAATTACTTTACAGTATTGTATTGGTTTTTGCCATACATTGACATGAATCAGCCATGGATTTACATGTGTTCCCCATCCCGATCCCCCCTCCCACATCCCTCCCCATCCCATCCCTCTGGGTCTTCCCAGTGCACCAGCCCTGAACACTTGTCTCACTTCCTCTATTTTCAACGCCAGCAGCTAACAAGCAGTCTCTTCACCCCACCCCCTCTCTTCCTCCACCCTTCCCCAAGCACTCCTTTGAATACACACTCATGTGCGATCCCACCCACACCTCTGCTTCTGGCATCGCATCGCCTTCTCTCCCTGATATTCTTATCTCTCTCTTATAAAGAGCCTTATGACTACATTGGTCCCGCTCGGATAATCTAGGATAATTTCTCCATCCTGATGGCCTCAATTTCAACCGCAAAGTCCTTTTTGCCGTGTAAGGTAGATATTCACAGTTCTGGAGACAAGGACATGGACATCTTTGGGGAACCATTATTCTGTGTATCACAATGTGTGAACAGAAAAAGGGGCTCCCAGGAAATGTGCTTAATGGGAGGGGTCTCACCTGGGAAAGGCACTTTTTAGCTTTTCTGCTTTTCCTTCTACCCCCTGCTTGATGCTGAGATGTGATGTCTGGTACTTCAGCAGACATTCTGAAGCATAAGTTGACCTTGGCGGTGAAAACCAAGCACTTGGAGGGTGGAAGAGAAATGTTAAAGTGCGGATTCCTGAGGATCCTATGGAACTACCTCCGGACTTCTTTTAACGAATATACTTCTATCTTGTTTAAGCCACTATTATTTTGCTTGTTTGTTTTCTGGAATGTAGAGCTGAGCATAGTCCCAATTCCTCAAAATTATACACGACTCTCTCCTTAATGAATTCCAAGTCTGGGTCTCTCAATCTACTACCCTCCCAATAGCATGGATATGACCATTGCTGAGAAAATATTTTAATAAAACAGACTGTTTTTTATCATGTTATTTGATCAGACACCAGACTTTAGTTCAGTCTGTATGCTGAGCCATACAACCTCAATAGTTGCCAATGAAGTAACTGACAAGGGATTAATCTCCAAAATAAACAAATAGCTCAAGCAGCTCAATATTTAAAAAAAAAAAAATGACACAATAAAAAAAATAGGGGGATACACATTATCCCCCTAAATACACATTCTTCCAAAGAAGACATACAGATGGTCAACAAACATGAAAAGATGCTCAACATCATGAACTGTTAGAGAAATGCAAATCAAAACTATAGTGAGGCATCACCTCACACCAGTCAGAATGGCCATCATCAAAAAAATCTACAAACAATAAATGCTGGAAAGGGTGTGGAGAAGAAGGAAACTTCCTACACTGGTGGTGGAAATGTAAATGGTTCACTATGGAGAACAGTATACTCAAAAACAGAATACTCAAAAACTAAAAATAGAACTGCCAAATGACCCAGCGACTCCTGGGCACATACCCAAAGAAAACCATAATTCAAAAAGATAGCACTCATCCCAGTGTTCACTGCAGCACTCTTTACAATAGCCAGGACATGGAAGCAACCTAAGTATCCATCAACAGAGGGATGGATAAAGAAGTTGTGGTACATATACACAATGGGCCATTGCTCAGTCAAAAAACAAAGAATGAAATCGCGCCATTTGCAGAGATATGGATAGACCTAGAGACTGATATAGAGTGAAATAAGTCAGAAAGAGAAAACCAGACATCGTGGAATTTGGCTTATGTGTGGAATCTAGAAAAATGGTACAGATGAACTTATTTGCAGAGCAGAAGAGGAGACACAGATGTACAGAACTGAAAGATTGGAATTGATAGATACACGACTAGGTATAAAATAGATGACTGATGAGAACCACTGTCTGGCACAGGAAACTCTCCTCAGTGCTCCGTGGTGACCTAAATGGTAAGGAAATGGAAGAAGGGGGGATACATGTATACACATAACTGATTCACTTTGCATACAGCAGAGACTAAGACAATATTGTAAAGCAACCATACGCTTGTAAAAATTAATTTTAAAATGTTCCCTTTATTTTTTGTGTTTGTTTTCTATGTATTATTTGTGTACAAAGTATCATAAGCCTATCACAGTACAGTTGGGTATCTGGGATAACTTTGTTGGACTTACAAACAAACCGGACTTGTGAATGCGCTCTTGGGACAGAACTCATTTGTAAGTCAAGAACTTACTGTACAAAGTTTCTCAGTTTGAAACATTCCTAACATGTTTTCTGAACAAAAGCCAGCTTTTCTTGGTCTGGATCTGATGGAAAGGAAATGAGGCTTGTCCATTAGAAAGACAGCATCCCTCCCCAGCGTCTGTAACCCTGGGTGGGATGTGAAGCTTGATGTCACTCCCAGACTGCGTTCACCCAGCAGAACTCAGCCACGGGCCAGTTCCCCCCACAGGATGCTTTCAGGGAATTTAGCGGCAGAAAAGCCAGAAAGCAAGTTTTTAAACTTAGTTATAAATCAGAAGAGAGCACAGAAACCCTTAGCTGTCTCTTTGGCTTGGGCGCTGGGCAGAGCTACCAGGTGCTGGACGTAGTGGGGAGTGTCGATTTTTCCCTGAATCCTGACGTGAGCAGGAAAGGGAGATGGCTGGAAGGGCGGGTTCCAGGAGGAGCTCGCGGAGGTCCAGAGTTGGAGCTCATTTATCCTGCCGTCCCCCGAGGAAGAGGGTGCATCACTGGATAAGTCACATAAGACAGAAGCCCAGGCTCTCGGGGTAACAGAAGACAATTCCAGAGCGAGGAAGGGCAGGCTTGGGTCCCCAGCCAGCTCTGCCCCTGCCAGGCCCAGGGTTTGGTTCCAAAGCCCTCTCTTCTCTGACTACATGTTCTCCTCTGGTGATCTCACCCAGCCTCCCTTCTTGAGGTACATTCTACCCACCGATGACACCAAAATACAATCCCTGGCCTGCTCTGTCCCTGAAAACTCAGCCTCCTATGTCCACTGGCAGACTCAACATCGCCACCTGGATGGCTGCCGTATACATCTGTTTCAGACAAAACATGGCCAATAATGAGCCCAGGTGTCCTCCCCAACCTGCTTCCCCATCTCAGGTAGGCTAAGCTCCACCTGCATCCAGTTAGTCAAGCTAGAAACCAGAAGTCAAGCCTGACTCCTCTTGTTTTCATACTCCAAGTCCCTGCTTCCAAAACAGACCCAGGCCCCATTTTGCTCCCCTCCATCTCCTTGCTGCCAGGGAGCCCAGCCCGTGTTAGATTTCTTCTCGAAACCATGAAAACTGGCTGCTGGCTGGCCTCCTGCTTCTCCTGGCCCTCTGCAATCCCTTCTCCACGCAGCAGCCAAAGCAGCCTTTAAAAATGCACAGACCGCCCCCCTACTCCAGCCTTCCAGAGACTTCGGGGGTGCAGCCCCTCCGTCTCCCATCACACCTCCAGTTGCCTGCATCATTCTTCTGCTTGTTCCCACCTCACTGCTCTTCATTCGGGTGCATCATCTCCCTGCTCTCAGGCCTCCATATAAATGTCACCTCGCCCACCTCCCAGTCTTCACAGTACCCAGGCCCCTCATTATCACAGTTTTTTCTTACCTAAATGCCCAAAGCAGAAAAGGAGTTAGGGATGTCAGAGGGAAGACTGGGGCAGGGAAGGTGGGCAGTGTGGCTTGACTGCCACCAGCTTCCCCATGGACTTGTGCTCCTGTTTTTTGCTGACGACTTATTATCCAGGGCCCTCGCCAGCCCTCAGCAGGGTCAGGACACACAGGCCTCTGACCAGCTCCTATCACTCCTGCTACTGCTTCTGTTTCATGGTCATCAACACCCCCCACCCCCTGCCCCACACAGCCCCGCTCTCAGCTCGAGGACTCAATGCTGTCCTTCAGGGGAAAGTCAAGGAGGAGTTGTCCTTGGAGGCAAGATGGCAGCAGACCCCAGAGAAGCCCAAGGCTACACCCTTCCCTAAAAGATGACGGGGAGCAGAAAGAATGGTGGTGTCCCACACACGAGTCCCTCTGGGTTTGGGGCGCCTCGCTGAAGGCCGCTGAGCAGTGATCTGGGATGGTGACCAGCAGCAGAGGTGTGACGGATGCAGGCTGGCCCAACAGCACATCACTTCCTGAGGTCAGCTGCAGCAAGGGATCAGGGCACTGAGCCCACGCTGGCAGTGGCCATGAGGCCCAGGTTGAGGGAGGGCTTGGGGGGCAAGGCAAGCATCCTGATGCCAGGAAAGCATGAGCTCATTCCCCGACAGTTCTGACATCATCTCCCTGCAGCTCTTTAAGCCTGGTTCTTGTGTGATTCACGCGTGACTCTCACCCCACAGTGACTGGCTCAGTGCTTTGCATATACGTGACGCCCAAGGATGCTGTGACTTTTGCCCTTCGACTCTGTCCCCTTTTATAGAGACTTGCTGTTCAAGCCTGCATATAAATGCTGGCTGTCACATGGCACTGCTGTGATTGCTTTGGATGGCTTTGTTCTTGGCTCTGCATACAATACTCTCCTCCTTCATCTTTCCTGTTTCTCACTGATAGTAAGCACCTCCTTCTCTGTGAACTGTCTCCTGAAACTGGGTGTGCTGGAATTACATACTCTGTGGCCCATGAACACTCCCCACCGACACTGTAGTCTGGCCCTTGTAGCCCGCGTGTGCACTTTTTTGTTTAAGAACAGAGCCATCTTATTAATCACTGCAGGTAAAGGAATGAGAGGGGTCCAGTCGGTAGGAATAGCAATAATAATGATGATGATGATGAAGTCAGACCATGCTGACCATTTCCTCTGTGCTGAAGACACAAGGTTGAAGCTTTTACAGGAATTATCCCACGCCTCCCTCTCAGATGGTGCTTTTATCATATCCTAGAGAAACTGAAGCTTAGAAAGGGTACAGCACATCCCCAAGGTCGCAGAGTTGCTGGGAGGGGAACCCAGACTCAGACACAGGATTCGGATTCATGGCGCCCCTGGTGGTAGACGCCAGGATAAGGGCTTGGCTGTAGCTGGGATGGAGGAGAGATGCTGGGGTTCCTTGGGGTTCTGTTTTGCCTCAGGAACTGCAAATTGAACCGGGAGTAGATCTTCTACTGATGGAGAAGGTCCCAGACCAGTTTTTAAAAGGATGGACTCATTCATCTGAATGAAACAGAGAAGCTCGAAAGACGGAAGAGCCAGCTCTGAACTGTCTAGTCTAGCTAGGCCTGCAACACAGGCTGGGGGAGGAGCCGGGAGCAAGGCTTGATTCCACCCAAGGCTCACTGCCCAGGAGATGAGCTCCAGGCCAGACTCCACTCCAGGCAGATGGAGCTGTGCATCAGCTGTAAGCAGAAAGGAACCAGAACTGCCCATGGGCTGGGGTGCCCACCTCCATTTAAATACTCATAACACAGTCTGGGGTAGAGTCTGTGATGGACCCATTTTGCAAGTGGGTAAACTGGGTGTCAAGGTGGTTGAATAACTCATCCAAGGTGATCAGCTAGAAGGGGCAGAGTCAGGATATGAACCCAGGTCTGTCTGATAACAGAAACCAACAGTGTTCCCGGAAGCCAGAGCCCCAGGGCCCCAGAGTTAAAATGAGTGCAACACGAATTCAGCTTTGCCCAGGCACCTGTGTGCTCAGACTGGTCAGCTCACACTCCCTGCTAAGCACACCTTGCCCTTCCCAAGGTGTTGGCAGGCATCCAGCAGCACTTTGCAGAGGTAAGCCTCAGATCAGTGCTGTGGAAGCATGTCAGCATTATTCCCAAACAGTGCAGTTAGAGGGATCAGATTCCAGGTAAAGTGATTGCATCCTGCATACCTGGGCGTCACAAAGACTGCCTCTCCTGCTCCTTTCTAGAAAGCCTCAGTCTCTCAGATTAATTTCAATATTCTCCGACCACGTGTCAGGGTCAAAGGCACACAGATGAGGTGACCAGTAGACAGCACCGGCCCTGACTCCGTCCAGCTCTGGGACCCCTCCAGCCGCCCTGGAGAGGAGCCGCAGCCCTCAGAACGTTTGTCACAGTTCTCTCCAATGCGGCTAGTGGATACCCGGCATTAGCTCACTTCTCCCCTAGAGCTGCAAATCTGCTTGTCTGGTTTTCATTTCTGCCTTCGGATGGGGCGAAAGGCTGGCCTGGGAGGCAGCCACCCTCAGAGAGCAGGGGCTACCCCCAACAGAGGCCGAGATCCTCCGTCTCCCTGTGCGAAGTGCATCCGTGTAGCATAGCCAGCCTCCCCTTTAATAAGCTGATCGTTGAGCTAAATCCTGGGTGTGCACCTCCTCGCCCTGGACGCTTTTGATTGACAAAACTAATCTCTCCTCCACCCCCACGTCTGCCGCCGCCCGCATCCTCTTGCAAATCATGTACTCGGCGGGTGACAATTAGATAGAAGACTTGGGATTCGGACGCGGAGGGTTATGAGGTTATGAATCAATGGTGGGGGCCCCGGGTGAGATAACAAACCAGGGGGGAGCCCGGCTCAGACACCTCACCACAACCCTCAGAGCTTCCCAGTTGATTTATGAGTTGGTAATAACCTCGCCCGGTCTCCTGCCCCCTATTATTTTTCATAATGCATGGGAAGCAAGCGGGGAGCGCGGTCTGAGCGCGGGGGGAGGGGGCAAGCAGGAGAAGGCCCACCAGGGGCTTCCCCGTGGCTGGCTGTCTTTCCCACTGTGGGTCGCTGTGGGGCGCAGTTGCCACGTGCCCATGGAGGTGGGCAGGCCTATGTGCCTGGCCTGGAAAGAAGACCGACCCCAGGGAGGTAGGCCCGGCCCGCCCTGGTTTAGGGCTGAATGAGGCAGTGATGCTTGGGTATCGCTGGTTCAAAAATCATCGGTCTGTGTGTCTGGATTTAATTGCTCCAAACTGTTCAAGTCAGACGGACACAAAAGCCTCCTGTTAAAAAGCGAGAATCAGCGCCGATTCGAAGCCGGTCGCAGGCAGTTTGAACTCCGCAGCCAGAGACCCAGGGGGGCCAGCGCGGAGACAGGAGAGAGGAGGGAGGAGGGGGTCTTTCGAACTGAGAGGAGCGTTGAAGACCACCTTTCCTTCTACTGGTTGTCCTCTTTAAGTGTCAGCCAGGGTTGAATGAGGAGAAGGGGGCAGTTCAGATTACTGCCTAATGTTTTGGGGTTTTTTTAATTGAAGGATAGTTGATTTACAATGTTGTGTTAATTTCAGGTATATAGCAAAGTGATTCAGTTATACATATATGTATATGAATAGGTATCTATGCTCTTCTTTGGTCCTTTTCCGACTCATCGGAAAAGACCTTGATTCTGGGAAAGATTGAGGGCAGAAGAAGAGGGTAACAGAGGATGAAATGGTTGGGTGGCATCACAGACTCAATGGATGTGAGTTTGAGCAAACCTGGGAGATAGTGAAGGAAAGGGAAGCCTGGTGTGCTGCAGTCCATGGGGTCACAAAGAGTGGGACAGGATTTAAAGACTGAACAACAATTGTAGTTTATTCCAAGATACTGAATATAGTTCCCTGTGCTAGGCAGCCAATGTTGGTTGTTTATCAATTTACCTAATGTTTTTTAAGGTGTTTGTTGAGACTTCTTTTTACAGGGAGAAAGGTGGTTTTTTAAAGTAAGTGTCAATGGATGAAAAACCTTGAACTTTCCTCTAAAGCAGTAGTTGCAAAATGCCCAATACCACAACTGGTGCTGGCCTGTGATGAAGTTTTCATGTGTCACAAAAAACTGACAAAAAAAATTTTTTTTAATGTAATGAATATGTGCAATATGAATGGCTATGTATTATACGATGCCCATTTGAATGTAACTGTTGATCAATAAGCATTAATTAAACCCCAGCTTCATGACCGGTCTTGGCTTGGTGCCAGAGATGAAAAAATATGAGTCCTGCTCATTCAGAATGATTGTTATGGGTTGAATTGTGTCACCCCCAAAATGTATATGTCGTGGTCCTAACCTCTAAGCCCTTAGACTGTGACCTGATTTGGACACAAGGTTGTTGATGTGTAATTAGTTAAGGTGAACTAGTTTAGGTGGGTCCTCATCCACTCTGTCCTTAGAATGAGGAGAAAGTGGACACAGGGACACGCATGCAGGAAGGCGCTTGTGAAAATGGAGGCAGAGGTGGGGGTGATGCTTGCACAAGACAAACACACCAAAGACTGCCTGCAAACCTCCAGGAGGGGGGGGAGAGATGGAAACAGCTTCTACCCACAGCCCTCAGATGAACCAGCTCTGTCCACATCTGCATCCTGGACTTCCCATCTCCAGAACTGGGAGGCGATACATTTCTGTGCTTGAAGCTGCTCCGTTTGTGGTGCTTTGTTAGGGGGTCCCAGGAAGCGGATACTGGGGGAAGCAGTCACTGATCAAATCATCACATCGTGGATGTCTAGTTCCAAACTGAGATGAGTGCTCCTAGAGAAGCTCCTCCCTGACCCAGAAAATGTCCTCTGAGGAGCAAGGCTACAAAAGCTGCCGGAAGGGGTCCCCACCCCCTGGCTCCATGAGGCCCTGCCAGCCTCGTAAAGCTTGCCTGCTGCAACTCCCCTTCTGTCCATCAAGAAAACCCTTCCTAAAAAGCACCAGAAGACCTTTGAGATTCTCTGAGGCCTGAAATGAAAAAGCAGGCAGATAACAAGCAGTTCAAGTTGTTGCTGCTTCTCTGAGCCATGCCGATGACTTGGTGAGACACTTGGCTCCAATGTGAATATAAAACTCAGACTGCCTCCGTAGCTCGCATGTGTTATGCTTATTACATTCCAGGCACTGTGCCGGCATTGCACATGCAGCATCTCCTTTAACCCCAGAGCCTAAGCATCAGGTCCTTTTTATTATTGTCCTCATTTTCATATGAGAAAAAATGAGGGCACAGAGCAGGTAGGTGACCTAATAAGAAATTTCAGCAAAACCATGGGTCAGGCTTTTGGTGAGGGTTTCTCTTGTTTTATCCTGGAAGCATGCAGAATTTTCCCCAGTTAACCCATGAGTATGGAGATTGGAGTGGGTGGTGGTTAAGGCACCTGCCCAGGGTCATACAGTTTGGAAATGATGTACCATGAGTGGAACTCAAGTCTGCCCGACTTTATAAGCAATGTACTTTATTGCTTCATATGCTTGAGAAGCAAGTGTGTAACTGTTAAATGTGTCACCATTTTCCTTGGAAAAATCAAACCCATTGATCAAACAGTACCTCTCAAAAATGCCACTAGACTTTATCATGCTAGTTCTTTTACCTGTATTTCCTTCTCTCTTACTGCCAGCTATTCACTGTGTCCACCCAGCAAAGCCCAGTTAAATGTTTCCTCTTAAGCTTTCTTGATAGCTAACTGTTATATTTTATTGTTTTTTAACTAAGTCATAAAAGAATGGTCTAAAACTGTAAAAACTTCTCAACTTATAGAGTGTCCTTCAATTCATCTGCAAAATGGAGACAATAATCTGTTTACATCATGAAATTACTATGGCACTGGTGGTAAAAGAACCCGCCTGCCAATGCAGGAGACATAAGAGAGACAGATTTGATCCCTGGGTCAAGAAGATCCCCTGGAGGAGGGCATGGCAACCCACTCCAGTATTCTTGCCTGGAGAATCCCATGGAGAGAGGAGCCTGGTGGGCTTACAGTCCAAAGAGTCGCAGAGAGTTGGACACAACTAAAGCAACTTAGCGTGCATGCAGTATTATAGTAGAATCATTCGAAAACTTCAAATAGAGAAATTACTCAATAAATTATTAGCTTAATAGCTAAAGCAGTAATTATTATTATGACTAAACTAGTATGTCTGCTTCAGGAAGGCAGTTGAGTACAGAAGATAACTTTTCCAGTTGTTCTGTGTACTACTTGGAAAGTTATTCAGAGCTAAGAGGGGCAGAACAGTGTAGTGGAAATAATATTAGACATGAGATATTCTGGATCCCAAACTGGGCTGCTTTAGGTACTAGCATGTGACCTGGGGCCTCTCTGGGTCTAATCTTTAAAATGGATGTGAGTTACTATATTTTACATATTGTCAAGATGACATATGACAACAGGGTTAAGTGTCTAGTGCTGGCCTGGTACACAGTGGGCACTGGGGATTGTCATCCTTCTGGGTTGATGCTGGCCTGCACTTGGCACCTGCATTCATGTTGAGATGGCATAGAGCTGCATTCTTCACTCAAAGGAGCAGCTGAGACCTTGGCAGTTTCATGAAACTCCAACGGAGGGTGGAGTCATATCCCTGCCTAAGGTGTACCATCTTATCCTTGGTTGGGCTCCAGAAAAAATAGTTTACTCAAATGAAAGTGTCTTTCCCCAGTGGGCAGGACTGATGAGTACGTTGTTAATTGCTTCAGTTACCAGAACCATGATATATAAACTACCAAGTTGCAGGGAACTTGAAATTTGCAGATGACTGGAACCAGTCTTTTGTCAAGTTTGCATAGTCTAATTTGGGTGCAGATTGATACAAAACTTTGGGGGAAATGAAAGAAGTGTATCATAGTAGGATCTGCCTGGTTTCTGACTTATTTCAAAAGAAGTTCCAGGTATCCCTCATTCTTTCAGGGAGCTTAAAACACCTGAAGCCGAGCCCAGAATAGAATGCTTTTATAACAAGGGTCTCCCCCATGCCAGAAAGAGAGCTCTCTAAAGTCTTGGAAGGTCTTACTAGCTTACTCAAATCCAGTTTATACTGATCTAGACTTAATATGACTTGGGAGGAGGTCACTGAGTCTCACTCTACCCAAGTAAGTAAGTAAACTTACTTACTTACTTACAGGGAGTAGGGGGTCACCCTTAGTCCAGCCCCGTTAGAGTCTGCAGAAGGCTGCTCTGAGACTCAGGCCCAGCCAGATGGCCAGGGAGCCACTGATCAGAGGCCCATGACAAGCCTCCTGCTCCCTACTCCTCAGGAAGTAGACAGATTTGCAAGTCTTGTCTTCATTCCTCTGCCCTTTCCTCCTGTGTATGCTTGGTTGCTCAGTCATGTCCCACTCTTTGCGACCCCATGGACTATAGCCTGCCAGGCTCCTCTGCCCATGAGATCTTCCAGGCAGGAATACTGGAGTGGGTTGCCATTTCCCCCTCCGGGGGATCTTCGTGACCCAGGGATTGAACCTGCGTCTCCTGCATCTCCTGCATTGGCAGGTGGATCTTTACCAGTGAGCCACCTGGGAAGTCTGGGAGAGCAGCAAAAGTGCCGGGCCTGGGGCAGCAGGAGGCTGTGTGCCGGGCCTGGGGCAGCAGGAGGCTGTGCTCCAGACCCACTCCACTTGGGACTGCAGCTTGACAAAGATAAGAAAGAGAATCCAGTGGTAGTAACAAAAGGCAACCATCAATTCTGGATAGAATAGAAAAATAATCTGCTTTGATTTCTTACTAGAATAAGAAGGGAAGAATGACTGGGAGAAGGGGAAAAGAAGGAAGAAAGGGAAGAGAAAAAAGAAGAATAAAAATGCTTTCCCCTGATAATGATTTGGACTATTTTCGCCTGATTCTACAGCGTAATAATTGTAGCCATCTTAAAGGACATAATATTATGACAGGTTTTCCTTTCTTGTTCCCGAAGCTGAATCTGCCACAAGGCTGAGGCTGGCCCTTCCTGGATTAGCCTGGTGAAGCAATAACCCATGCCCACGAGAATGAGACTGTCCACAGCCCCGGGCATCTCTGTGTGTGCTCAGATCTACCAAGCAGGGCCCACGCGTGTTGAGGATGGCAGTGGGGTGTGTGTTGCTGCAGACTGAGGGTGGTGGCCTAGACAGCCAGGGGCAGCAGCTCGGCCCCAAGGGGGCCTGAGGATGGTCACCCGGCTCCCCGAATGAAAGAGTGATGGTCATGGTGGCTGCACCAGCGACAAGAAACCCAGGTCTGTGGTCCCCGCAGTGCCAGGGGAGAAGGCCGGGGGCTTTTGTGACTTTGCTTTCTTTACCAAAATTGTGCTTACATGTGATTCTTGAGCTCTGTGAATGCAAACCGGAGCCTGGTGGACAAATTAGGCCGGGCATGAGTGCAGAAAGGCAAAGGAGGGCAGAAAACCAGACAATGGTGCCGAAGGCCCGGGTGGGGTGGGGGGTGGGGGAAGCGGATATGATAGCAAGGAAGGAGTTTCAATGTGAATGAATACTAATTAGTGACATGGATATTAATGATGACAGTAATTAACAGGGGAAAGGAAGGGCTGTCATTGTCCCAGGGTGAGTAATCAATCTTGGCAGGTGATAAATAATGGTTCAGCAAGCTCAGCAGAAAGATAATCCTCCCGCCCGGGGGAGAGCTGTTGCTGATGCTGGAAACCTTGCCGTTTCTAGGCAACCCACAAAAAAAAAAGACTATTTTTCTTTTGAGGGAAAAACAGGTTAGAGTCTCCCCCCACCCCACCCTCAACTTGGGATTACAGTTCTTATTTGATTTCTGCTTTGTTCTTCATTTCCGAGGACAAATGTTGAACTTGTATAATTTGGAGGAAGTGGACACACAGACATATATACTCACCCTTTCTCTCAAAGAACATGAATGAATGGGAATGTTTTCGATCCAAAGTTTAGCTCATAGATGCCATCCAGGAGCAAGAGTGGGGCAACACTTAGAAGTCCTGCTTTTGAGGTTAAAATGTGGTGGACTTGCAGTGCTGTGTCAGTGGAGGCCGATCCTGGGTGGGTAGGGTAGTACACAAAGAACCAGACAGTCTACTCTGCAAGATTCCTTCTCCTTCCAGAGAGCAACAAAATGTCTAGCACTCAGGCCTGTATTGATCTCACTTCTTACCCCCAGTCAAATTTCTGAGCAACTTTCCTTTTGGAAAAAGGGAACTATTTGTTCAACCCCCTCTGCTGGTTCTTGGGTGTTTCAGCTGGGACTCAATCCGAGGAGAGCTGATGGCAGGCCCTCTCGCCCACCGCACAATTCAGACCAGTGACAAGACTCAGGTCTCTGGAAACACTGCCCCTTTCAGACTGTTTTCCATCTAAAACTCCATCCTGAGGTAATAATGTACAGACCTTTGAAGATCTGCACTGGTTTAAAGTGAGATATGGGAATGACAATAGTAGATTGTCTGGAAGTTCAGAACCTCCCAGAAAATTGGACTCCTCTGCCCCCACATGAGGGCTTCCCTTGTGTCTCAGAAGGTTAAGAATCTGCCTGCAATGCCTGAGACCCAGGTTTGATCCCGGGGTCAGGAAGATCCCCTGGAGAAGGAAATGGCAACCCACCCCAATATTCTTGCCTGGAGAATTCCATGGACAGAGGAGCCTGGTGGACTACCGTCCATGGGGTCACAAAGAGTAGGACACGACTGAGTGACTGCACTTTCACTTTCACCCCCACGTGAACTGCGCTTGCCTGAGAACACTGGTCCTAGGTGCCACATTTAAGGGGAGACAAACAAAAGCAAATATATTCAGAGAATTTTGACCACAACGGTGAGAAACCCCAGATCATATCATGAGAAGAAACAGCTGAGGAATCCAGGCATGTTTCACCTAGAGCAGGGGAAACTCTAGGATAGCATTGCTAATACACTGAGTGTACTGTCCATATAATTGAAGGACTGTCTCACAGAGTGAGAGGTCTGAGTTCTTCTCTCTATCATCAGAGGGCAAAACTAAGACCGAAGACAGGAATTCAGAGAACGGCCAATTTCAGTTCAGAGAAATTGAAGATGATTTAACTGAGACAGGCTTGCCAGGAAGGAATTTGTGAGTTTCCAGGCGCTCGGGTTTATTTTGTTTGTTTGTTTGTTTTTTTAATGGAAATTAGAACACATCTTATCCGGGGTATTGTGGATGATGCTTGGCTAGGGTTGGAGTAGATAAATTTTAAAAGTCTCTTCTGATTCCTAAGATTTACATTAGTTAAGGTAATACTAAATACTAAAACAGATAACCCTCAAATTCCTGGGGTTCAATATCACAAGTTTATTTTTCAATCAAGTCAGAGCCCCAGATGGGCATCAATCTTCATGTCTGTTCCAGATCCCAGGCTCCTTCCACATTGTGGCTCTGCCCTCTCTCCCTTCATTCAGCAGATGGGGATGAAAGGGTGTGGGATGTGGAGGGACAGGCAGGAGTTTTTATGGTCCGAGTCTGGAAATGGCATGCGGCATTTCCACCCACATTCTCTTGTCAGAACTCAATCCACACCCAACTGCAGGAAGGTCTGGAAGTGTAATCTAGTTATTGCCCAGGGGATGGAGGACAAAGGTTTGGATGAACACATAGAAGTTTCTCCCACAGACACAGGGGCTTATTCATTCAGGATAAGCCCAGGCCAGAAAAGAGTAGAGGTTTATTTTTTTCAGGAATCTGTGTGGTCGTCTGTGTTGGGCAAGCCTTTTCAGTTGGGGATAAGGAGCTAAAAGAAGTCTCCTCCCTCAGGAAATGTTCTGGGGACCAGGAGTGATAAAACGTCTTCTAGTCTGTCATCAAAATATGTATTCCCAGGTAGTCCCCTCCCAAAGCTCCCTAGAAATGTGGACACAAGATCATCCTGAATCATCAGACATGGATTTTTTGAGGAAAAGAATGAGATTGTGACTGTGGAAGCATACTAATGGATGAAAAGAGTTGGCTAGGATGGAAAAGTATCAATATTATGTAGCTCTCCAGGTGTGTGCTAATTGGACCTAGGAATCTCTCGGGTAACCATGTTTCCTCTGGCACAGAGCTAAACATCCATGAGGTCTTCAATTGAAATTGCTTTACTGTTACAGGTACGGACATTGTACAGTGGCTTATGAAGAACCTTTCCATCGAGGACCCAGGTACTTGACCCTCAACCCTGACTTGACCCGCATGATATTAATGAACAAGCCATACCCAAGTTCCAAACCAGTTTCTCCTACCCTCCTGAGAACTGGGCTTATACAAGTGAATTCCAAGATGTGGAATCACTCCCTTTGCAAACAAAATTAATTTATTTCCTCCACTGAGTTTCTGTCTTTAAATTTAAATTACCCTTGGAGGAAATGAGCAACCATTTAGAATGCCAAAGAGCCCGGTACAATAACATGGACTCTGGTTAGCCACAGCAATTAAAGATAAGTTGTAGCACTGTCACGGAACAGCCTTCTATAGCCAGCTCTTAAAATTAGATTGCCTGATCCACAATTAAGAGGTTTAATTATTTGCTAAGACTCCTTCTGTTCTCTGCTTCTGCAAGAAGTGAAGGAGTGATTTTTTTTCAACTTTAATTGTGCAATGCAATTAGGAAAACCTCACCAGAAAAACAACAGCAAACCCTGGCCAATAAAGCAGTTTTCAGAACTGTGCTCCCATCAGCAAATAAGCAATAACATTTATTTTTACAGCATAATTAGAAAATGGAGGTGGTGGGGGTTCCAGGAAAAAAAATAAAAATTCTAGGTAAGTAAACTTTTCTGAAGTTATTATACACTCCCCATCTTAACTAAGTATTCTTGATGCCTGAAAGTCATATTTACAAACATCCAGTAATGTATTCTGATGTTCTTGGGGATTAGATCTATTTGCCTCAAATTAAATGGCCTTCAATTGCTCTGCTTTTTAAAGATTTTTTTTCAAGTGCCCATTCTGACCCTCAGCTGTGATTCCTTGCTGGGGTCACTATGACAGCTCAAGCCTTTCTGTATGTTAATCTGGTGCTCTTAATATTAAAAGACTATTTTTTAGTAATTTTTATTTAGTTAGTTTTCGGGCGGTGGAGAGTTGTGCTCAGTCTTTGTTGCTAAGAGGGCTTTTTTTCTCTAGGTGTGGTGTGCAGGCTTCTCACTGTGGCAGCTTCTCTTGGTGCAGCTCCCAGGCTCTAGAGCACAGGCTCCATAGTTGTGGCTTATAGGCTTAGTTGCTGCTTGTCACTCAGGATCTTCCTGGGCCAAGAGTCAAACTCATGTGTCATGCAATGACAGGCAGACTCTTTGCCAGTGAGCCACAAGGGAAGCCCTTAACAGACCATTGACTATGGAAGTGGAAGTGTTAGTCACTCAGTTGTGTCCAACTCTTTGCGACCCCATGAACTGTAGCCCGTCAGGCTCCTCTGTCCATGGAATTCTCCAGGCATTAATCCTGGAGTGGGTTGCCATTTCCTTCTCCAGGGGATCTTCCTGACCCAGGGATCAAACCCAGGTCTCCTGCATTGCAGGCAGATTCTTTACCATTTGAGCCACCAGGGAAGCCCAATTTATAATTTACACGAAATTCAATTAAACATAGTTACCAGAAATCTGAGTGCCAGAAAAGTAGGTCATGAACAGAAGTGACATTAGCCTTTGTCTCCATCATGACTAGTGACCACTGTCATGTTGAGTGGAAATTCTTAATTCCAGTCAAGTTCTTAAACCACAGGAGAAAACTATAAATGCTAATCCTTTTAAGGGAAAAAGCCATATTGACTACCCTAAGTGTTTGCCTTATGCAGCCTGGACTTCTGATTATCTGCTTCTGAAAACTGGACTGCGTAAGTCTCTACAAGTTTAGTTACATGATGTAGAGTCACCCTTCTTCATGGTGGGTTTTCTTCTCTTTCAAGAGTACTATTGTCTTTGCCCTTCTGGAATAATCATCATATTCCTGACAGGTGTTTTATCATTATCTGCAGTGGTAGTAGTAGCAGCAGCAATAGTATATTCTGAGAGCCTTGAACCAATTGGTGGTAGAATACGCTGCAGGAATCCTCTGACCCTGATATGTGACGCTTCTGTGAAAGGTCCTGAATGATATGGCTCTTATCTCTCATGGTCTATTATACTTTGATGCCCTTGGGAGGACATCAAGGTCTGGAATCCATCTGGGCTTCTGAGAAGTAGTTGAGCAGGAGTTAAGGACAATTCACCAGCAGAAACGAGGCCAACTAAGACCCTGGGAAATCAGGTAGCCAAAGTCCACCCTCCTTCCCTTCTTCCTTCCCTTCTGGAGCATCTCTAAGCACAAGCCTTTTGAAGAATGAAGTGAGACTTCTAGCTCCAGATTGGTGACATGAAAGTCCCCTTCTTACTGGGTTTTCTTCTTCCTTCTCTGAAGAAAGAGCAGGTGATGACATTTCCCTTTTGTGCTGGACTCATGGTTCTTGAAGCATATAGATTTCAGAACCAAACTGGCCATCACTAAGCAAGTAAAATACAATTCCATTTGTTCCAGTTCTACCAGTGACAAGTGTATACACTCCTTCCAAAGAAGAATAGCAGATTCTCAATATGTAAAATGACTGGATCATATACAACCTCTTGAAAGTTGTAGCACTGTCACTGAACAGCCTTCTAGAGCCAGCTATTATAATTACATAGCCTGAACCACAGTGAAGAGGCTTAATTACTTGCTAAAACTCCCAAAAAGTTTGCAAATAAAGCCAATACAAGTCACTTTAAAAGCTTCAGGACTTAGGAAATTAATAACTCCTAGAGACTCCCTGAGTATGTCAATAATTTCTACAGCCAAAAATTAATTTTTATTGGTAAGAATACTTTTATACTTGTGAAAGATTATCATGTGGGCTTCCCAGGTGGCGCTAGTGGTTAAGAATCCACCTGCCAATGCAGAAGACATAAGAGATGCAGGTTCAATCCCTGGGTTGGGAAGATCCCCTGGAGGAGGGCATGGCAACCCACTCCAGCATTCTTGCCTGGAGAATCCTATGGACAGAGGAGCCTGACAGGCTACAGTCCATAGGGTCGCAAAGAGTTGGACATGCCTGAAGCGACTTAGCATGCACATATCATGTCTGATAGAACCATCTAAATTTCTTTTTTCTTAGCTCTGCTCAGAGTAAATATAAATTCTTAACTATTTATGTGAATCTACTTATGGCTGGTTCTAAAGCAACAAAACAACAAGTTGTGGCAAAAACATCAATGTTTGTATTAGGTTGGCCTCCCTATGCTACTGCCCAATGTGCTGCCTTCTCTTCCTCTAATTCCTCTTTATCCATAAGAGAACAGTAATACCCTCCTCATTGCTGGTGGGATTCTCATGTCAGGCAACGCAATGTGAGTCTGAAGACTCTGTGGGCTGCATACTTATTGCTGGTGATGATTAAAAAAAAGAAAGAAACTAAAAATGTGAATGAGGGTTGCCAGCACTTACTGAGCACTTACCATGTACCAGACACTGCTAAGGACTTTACATGAAGCATCTCACTTATTTACAGACTTCCACGCCAGAGCCTATGATCCAAACTGGAACATAGACTTTTTTCTGGAAGTCTTGGGGAATTAAACAATATAAGACGCTCAGACCTGGGATCTAGAGGCATCTCAGACACGTGTGACCTTCCCAACCACTGATATCTCCACCCAGCCCAGTGCAGTCATTTCAGAAATTATCAACCAATCATGCTGTGATCTGAGGGTGATGACAGTTGACTTCCAGTTGCCTTTCTGCTCCCCCTTACCCCATCCCACTTACACTTCATCTAAGTAGCCCTGCATTCTGACAGTTTTGCAATAACTTCTCTTTCTTCTGCCCTGTCCCTGCAGTTGAAGCAATACACTTGGGAAGCCTTATAGCTGCCCAGGGCTACGTCTTCCCCATCTCGGACCATGTTCTTACCATGAAGGATGATGGCACCTTTTATCGTTTCCAGGTAGGCCTGCAGCCTCTCCTTTTCTTCTCATCATCTGACCCCAGATTAGAACTACCTAAAAAACTGATGGTATTTAAGGAAGCCACTCCTACCTCCCACCAGCTCTGGGAAAGCAAACTTGTCTGTGCTATGGTTTGTCCCACCCACCTAATAGTAAAACACCCTCATGGAGAACTTAGCATTCATTGGTTGCTTTACACATATCTCATTTATTCTGAAGAACAAACTTTGGTGGAGTAAATATCACCCATTTTATAGTTGCAAAACTGAGGTACCTGGAGAATTAATGGGTCATTTAGTCAATCCAGGGGACAGCCTTGATTGGAACCTAGATCAGCCAGATAGCAAAGTCCTTAATCCTTTTGCTATATCATGTTACCTTCTTTGTGTGCAATTTCTATTCACTACCTAGTAACACTTCCCAAACATTTTCCTCTCCTTTTCTCAGATCCTGTCCTATAGTGAATTTGAGCAGAGCATAAGGGGTTGTATCAAGGTCTAAACCAAAAGGCTTGGGAACAGAGTTCTTCAGACAGGGTCAAAGAATGTCTGAGTTTGCTCAGCTGCCATAAGAAAATATCAATACCACAGAGAGGGTGGCTTAAACAGCAGAAATGTATTTCTCATCGCTCTTGAGGCTGGAACTCTAAGATTAAGTCTCAAGTGGGGTTCAGTTTGTGAGATAAGCCTTCATCCTGACTTTCAGATGGTCAGTTCTCACTGTGTCCTAATGTGGTAGAGAGAGAGAGAGGGGTTCATAGTGACAGAGGTTTTTAGCTCTCTGGTGTTTCCTCTTATAGGGACACTAATCCTGTGTGATCAGGGCCCCACCCATGTGATCTCATTTAACCTTAATCACTTCCTTACTCCACCTACAGTCACACTGGGGTGGGGAGCAGGTAGGTTAGGGCTTCATCATAGAAATTCAAGAGGGCACCATTCAGTCCATAGCAAAGCAATAAAGGAACTTGGAGCTTGTGCCCCAGTAAACGGTACTTGTCTGACTCCTGCATTAGACTTCTCACATTTCAGGATATGAAGTTTTTGCTCTGTAAACTAAGTTTCTCATTTTTGCATTTATTTGGCTGACCTGAGATTTTATTTCTCAACACCCAGATTAAAAAGTTGACTGTTTCACTAAGAACAGAAAATAGTCAGGGTGCGGTGTCAACACAAAGGACATGCAGGCAGAGCCTGTCAGGGAGGGATCCTCCCCGGGTCAGAGGAGGGCTGCCCATGGGCCCCCGGCAGGGGAGGGCATGAGCTGGCATCCTCAGTCCTGACGCCTGTGCTCTTTTGCAGGCCCCATACTTCTGGCCTTCAAATTGCTGGGAACCTGAAAACACGGACTATGGTGAGCCCTGAAGCCCTGGCCCACACTTACCGGGAATGCAGAAGACAATCGTTTCTGTGTGGGTGACTGTGGTGCATGGGGAGGAGGGGCTTTGCCCTGCTTAGCACTTTCTCATATTGTTGACAGGTGCTGTTCCACATACTGGGAAAAGGCAGGGCCCACTGAAAGATGCAGCCGTTGGAAGGGGATGTGGGAGGGGAAGAAGTTTTACCAGATCTGGCCAATGTGCTCATTCTGTGGGGCCATGGAGAACTGGGCCAGTGGCCATTGACCTGGGACAGGGTTTCAGGCAGGGCTGGATCAAGGGGGCACATCCCCCTGGCCATTTCCTTTCTCACAGACTTGTTAAGACTTTTTAATAATTTATTGGTGTTTTTGATGACTGGAAGTTAGAGGGGAAGAGTAACAGGCCATGGAGGGGTCTACCTAAGAAAACAGAGTGGGTGAAGCTGGGCACTGGGCAAGCAGGGAATTATCTCCGTCCAAGCAGGGATTTATTAGATTCTTGCCCTGTATTCTCCATGAAGACTGTTTAATATATCTATGTGTCAGTCTTCTAAAGTTATATTATCACTGTACTTCAGATACAGCTGAGGCCCAGAGAGCCCACTTCCTCACATCTAACACATTGTACTCTGATTGGATGCCCAGTCAATTGTCAGCTCCATGCGGGCAGGGCTGGTCCACCTCATTCACTTTTATTATCCAGTGCATAGTGCATGCCTAAGCCATAGTGGGCACTCAGTAAATATTTGCTGATGGTTCTGGTTCTTTGACTGTGTGGATCACAACAAACTGTGGAAAATTCTTCAAGAGATGGGAATACTGAACCACCTTACCTGTCTCCTGAGAAACCTGTATGCCAGTCAAGAAGCAACAGTTAGAACCAGACATGAAACAACAGACTGGTTCAAAATTGGGAAAGGAGTACATCAAGGCTGTGCATTGTCACCCTTCTTATTTAATGCAGAGTACAGGGCTTCCCTGGTAGCTCAGTTGGTAAAGAAACTGCCTTCAGTGAAGGAGACCTAGGTTCAATCCCTGGATCAGGAAGATCCCCTGGAGAAGGAAATGGTAACCCACTCCAGTATTCTTGCCTGGAAAATCCCATGGACAGAGGAGCCTGGTGGGTTACATATAGTCCATGGGGTCACAAAAGTCGGACATGACTTAGTGACTAAACCACCACCATGAGAAATGCCAGGCTGGATGAAGCACAAGCTGGAATCAAGATTGCTGGGAAAAATATTAATAGCCTCAGATATGCAGATGACACCACCCTAATGGCAGAAAGCTATGAGAAACTAAAGAGCCTCTTGAGGAGTGTGAAAGAGGAAAGTGAAAAAGCTGGCTTAAAACTCAACATTCACAGAAAGAAGATTATGGCATTTGGTCCCATTACTTCCTGGCAGATAGATGGGGAAACAATGGAAACAGTGACAGACTTTATTTTCTTGGGCTCCAAAATCACTGCAGATGGTGACTGCAGCCACAAAATTAGAAGGTGCTTGCTCCTTGGAAGGAAAGCTATGACAAACCTAAACAGTGTATTAAAAAGCAGAGACATCACTTTGCTGACAAAGGTCTGTCTAGTCAAAGCTCTGGTTTTTCCAGTAGTCATGTATGGATGTGAGAGTTGGATCATAAAGAAGGCTGAGCACCAAAGAAATGATGCTTTCAAATTGAGGTGTTGGAGAAGACTCTGGAGCATCCCTTGGACTGCAAAGAGATCAAAGCAGTCAATCCTAAAGGAAATCAACCCTGAATGTTAATTAGGAAGAACTGATGCTGAAGCTGAAGCTCCAATACTTTTCCCCCCTGATGTGAAGAGCGGACTCGTTGGAAAAGACCCTGATGCTGGGAAAGGTTGATGGCCAGAGGAGAAGGGGGTGACAGAGGATGAGATGGTTGGATGACATCATCAACTCAATGGACACGAGTCTGAGCAAACTCCAAAAGATAGGGAAGGATAGGGAAGCCTGGCGTGCTGCAGTCCATGGGGTTGCAAAGAGTTGAACATGACTGAGCGGCTGAACAACAACAGCTGGTTCTTTATCAAAGGTGTTTAACAGACACTCAGTAGACGCAGCAGAATTTGAACGCAGATGCTCCTTTCATGGTCTGCCCCTCCACACAGCACCCTCATCACTGACTCAGCTGCGGGGGCAGCCCACAGCTGCTCTCCCTGGGACTGGGGCACACAATGAGACCTGTAACTTCTTCATGGATTCTTTGCAGGGTGGTTTTCATGGGAAGGTAGAGCCAGCTGCAGCTGGGTGGTACTCCAGGGAGCCTGTCCTGAGACCTTGTGATAAGCTGCATGCTCTGGATCACACTTGTGAGGGAGAGGAAACCAGCAACTGGAAATAGTCCTGCGGATAGAATTCTGGAGAGCCTCTGCCCTACAAGGCTGCACGGGTTCTGTTTCCAAGTCTGGAGCATGGCCCTGATGCAGGGGGCAGGGCCCCGTGACTGTCTCATCAGCTATCTGTAGGCATCACCACCGGTCCCTCTGGAACTGTGCTGTGCCCTAAATGATGTGATAAGTGGGTCCAGCCAGCTTTCCAGCTTGAAACGGGAGCAGCATTTGGCTGCTCATAAAATAAGTGCTTCTGGGGCTGAAATACTGCTCACAAAAGCCCAACTTGGAATTTGAATAATTGGAGCTCAGTTCCATGCAGCAGCCGTGTACCCTTGTGAATGTGAAAACCAATATTTTTCCAGGCAATGGAGAGGGTTGGGAGGATGGTGGGACCAGAAAACCTGGGCCCAAGTAAAATTCAAATATTTGCCTGAATATAAACCTGCAACCATCAGCCGTCTTACCCTACATACAGCAGGGCACCATTTCCCTTTCTCTACAGATTTTTGTAATTTTAGCTGTGCAGTAAGAACAGGGATAAATATAACAATTTATATCAGACTCTCACTGAAGCAAAATTATTTTGAATTCCTATACCTCCATTTTGGGAAATCAAATGGAGAAGTTAAAGTTCAGGATACAAAATACTCATTACCTTTTCCTGGTTTATCAGAAAATCAGTATTTACCGAGAGAGAAGTCAGCACAAAGGGCCCATTGTCAACTGGCTCCACTAGCTGTGTGATCTTGGCAATTTACTTAACCTCTCTGTGCCTCTGAAATCTCATTTTAAAAGCAGAATAGTAATGGTACTTCTTGTGTTGTTGGTTAGGATTAAATTCTTTTGTTAATTAGAAATGTGTGCAAGTTTTGCTGTATGGCATGTGGTAAGGAGTCAATACAAACCATAGTGGGGGTTGGTATTAGTACTCCCAGGATGATGTTTGATATTATTTGCTCTGTAGTAGCCCTCTTGCCAGAAAGTTTGTGCCACTGGAGCTAAGAATTCCCAATAGATGTGGCTTGGATTGATGAAGAACCAGAAACTTCCCTTCTTTCCACATGTACTCTGTGTCAATTGCTCTGTCACAGATTTGAGTGAGTGACAGGCTTGCCCTCCAAGCATCCTAGGCTGAGAGAGAGACCATGATGGGGGCAAGAAGAGGATGCTGAGGAATTTGATCCAACTACTCAAAGATTTTATGTTGCTGAAGCATGATTACAAAGGTGGAATAACTGGGGATGGACAAGTTTATGAAAAGGCCCACGTAGTCAAGGAGGGACATTTAGAATAGGTTCAGCAGCTTCCCAGAACCACTCTGGGTCTCCAAAAATGGGGAATAATCTGAAAAATGCCCTCATTTATGAAAGGAGGCTAATAACAGAACTCACCTCATAGGTTATTATGAGGGTTAAGTAAGTGGATATTTGAAAAGTCCCTAGACCACCACCTGACATTCAACAAGCTCCATATAGGTGGTAGCTGCTGGTGTGGTGATATCCCTAGGACCTAAAATACTGCTTGGCACATAAGTGAACGTGTTAGTCGCTCAGTCGTGTCAGACTCTTTGCGACCCTATGGACTGCAGCCTGCCAGGCTCGGTCCATGGACTTCTTCAGGCAAGAATACTGGAGTGGGTTGCCATTTCTTTCTCCAGGGGATCTTTCCAACCCAGGGATCAAACCTGTGTTTCCTGCATTGCAGGCGGATTCTTTACTGTCTGAGCTCCCAGAGAAGAGGCACTCAATTAATTGGAGTATAATTGCTTTACGATATTGTGTTAGTTTCTACTGTACAGTGACGTGAATCAGCTATGTGTATCCCATGCATCCGTTCCCTCCTGGGCGTCCCTCCCACCTCACCACCATCCTGCCCCTCTAGGTCATCACAGAGCACCAGGTTAAGCTCCCCGTGCTATATAGCAGCCTCCCAGCAGTTATCACTTTTACATACGGTAGTGTGTACATGTCAGTGCTATTCTCTCAATTCATCCCATCCTCCCTGTCCTCCTTATTTTTCTTCTTGCCCATTCTATGCATTTGTGTCCCTTTACCCACCCTGAAAATAGGTTCATCCATACCATTTTTCTAGATTCCACATATATACATTGAGGCACTCAGATTTTTAAATGGGAGAATGAATGAGTCAGTGAATGAGTACACGGAATAGTGAATGTCATAGTGGAAAACTAGACCTCAATTCTAATTCCACCTCTACCACTAACTAGTCCATGAATAAAGCACTTCAGCTCTCTGAGCCTTTACTTTTCTATCTATTAGTGAGGGGTCTGTACTTAATGATTGCCAAGGTTACTTCCAATGCTAAAATTCCATTGTTCTAAAAAGTAATTAGAAGGTCTGGGGAAAATAGAGAAATAAGTGATTTGTATGTACCCTAGTTTAGGAGATTGAGGTATATTATGATGTCACTAGTAGAGAGACTAGACAGCATATTAAAAAGCAGAGACATTGCTTTGCTAACAAAGGTCTGTCTAGTCAAAGCTAGAAAGAAACTGAGCGCTAAAGAATTGATGCTTTTGAACCGTGGTGTTGGAAAAGACTCTTGAGAGTCCCTTGGACTGCAAGGAGAGCAAACCAGTCCATCCTAAAGGAGATCAATCCTGAATTATTTGTTGGCAGGACTGATGCTGAAGCTGAAACTCCACTAGTCTTGCCACTTGATGCAAAAAACTGACTCATTGGAAAAGACCCTGATGCTGGGAAAGATTGAAGGTGGAAGGAGAAGGGGATGACAGAGAATTAGATGGTTGGATGGCATCATGGACTCGATAGACGTGAGTTTGAGCAAGCTCCAGGAGTTGGTGATGGACAGGGAAGCCTGGCGTGCTGCAGTCCATGGGGTTGCAAAGAGTCAGACACGACTGAGTGACTGAACTGAACTGAGTAGAGACAGAAAGTTTGGAAGGGGAGTCAATTTTTAAGGACATTGAAATATGACAGGGTCAATGTTTTTTAAATGTTTAATTGCACATGTAGTATGTGAATCTATTGATTTTAAAATTTTTTTATTGCATTCTGTTTTTGTTCTGGTGGGATGCTGGTGAGCTTGAGATGGCAGTGGGTATCCAAGTGAGATACTGGCATGATGGGAAAAAAAATAAGTCTTTTTCCAATGAGAAATTACATATCCATAAAAAAAGCCAGTATCTGAGCTTAAAGCAAGTCCCCGGATGCCCTGTTAGAGGACTTGGCTGTTGTTGCCAATGGTCACTTGATGGGTTAGGTGTCAGAAGGAACACTGCTGAGACACTGGGGAAGTACACACAAGCCCCAGGGAATGTCCCCTCAACTGCTACTTGCTGCCTCCCCTGTGGTGGTGGACAGGCTGCCCAATGTGTGACATTAGCTGCGCGGGAAGGGGCCCACCAGCATGCCACCATGATCTCATGATCATCAGGAGAGGTACCTTTGCCTTCTGTGCATGGTACTTTACTTCTCAACTTAGCTGATCCATTTTGACCCAGATGGGCTGGAAATTTCTTGGGATGATCCTGCTTAAATAAAGACTAAATCTGGGTTAGATCTTCCAGAGTTTCTAATTTGACCAATACGAAATACTGTGAGGGACGTCCCTGGTGGTATAATGGATAAGAATCTGCCTGCCAATACAGGGGACACAGGTTCAATCCCTGGTCTGGGAAGATCCCACATGCCTTGGGGCACCAAAGCCCATGTGCCACAATTACTGAGCCCACGTGCTGTAGAACCCATGCTCCACAACAAGAGAAGCTACTGCAGTGAGAGGCCCACACACCTCAACCAGAGAGTAGCCCCCACTCACCAGAGAAAGCCCATGCGCTGCAACGAAGACCCAACGCAGACAAAAATAAACTTAAAAAAATAACACCATCCAAGGCAGTGTATTCAAAGTAGCTCCAGTAGCTATACTGCTTAAGGATCACTGAGACCAGGGCCAGGGGACATGCCAGGTTTCCTGCTACAAGTTGCCTCCAATTCATAGGCTGCCTAACTGGTGACCCAGGAGACCAAAGGAGGTACCTTGTAACGGAGCAGACACCCCTTATCTGACAGTGCAGAGCTGTAGCTGTTTGTTTCACTGGAAAAGTTGGTAAGGAGAGAATCATGAAGAAGTGATACATGCATACCGTAACCACTTCAAATGAATGGAGACTAGACCAAGGAATATTCATTCAAGAGCCTTGTGAGGTAGAACCAAAGATTCTCTTTGATTTTCAGTTCAGTTCAGTTCAGTCACTCAGTCGTGTCTGACTCTTTATGACCCCATGAATCGCAGCACGCCAGGCCTCCCTGTCCATCACCAACTCCTGGAGTTTACTCAAACTCCTGTCCATCGAGTTGGTGATGCCATCCAGCCATCTCATCCTCTGTCATCACCTTCTCCTCCTGCCCTCAATCTTTCCCAGCATCAGGGTCTTTTCCAATGAGTCAACTCCTTCGCTCTTTGATTTTAGGTCCCCAGTCCAAGGGACTCTCAAGAGTCTTCTCCATCACCACAGTTCAAAAGCATCAATTCTTCGGCGCTCAGCTTTCTTCACAGTCCAACTCTCTCTTTGATTTTAGGTCCCCATAATTTGAGTTTCTTTCTTAAATAAACCACACTTGAAATAAAGCACCCAGTTTTGACCTCCTTAAAGTGCATCAAGAATTTTAAAAGTACTTTTAAAGCAACTGTATGTTAAGCCATCTCATATTTTTACTTTTTCCATGTTTTTTTTTTTTTCAGTTCTCTCACTCATACCAAATTTATCAGCAATTGTCTTAGCTGACTCTCCTTTATCAAGTTGTCCCAAACCACTCAACTAGGTCTTCATAGAAACAACTGTGCTCTCTCTTTTCACATTAATTTCATCAGTGCATGTAATATTTAGTGAATGTATGTAATTAAAATAACTGGTATGCCTAACATAAGCAGATTCAAGGACAAACACAACTGACTCTCACTCGAAAACTCGAATAATGTGAGAAATGTGGGCATAAAGAGGAGACTGCTGCCAGAAGGCTCCAGCATATGGTAGTCTGCATCAGGAAAATTTTCAGACCACATGAGGAGGTTAGTTAACCCAGCAAGGAGTTGACTAGTGTTCCTGGTATAATCAGGTTGTCAAACAGCAGATCCGTCCTGGTCCTCTCTGACCTTCCCTCCTAGTCATCCTATTACTCATTCATACCATTTGTCTATTGTCTCCCCTGGGTCATTCTACTTGGCACTGGAGAGGGAAGGAGATGCTGAAGAAGCAGAGGCAGGAGAGGAAGTGATGAAGGCCATGTTGGAGGAAGAATATCCTGACAATTGTAGGCTGGTAGCCCTTCCTGAACTTGGGAAGAGACACCTAAATTGTCCTCCCTTTCCACTGTCCACTCACTTGACCTGGCAGGCCCCGGAGCTTGGTGCAGGGGTTCATGCTGAGTAGGACACAGCCTCTGCCCTAGAAGAGCCTTCAGCCTGGAACAGGGACAGCTGGTAAACTCACAAGTACTGCAAAGTTGAATTAGGTCCAGTGGTTGAGGATGGATAGATGCTATCAGGAACACCAAGCTGGGTCTTCAAAGATTGGTAGATGGTTTCCAGGTGGAGGGAAATAAGACGGAAGAGAAAGAGACCTCCAGGCAGTGGACACATACACAGAGAAGTGGAACCAAAAGGGTTTGGCAGCCTCACATGCCTGAATATCCATTGGAAGGACTGATGCTGCAGCTGAAGCGCTAATACTTTAGTCACCTAATGCAAAGAGCCAGCTCGTTGGAAACGACCCTGGTGCTGGGAAAGATTGAGTGCAGGAGGAGAAGAGGGCGACAAAGGATGAGATGGTTGGATGACATCACTGACGCAATGGACATGAGTTTGAGCAAACTCCGGGAGATAGTGAAGGACAGGGAAGCCCAGTGTGCTGCAGTCCATGGAGTTGCAAAGAGTCAGACATGACTGAGCGACAACAGCAACATGCCTGAATGAGGGAGGGAAGAGGTTGACAAGACAAGCAGAGACTAGATCTTGAAGAAACAAACATGCTGCCTTTAGAAGCCTGACCTTATGAGGTCTCTAAGGTGTCAGTGCAGGAAATTTAGGCAGGAAGGTAACATGGTCATATTTATGAAAGGTCGCACTGATGGAGGATGTTTGGGATGAAGCAGTGAGGAGGATGAAGGGAGGTTGTCAAGATTGGATGGTGGGAGTCCTCATCCGATCCTGACCTATAGAAAGATTCCTAGAGGTCCAATGGCATGGCATCCACAGAAAAACATATTCTTCACTGCACAGTGCCGGGCATATAGTGAGGGCTGGCTGGCTGACTAGCTGGATGAGTGAATGAACAAATGAGTGGGTGGATTATGATTCCACCATACTGCTAGTCTTACATGTGTTGTAATTTCTCTTCCTTCAGCCATCTACCTCTGTAAGAGGACAATGCAGAATAAAGCAAGGCTGGAACTGGCAGATTATGAAGCTGTAAGTATGATTATTTTCCAGGTACAGTGTAGGAGGAGAGTATAAACTACCTGCAGCTCTGACTCAGCTTGCATTTTCCCCTTTTTCATCCCCCAACTCCTTCAGACAGTGGAAAGGAAGTCTCTTCTATTTCCCTTTTTTTGTTCTCAGCTCTTCTTACCATCACAATATAATCATATCTTTATATAAAGGACTCTCAAATCTCAGCAATAAAAAAAAAAAAAACCTCAACTTAAAAATTGGCAAAGGACTAGAACAGACACTTCACCAAAGAGGACTTAAGTATGACAAAGAAGCATATGGAAAGATGTTCAACAGCCATTAGAGAAATACATGCTAAATCCATGATGAGATGCCACTACACATTAGAATGGCTAAAATTAAAAGTACTTATAGTTCAGGTGCTGGTAAGGATGTGGTAAGCAACTGGAATTCTCCTGTATTGCTGGTGGGAATGCAAAAGGGTATGGCCACTCTGGAAAATGGTTTGGCAGTTTCTCCTCAAGTTCAATGCACATGAACTATATACAACCAAGTAATCCCACTTTAACATAACTACATACATACCCCCAGAGAAATAAAAACTTATAGCCACACAAAAACCCATACACTAATGTCTATAGTAGCTTTATGTGTGATAACTCAAAGTTGAAAACAACCCAAATGCACTTTAACAGATGAGTGGTTAAATAAACTACTCTATAATCTTGGAACAGAATACTACTCTGCCGTGAAAAGGAATGAATTATTAATCCAACCACTTGGATGAGTATCAAAGACATTATGTTGAGTGAAAGAAGTCAGTCTCAAAAGATTGCAAACTGTGAGATTCAATTTATGTGAAAAAGCTGTCATGAGGGAAAACAGATCAGTGGCTGCCAGGATGCAGCTATAAAGAGATGGCATGAGGGAGTTTGGGGGGGTGGGGGGCGGTGATGGAACCATTCTGTATCCTGATTGTGGTGGTGGTTACCAAGCATATACATGTGTTAAAATTTAAATTACTATACACCAAAAGAAGAAGAACAAATTTACTATATGATCATTTTTTAGCTTAATATATGATAATTTTTAAAAATTGCATCTTCATACCCAATTCACCAGTACTTGGCAGTAGATGCAAAATCTTAGGAGCAAATCCAATCCAGAAGACAAGATGGATGTCAGATGGAGACATACACTCCGAACTTTCCTCCTCCTCCTCCTCCTTCTTTCACAAGATGTGATTGCTTGCAGAAACTGGAGACCCCACCACGCTCATATCCACTCCCATTTAATAGAGACAAGGCATAGTGACCTTGAAGAGTCACAGATAATGTTTTAAATACTTAAAATTTGGGATTGCAAACTCTTTCCCCCAAAACCAGAATTTGTACAGGTCACAGAAAACCTAGGATATTGGCCAGCTTTTCACAGGCCCTCCAGAGGAGGTGTCGTGGAGCCATGGAATGACTGAAGGGCTGACAGGCAGGAGAGGGGGCAACATCAGGGGCAGTGAAGACTCCTCACCCCTGGATACCAGCATGAACAGCACCTTCAGACTCACCCACCTCCCCATGTCCCTCCCACTCTCATGGCCTCAGTCTGCTAAAATGAGAGTGAGGCCCTGCTCACCAGACCTTGTCACTCGCGGGTACCTGCACCCAAGTCCACCCACCCAGCGAGCCACCACTCCCTTCTCTGCAGCCCAAGGGGAACGTGCCTGCCCTCAGAGAACAGGATGGGTGCATGGCCCTCCACTCTTTGGTCCCACTGGCGTCACAGGACCTGTGGACTGGCGGGGAGACAGTAGTGCAGGATGCAGAGCAGAAGTTCCCTGGGAGCCTTGGGCCCTGGCTAAAGCTGGCTTATCTGTGGGAGCCATGAAACATAAATGTGTTGGGACTTTATGATCTCCCCAAGCATCCCCAGCCTGGCAGTTCTATGGCTCTGAGCATCCTAGGCCCCCAGTCCCACCCCCCGCCATCTACCCTCGTGTGCCAGCAACCACCCCTCTTCCAGAGGACTGCTGGCTGGCTCTTTGGGCACCCAGCACCAAGTGCTTTAACTTGGACATGACTACATCCCTTCCCGAACACGATCTACAGAAACAACCCAGAGTGCAGAAGGACGTGGCCACTCCATCCTGTGTCTCCCCTCCCAGTAGTTCCCATGTTTTTAAAAAAGCTCCTAAATAGGAGCATGACAGCACCAGCTCCTAACATATTTTATTCTGTCTTCTGTTCTCTTGCCCTACAACATTCTGCTTTGGTATTGGTAAAGAATGTGGCATTAAGATGTTCTTTCACTTTGAAGTTCTGTCTAAAAGTGGTTAGAAACTAAAAAAAATTGTTGTTTTCACAATTAAGTAATTTTATTATTTTATTATGTATATTATATAATTTCATTATTTTTTTTTCCTGATGGCATAATATCTTTGTAAAAACAAAAATTCAAACAACAAAGAAAGCAGAGAGAGAAGCCTGCAGTCTTTTTTTCTGTACATACATTTTTTTTTTCCTAACAAACTTGGATCACACCATAAATATTATTGTGTAAGCTGCTTCTTTCTCCAGTCATATACTGTAAGGATGTTGAGACTCTTCCTATAGTAGTAATAATAATCTACAGTCTCATTTTTAATGGCTGTCTAGTATTCCATGGTATGACTCTATCATGATTTAGGTTACTGCTTCCAAGTTGACTGACATTCAGGCTTTACCAGCTTTGCTTCCTGTGAACAGTGAAAAAAACAAAAGTGGGGGGAAAAAGTGAAAGTTGCTCAGTTGCATCTGACTCTTTGTGACCCCATGGCTATACAGTCAGTCCATGGAATTCTCCAGGCCACAAAGCCAGAGTGGGTAGCCTTTCTCTTCTCCCAGGGAATCTTCCCAACCCAGGGATCAAACACAGGTCTCCCACACTGCAGGCGGATTCTTTACCAGCTGAGTCACAAGGGAAGCCCAAGAATACTGGAGTGGGTAGCCTACCCCTTCTCCAGTGGATCTTCCTAACCCAGGGAATGAACCAGGGTCTCCAGCATGGCAGGCAGATTCTTTACCAACTGAGCTATTGGGAAGGCCCCCTGTGAACAGTGGCAGAATCAAACGGTTGGTTTTTTGAAATGTTTACACAGCAAGTCTTGGTAATAACTGAGTTTACATGTGTTGGTCTTCAACCAAAGCTCCTTTTATATTAATAATCCACTAATGGGGGTAATCAATTAGTTTTGGCATGAGCTCTATGAAAACACACAGTATAATGTGGGCTCTTGCCTGGTGTTCCATCAGAATTAGGCGAGTCATTAGGGGACCTGTCAAACACCCTGCCCCCCGTGCTATGGTGCCACTCGGTTGCTCAACAGACTTTGAGAAAAGGCTTATTCCCTCTCCCTCTAAAGGTGACCCAGAATGCCTTTTCTCTCCCATGGTTTTTGGGTTTTTCTTTCATGAACATCACAAACCTGGGCACTCCCTTCTTTCCCACTTTTGAATCTGGACTTTCAAAGTCATTAATGCCAGGTCTTCTGGGTTCTCCTTTTTGGCCAGCTTCCCAGCACCACCCCCCCCAATTGCTAGAAGACAAATCTTGAGAAGTCCGTCTTGGTCTTGGAGTCAGTTGCAAAGACCCCTCTCATTCCTTCCCTAAATCCTGCGTGAACAATCACAATCCAGTCTCCCAGTCTTCAGTGGCCTCTGTAAATGCGGTGTGAGTCATGTTCCTGTAAAACACACAAGAAAAGAAGACTTAATGGATGTGTAAATGAATATTAATAGTTCTGCTCTCTACAGCAGGGTCTGGTGCAGTGTCAAACTGGGTTCATGTCCGGTGGATTTAAAGTAGGGCCCTGCTGGTTTTTTTGCAAGTAACCAAAATAGATGGCTGCCTTGTAATAAGTATCGATGTGCAAACTCACGATGGTTAATGCCTTCTTGTTGATTTTCATTTCTCTCTAGGAAAACTTAGCGAGACTCCAGAGGGCCTTTGCAAGGAAGTGGGAATTCATCTTTATGCAAGCAGAAGCACAAGTCAAGTAGGTGAACTTCACAGGGCCCCTTGCAAGGAGAAAAAGACTGTCTGGAATTTAGAGGTGGTATGAGAGTGGGGTTTCCTTCCTTGGCCAGCCATGGTTAGTCATTGTCTCTCTCATGACAACAACTGAGCAGAAATCAAAACAACTGAGCAGAAATCAAGGTCAGGATGGATAAGTTTCATTTCTGTCACCCATGACACCCTGAAATAATCTCCAAAGTGTGTGTTCCAGCAGGTAATGGGGTCCCTCCCAAATGTATAACTCTGGTTCTAAGAAGCTGTACCTAATTCCCAAGGAGATTTCCAAATCTTCTGTGCTCGGAAGCTGAAAAACACTAGACACACTTTACTTGTTGGTCTGGAAATTTCATCTTTCTTGGAAAACATACTGGAGTTTTAGGAAAGCCAACAAGTGGCCCCTCCTCCATCTCTCCTAAGGGGAAGGGTTCAGAACCAATAAAAAACAAGGCATAGAAGTCAGACATTTGGAGTCCAAGATGTCAGGTTGCTACCGAGAAAACTAGTTATGGGACATGATTTTGGATCTATGACCACAAATCATTGCCCTGGAATTACAGTTTCCCATCAAGGGCAGAACTGGGTATCTGTAGTACCACCACCCCCCGATCTGAGGGCAGAGTCAAGCCTTGTAAGTTTACTGCAGAAAACAGGTGTCCTGGGAACAGACTGACCCAGACAGGGCCCAGATGGACCAACCTCAGCTTGATTTCTTTTTTCAAATGTGCCAATAAGTTAAATCAAGAAGAGATGAAAGGAGGAGAAAGTCAGAGTGTTTTTTCCATATTCTTCCCTCCCAGGGAATGTAACAGAAATTCCTTTCTCTGTAAGGAATCAGAAGTGGGCAGTGAATGTCCCCCAGCCCAGAAACATGGTCATCAACCAGATCCTTTTGATTCTGGGAAATGGGTTTGCTCAGGTGGGGTTCTCTCTTGTCCTTTTTGGCAGCGGGCTGTAATTTAGCTGCAGATGGAAGAAATGGGACAGAGGAGGGGGTGGGGAAGGGATGCTGAACTGGGAGGAGGTGATTATCTTTTCTCTGGTCACCACTTGCACGTGAGCAGCCCCCATGAGTCTTCAAAGGGCCCCTCCCCATGCTCTGGGCAGTGTTGCAGCCCATCCCCAGGACTGTGCTCAGGCTGATGACCAGTCTGGCTGCAGCTGGAAATGACGTGAGGTCCTTGCGTCCAGTGAACTGTACCCCTCTTCCCCTCCCCCTGCAGCCTCTGCCCCCTACCCATGGCCACATGCCCGCCCCCCCACCTCAGTGCTCCCCACAGCCCCTGAGAAAGGAGAAAGCAGGAGGGTGGGTGAGGGGTGAGAAGGAGGAAGAATTGAGCCAGTGCGCTCAGGAGCCACTGGGAAGAGAAGAGAAGGTCTGATTTACACTTTCAGGACCACACAGCATCATCGCACGTTATAAAAGGAGGGGAAAATACCCCTTTGTATATATATGGTATTTCTCGATTCCCTATTTTGATTAACTCTGTGATTATATTAAATTCTGGGCTGTTTAAGTACACAGCAATTATCACAAAAATCACAGGGTTATTATGACTTTATTTTAGTCTAGTAAACTAAAGTACTCCCAAGAGAGCCAAGAACCTGGAGTTACACGGCAATTAATCGAAGTTACTTTCTACTCAGATAACATGGAGTAATGCAGTCTGTTTTTTAAGGCTCTTACCTATGCTTCTGATCACAACATGAAGAATCTGTCTTGCAATTTGTTCCTCCCCCAGCTGAGGCCAGTGATATTTGCCTTCTGGATCTTGTCATACACTAGGGCTATTACTTTGCTTTTAGAGAATCAGATGGTTTAAGTGACTTTTAAAACACATGAAAAGTGAAAAGTGTGTTCGTCACTCAGTCATATCCGACTCTTTGCAACCCCATGGACTGTAGCCCGCGCCAGGCTCCTCTGTCCTCAGAATTCTCCAGGCAAGAGTCCTGGGGTGGGTTGCCATTTCCTTCTCCAGGGGATCTTCCCGACCCAGGAATTAAACCCAGGTCTCCTGCATTGCAAGTAGATTCTTTACTGTCTAAGCCACCAGAGAAGTCCTATTTTAAAACACGTAACTGCAGCATTTTGAAGACATTTCTACTGATTCTGAAGCTAAAGGAAACTTTCAGATTTGAGGGTGAAAGATTACAAGCCTATGGTTATATTCCTTCTCATAACTTGAATATGCAGTGTACTTTGATAAGGTGGGGGAGGGGTGAGCGTGACAACAACTAATGCAATTCTTAATAATCCAAATCTTAATAATTCAAATGGACAACTGCATTCCTGAAGGCTGAATAGGCTCACCCTATTCATTATACCTAATCAGTAATTTTCAGTCTAGCTGAAAACAAGCTGTCTTACCATGTGTGGGCTTCCTGAGGTTTCCTTGCGGGAACTCTGCACCCACATCGTACAGTTCTGCAGAAAGCAGGAGCCACACAGGGGCCAAGAGCCCTGTGTACACTGAGCTCCTAAAAATGGAACCTAGAGCTGGCACGTGGGTCAGGAAGGAAAACAGAATAAAAAGCCTCTGATTTCCCTTTTCTCAATCTTTCAGAATTGATCGGAAAAAGGATAAGACAGAAAGGAAAATTCTGGATAGTCAAGAACGAGCCTTTTGGGATGTCCACAGGCCAGTGGTGAGAAAGCTCTGCTCGGGTCTCTCTTTTCCAATTTTCTCTCTTCCTTCACTTAGAAGAAAAGACCATCTTCAGCCACAAGGCGTCTCACTCTGAAGAAGGTTGCTCAGCTTTGTGAAAGTGGTTTTGCCATTCACTCAGATCATCTCAGTAGATCTTCCGGAATGTATATCAGTTCCACCTTTTAAAAATGATTCATTCACGAATATGGAATTGGAAATGGGGGAGCTGTGGGAATTCCACCCAGGGAACTTTGGGCCCCAAAGTTTACAGTCCTAAAACAAGCAGTTTCCATTTCTAATGTTATTCAATTCCAACTTCTGGAGTATTCTCTTTCAAATGCAACCGATTGATGTTACTCACAGTCACTGGTCATTGAAAGCACTGAATTAATGGATTCTGAGTCATTATCCTGGGAGAAATACAGGGTTAGATTCTTGCAAGCCTCGCATCACATTGTCATCAACCAATCAATAGAAAACCTTGTTTAAAGTGTGTCTCAGTTTAAAGCCACCTTATTTAATGTATATTGTTGATCACTGACTTCGAGCTCACAGCCAAGAGCATACAGCGCATGCGTGGATGGCACCTATCTAATACACCTCTTTTCTCCATAAAGCAAACCCCAGCCTTCCTGCACTTAGGAACACTAGACAGCCTGTCAGCACTGGGCTTTGGGGCCATGTTAAACAGCCAGATCACCAACAAAAAACACAAAAAGGTGTAAAACACGGTGCTCAGTACACCATGAAAAGGATGCTTGTTCACAGCAAGAGAGGAAACAAGAAGGCGCCTCACAGGAAACGTGCAGGTCGGGCAGCTCAGCATTTTTGCTGCTCTCCACATATGCACCAGTGACCACGAAGTCACCACGAGCATCAGCGTGGGAATTATAAGTAGATTTCAGCAAGTAGGCAGATCCACAAATACAAAATCCATGAATCATGAGATCTGATGCATTTCCAATTTCACATTATCAAAACAAATTTTGCATTTTCCTCATGAAATGAAACTAAAATGAATAAATTATGTCAGCCTTCCTCAAGTCTGATTAGAAGCAAAACCATAGCCTGCCAGACTCCTCTGCCCATGGAATTTTCCGGGCAAGAATACTGGAATGGGTTGCCATTTCTACTCCAGGGGATTTTCCCAATCCAAGGATCAAACCCACGTCTCTTGCATTTCCTGAATTGGCAGGCAGATTCTTTACCACTAGTGCCACCTGGGAAGTCCTTAGGTAGCTAGGTGTCTGAAATAACAAAGGCTCTAGTTGAAGCCATCCACTGCTTTGAAAAATTAGTTTACTCTTATAAACTGTACACTGTACTGTCTACATATCATCCTTAGATAATATGAGCTACGCTCTTTTATTTCATATGAGAACTCTGTGGAGGAACACATATTACAGATGGAAACACCTTTGTAAAAACAAATTGTCAATGGCAAAATGGAGGTAATCATGTATTTATTATGTGTAACAGGAAAGACAAAGACTGGTTCTGAGGGTGTCACTTGAGCCAACTTGGACAGTATGATTGTCTGTTAGTAATTTATATGATTTTTTTTCTCAGCCAGGCTGTGTGAACACAACAGAAATGGACATCAGAAAATGTCGACGTTTGAAGAACCCACAAAAGGTTAAAAAGGTTCGCTAGTTTAGCTGAGTTAAAATTCTTGATGGGAATTGCCCTTCCATTTTGAATACTGTTCAAACAACAATTTACTATTTGTAATTCTCCCGGTTTCATCCTTGGAAACCATTTCATTCATTCTACAATGTTTATGGAGTGGCAGGTGTGGGCCTGGCTGCAGAAATACAGTGGCAAGTCCTACAAGTGAAAGTGAAAGTCGCTCAGTCGTGTCTGACTCTGGGAGCCCATGGACTATACAGTCCATCGAATTCTCCAGGCCAGAATACTGGAGTGGGTAACCTTTCCCTTCTCCAGGGGATCTTCCCAACCCAGGGATCACACCCAGGTCTCCTGCATTGCAGGTGGATGTTTACCAGCTGAGCCACAAGGGAAGCCCAAGAATACTGGGGTGGGTAGCCTGTCCCTTCTCCAGCAGATCTTCCTGACCCAGAAATTGAACCAGGGTCTTTTGCACTGCAGGCGGATTCTTTACCAACTGAGCTATCAGGGAAGTCCCTAGTCCACAGCCTGGTAGGCATGAAGCAAGCCAGCAGGCGATGGTGGAAAGTTCAGGATGGTTCAGGAACACCAGAACGGGGCACCAGACCAGGGGCTTCCCAGGGGTTTCCATAGCAGGCTCAAGGGTACAGAGGTCCAAAGCATAAATAGTTCTTGACTCTGGAGAGGCAGTGGAGAGGAAAGGACGCATAAGGAACTGTAAGGAAGGAGATCCCACAGGGGCCGGCTTGATACTTTGACACAGGTGAAAGTCTTAGTAGAGTTAGATCTCCCCCAAGTCAAACCACCATCTCATCCAGCCATGAATGATCCTACGCTCATTTGTGTTTCACTGTACTAGAAGGGACAGTGATTCTCTCTCATCTATATATGACATGACATATGTATCAACTCCTTCATTTTACTTATATATTTTCTTCTTCATTGAGTTTTTGATACCCACTGTATTATCCTTTTTTAAAATCTTACATAAAAGAATCTTTGTTATTATCACTGCAATCAGGAAAGTATGCAAGTGTGTTGCTGTCATTTCACAATACTAGTGTAATGGAAGGCCAGAATAAGTATACGACAAATTCAACATCTTCATATTTTTACATTAGTCTTAAAAGGTCCTCATTTCATCTTTAAAGACCCCCTAATTCTAATATTCCAGAATTTCATGGAGCCCATGTGCGTCCCTATCTGAGCCTTCCATGATATTATAGATTTCAGCTATAAATTATATCCTTTGGAGTTATATTTCTTTCCCAGAACAAAGAGTATCTTTAATGTGTTTCTAACAAAAGGAACAGATTAAAAGTAGCCATACCTGTGGTTATGTGGGAAAACTGAGTCCAGAAAACTGGTCAGATGAAAAGGAAAAGATCTGAAACCCTCCCATCTCAAGTTTGTACCAGAGAGGCATAACCAATAGAAAACCTAGAGGGGGTCTCTTTGGGCATAATCTTTAGCTGTTCTTGAACCTACTTGTATCTCAGAATCACCTGGAGCATTTGATAAAAGTGCAGGCTCCCCAACTCCACCCACAAAGATTTTGGTTCGGTGAGTCTGGGGTAGAGTTCGGCAATGTGCATCTTTACCAAGTACCCAAGATTATTTTTTGCAGGTAGTCTATGGGCCATATTTGGAGAAGCACTGTTATGCAAGGAGACCATCAAAGAAAGGAAGGATTTTCTAGCAGTGATAACCCAAAGATGGGACCAGATGTCTCAGGAGCCAGAGTTCCCATCACTGGAGAAATCCAAGCAGAGGCCGATGACTTATTGTCAGGATGTCATAGAGGAGGGCAGAGGCATCAGATGAGTGCTCAGAGTAGCTGACCCTCTGGGCCTCCTTCAGCTCTTGAGGGCGCTTGATTCAATGTTCTTGTTTCTCCTCTAGTCAGTGTACGGTGTGACTGAAGAATCCCAGTCGCAAAGCCCAGTGCACATCCCCAGTCAGCCAATCAGGAAAACCACAAAAGAAGACATCCGGAAACAAGTGAGTGAATTGGTTGCTGCACTCTCAAAAGGAGACGTGGCCAGTTTGAAAACCTTTTGAATGTTCACAGGGAGCATTAAGTTCCTGGAAAGCACAGTGGAAGCAGCTGTGGGTGACTTGAACCTTCGAGCACCGTGTGTGAATAATTCATGGAGGCTCAAGAGGAGAACTTCTTCACAGAGTTGCTCCAGCATTTAGTAGGAAAGGACATAATGAGTTACCATAACACCATGGGCTAACTGCTGTAGTAAGGTTTTATACAAGATGCTATAGGAGCTGGGAGGGCGGGGTGGGGTGGGTAGGGGGCACTCATGTCACGGGGTCCTTAAAATTGTAATGCACTTCCAGAGTAAACCAGCTTAGGACCACCAGTTTCACTGCTCTGATTCAGAAGGAAAGCTGACAAATAGAGCAAGCCCTACTCCCAATGCCATTTCACCATTATTTGGTTCCATGTTATCATCCTCCTTGATGAGGAGTTAACTGGTCAACCCAAGTCAACAGACAGTGGCTGGCTAATTACATTACTCCTTTCCGGGAGTTCACTGGTAATAAAGTGACTTAAGGGACTACTTTTTACATTATGCTTTACTGGCTTCGAGGGGGCACCCAAAGGCATAAACTGTGAGGTGCCTGAACTTGACAAGTTTATTATTGTGTGGGGGAGGGGAAATAGCTTACAGAAAATAGCTACTCAATGATTCCAGGTAAGTACACCAAGCACATAGGTGTGATGTAGGTGTGAAAGTTGGGTAGGAGATCACTGGAGAATAGTCAAACCAAATAGTTAGGGTGTGTGGGTTACCTCCATGCTGCTGCTAAGCTTTGTAGAATATATACTATTTTTAAGTTAGCAATCACTTCTGGGAATCAAGCCTTAAGCCATAACACAGTACAGGAGAATATGTGATGTAGGCTAAACTGTAGAATGTATTTCTTGAGTGTGGTAAGAATTTCCAAAAGAGGTAAATAGTTGCTGGAGGTAAATAGAGGGCTGGAGAAGTCTGTCCAGAGGAGGTGTTTGACTGTTGGTAGAAATACAGGATTTGGGTTCCTGAGGTGAAAGGGTGAAAATATCCCAGCTTAGCCTTAACACTTCTGTTCTGTCTTTCCCCAGATAACATTTTTGAATGCACAGATTGACAGACATTGTTTAAAAATGTCCAAAGTGGCTGAAAGGTATGTTTCCCTTTAATGTTGTTATTTTTCTCTAATTCAACAAAGAAGAAATGTTCCAGGGTTATGGCTGACGAGTGTGTATCAGGAGGCAGACCACAGTCATTTCTTAAACTGATGGGTGAAAAAAACCACAGGCTTGTTGGAGTACAGCTAAGATAACAGACCTCCCTTGAGTGATGTCAAGAAATGTTCTGTTGCTAAAGCTTTTCAGGAGGGTGGCTGAGAGACTTTGTCAATCAAGGAAGAACGACCTTAAAAGCTACATAATGCACATTTACCTTCAGCCTCTTGATTAATTCAAATGGAATTGCTCCCTTTTCAGCTGTAAAACGCCCAGATTAACTTTATAGGGGGAAAGAATTATGTGTGCCCTTTGAGGTGCTGGCTGCGCAAACAGGGGGGACTGGACCATCAGGAGGCGTTCCATCTCCACACACCATCAACCTCCCAACTGCATCGAATCAGCTGTAAAGAAAATATTTGGCACCTGCAGCCTGGCTTCCGCAGGAGCCTTACTGCTACAGTCTGCACCAGGAGTTGGTTCCACTCTGTTAACTCATGGGAGACTTGGTTTTGTCAACGAAACAGTCTTTTTTTGAGCTTTTTTAAAGAGGGGAGAGCACCTGGGGAGTCTATATGGAATAAATCTGAGCAGGTAACCCCGAACCAGAGGTTTATTCATCCATATGCTACTGTTAAAGTGGCAACCAATATCTGAAGGCTCAAGGGCTTAAGTTGTGTCTTAGTGTTTATTGGTCATCACAGTAAGGTGGGTCCTTTAAGTCCGCCTGACATGGAGGGCTGGCTGTGTGTTCAACCTGTAAGCCTTTCCCTGCTGGCCCCTGGGTTCATCCACATCTTCTTTCTAGATAAATAACGCAAATCGAGCCAAAGGAAACTCCACACACAAACGCCAAACTGGGATGCACACTTTGCCCTTAGGTGGCCAAGGACATCCGTGGATACGGGCTCATCTCTTTGCTGGCATCTCGTATCTATTCCGGGACTTCTCAGGAGTGTCACAATTGACATTCTGGGCCAAATACTTGGTGGCAGGAAGCTGTCCTGTACATGATGTTTTGCAGCATCCTTGACCTCTACCCACATATGCATGCTCAGTGACTCAGTCATTTCCTACTCTTTGCAACCCCATGGCCTGTAACCCACCAGGCTTCTCTGTCCATGGGATTTCCCAGGCAAGAATACTGGAGTGGGTTGCCATTTCCTTCTCCAGGGGATCTTCCAGAGCCAGGGATTGAGCCCACGTCTCCTGCACTGGCAGGCAGGTTCTTTACCTCTGCACCACCTAGGAAGAAGCCCTTGACCTCTACCCGCTAGATGCCAAAACCCCACCTCACAGTTTATGACAGCAAAAATGTTTTCACGCACCATCAAATGTCCCAGGAGAGGGCAAAATCAACCCCACTGAGATTTCCTGGTATTCCTATTTTCCCGAATGCACGTGCTTGAGAAGGTTGCCATGGCTGGAGCTCACCTCACATTAGACAAGTGTTCTAGGGGTCACAGCTTTAGCCTGGGGGGCTGGGGAGCCTCCTCAGCCCACTATCATAATGTGGGGCTTTCGGAGTCCCAGGCTCTGAGCTTGCTTTTCAAACCTCACTGTGGTTGTCTTCATCCCAGCAGAGTGCTTGTGAGTGAAACAGCTGGGAGGACCTCCACTCCCCTGGTGTCATAGCCTGTGAGAAACTGCAAGCTTCTTTGTCTGTGAATGGGGGCCAGTAATGGCTGTCCTGGCTGTCCTAGGATCAGAGCCAGCCGTGGAAGGACCCTCTATAAAGTCTGCAGACCTAGGAGATCATGTATGTGGATGTGTCTGTCCCTTGGTCTGCTTGCTAGGGTCAGTGGTTTTGAGTCTGATCATCCAGGTCAGAGAGGGGGTTAAGACTGGAGAGTCTTAAGCCATCGTGCTAGGAATTGGACTCAGTGATTCAGAGTAGATCGGGGAAACTGCATTTTGAATACCCTGTGGTAGACTGACCAGGTCTCTGAGGATTTGGAGAAGCCACTGCCCACCACGCACAGTGACCTGAGCGCTCACATCAAAAGGGACGCCCAGCCTGGTCTCATCTTTGGGGTGGAGGGAGGGAAAGATCCCAAACCTGTCAGCACGAGGGTGGCCAGCTGCGTGGGTGTGTATGGCAGGAAAGGAGACAGCCCTGGTCGGGGAGGGGAGCCTGGGCGCACCCATTGTTTGTTTACAGGCCTCACCTGGTACCCTCTAATTATGCTTGAGAGCCTGCTCACACCCGCAGAGATTATTCATTCCAACCCTGCCCTCCTCACTCCCCAGCCTGAAGCTTTCACGAGTCTCCGCCCAGCAGAGACTGCATTTTATTCCCAGCAGCAGTTACTGGCAACTTTTCAATGTGACACAAGGGTTTTTCATTAGAGCCACAGGAAACCCCCAGATAGAGAGGAGGAGGGAGAGGAGACGGGTGTTAGAAGGAGATAAAGCAGCCTGGAGCCTTGGTCTGTCAGCGGCTCGGTGGGGGTGAGAACAGGGAGGTGGCGCTGGCAGCTGGCCTTGGGTGCCACTGCTCTGCCCGCCAGAGGTGACAGCTGAGCTATCTCAGGTGGGCGGACCTGGGTTCCCTGGACCCACTCCAGGTGATCGTGGTAATGAGCCAGAAGCCGTCAGGCAAAGGACCGCAGCCGGCTGAGAACAGGTGCATGTGGTTTTCCACTTAGTTCTCTGAGAATTGAAACTGGGGAGAGGGCAGGAGGGCTGGTGATCATAAAAGTCCAGTTCTAAAAAAGGCAGGAGTCAAGATTGGGTCAAAGGATGCAGCCAGACGCAGCTGGGAAGAGAAAAAGGAAACTTTGCAAACTAAAGGAGCAGAACCACACAATGTAGGGGATGGATGTGGAGCCAGCCATCTAGGTTTGGATTCCGCCTCTGCCATTTTCTAACTGTGTGACCTTGGGCAGGTTGCTTCACCTCTCTGTGCCTCGGTTCACCTCTTGAAAGGGGAGACAGCAGTGATGCTTAACTAACAGGGTTCATGAGTTAATCCTCGGCGAGAGATCTAATCCTTGGCACAACACTCGCAGTGAATGTGAACAATTATTATTTTCCAGTGTGATGCTTTGGAAAGGAGCAGAATTCAGGTACATAAAATGGCATGAACCTGCTGTGTGGTGTCCAGGGGGACAGAGGACAGGCCAAGGAAAGAGGCAGGCCCTGCAGATGGCAGTTCTTCCCACCTCTTTCTTTTCACTCTCAGAGAGTGAAAAGAGAGCCCTGCAGGCTGCCGAAGGCTGGCCTCGCAGCCTCCAGTCTGTGGGTCTCCGCTGGGCTGCCTGCTCTGGTACCACAAACCTGGAACCTCCAAGGAAGGAGATTGGCTTTTCTGTGCAGATTTTCCTGGGTCATCTTGATTTCACCTCTTCTGTCTCATTGTCCCCATGAGTGGTCAAATGTCCCAAAATGCCTACATCACGGCCACCAAACTATATTTCTGGAAGCGGCACCAAAGCCCATCTGAAGTGTCACCCAGTTTTGGCTTCAGAAAGTATGGTCCCTGCACACACAAATGAATTTTCCAGCAAATAATGCTTAACACCTTGAGCTTTTCATTTTAACTATTTTGAATGAGAATATTGCTTAAACATGCCTTTGCCTTCTTGAAGAAAGGACACTGCCTTTCTGTTAAGTTTTCTGGATAACTCAGGGTCAGTGTCCATATATTGTGCTTTAAAATTCTGTCAGTGATCAAGGTCTTATCAAAATGTTTCCCTTTCCCCTAGTAAAGCAAAAGTGCTGGTCGCTCAGTCATGTCCAACTCTGTGACCCCATGGACTGTGGCCCGCCAGGCTCCTCTGTCCATGGAATTCTCCAGGCAAGAATACTGGAGTGGCTTGCCACTCCCTTCTCCAGGGAATCTTCCTGACCTAGGGATCAAACCTGGGTCTCCTGTAATTGCAGGCAGATTCATTACTATCTGAGCCATCAAGGCCCCAGACCAGTAGGTTCTTTGAGTCTGTTTTTACTTTTTAGTAGCTGCTTTGTTTTCTTATTTCTGTCAGCATGGTTGTTTCCAGTAGCCCTTCTTCCGCTCTAAATTATTCCTGTTTCCAATATGTAGCAGGCCAGGTATATCAGTTAGCTATTGCTGAGTAACAAACCACCTAAAAACATAGTGTCTTCAAACAAGTGACATTTACTGTTGTTCATGTGGCTAGCTGCCAGCCTGTGTGCCCACATGTCTGTGTATATATGTCTCTGTACACATGTCTGTGTCTGCTGGACCACCCTTGTGTCTGTGTGCCTCTGTGGGTTGGGTTGGCTGCTCTACTGATCTTGCCTGGGATCACTCACATGTTTGGTTCAGCTGGTTTCGGATGACCTCGTCTGGGACCACTGGGCAGAGCTTTGCATGGTCTCCCATCTTCCAGAAGGCCAGTTTGACCTTGTTTGCCTGGGGACAGAAGGATTGCAAGCAAGAGAGCCAAAACATGCAGAGCTCCCTGAGGCTTGAAACTGGCATTCTGACACCTCTGCTGCATTTTATTAACAAAAGCAAGTCACAGGCCCAGATCAGATTCAAGGACTGGGGAAATAGATTCCATTTTTAAAACAGATCTACCACACCAGAAAATCAAATAATCAAGTTCTTTAGTCTCTATCCAAAAGCAAGAGGAAAAGAGTCTTCATGAAGTGCGCTGTTCTTAATAACAGGCAGTGAGCCTTGGGGCATATGTATTTCATTGTAGACTCTGCTCCGAGGCCCTTTTGGTCATTTACCTGTGTTTCCTCAATAGGTGAAATTGCCAAATAGGTGAGGTCTTGCTCTTCTTTGCAAGAGTGCTCAAGGGGATCCACTTTTTATTCAGCCCAGCTTTATAGCACTAGACAAACCAACTTTGAGAACGCAAAAATCTATACATTTTAGTTCCAAATTGTCTGGAAAGTCTCTATATTTTGCTATGTTTCTCCACCTTTAGTGGTACTGAGCTCTGGCCAGTCACTGCCCAGATCACACCAAGCTGTCCCACATGGAGAAATAGTGGTGTGTGATTTTTTATCTGCTCCTGCACTTAGCTTATCCTTACCTGATCCTTGGGAGCCATGGGTGCATCATAACCAACTGCTGAATTGATTTTTTACCATCACCTTGCCTGCCCATGTCCTAGATCACTGCTGCCTCCTGAAATTATAGCTGGTTCCTCCTCTGCTTCCTGACCCCTCTGTGATCATGAAATGTAATTCATGAAATGAGATAATGAGCAAGGGACTGCAGACCCTAAGGGTCTATTAAAAACCTGCTAGGGTGATAGAAGTCTATGAGCTTAATGTCTAATGATACTTTCAGGGAGGAAAAAAAAAGGGGCTGAAGAGGTCATTACAACATTGCTTTTATGTGATTCCAGATACTGCAGAGTCCTTGCTTCTCTCTCCCAGATCATGCTAGGTGATAGAAAAGAAAACACCAGAGGTTACACTGTAGACAGGGTGCCTGTATCCGGACCAAGACCTGGAAAGGCCGTGATAGCCTGGCGTATGCTCTTCTGTCTAAGGGGCCACATTCACCTCCATGGCCCTTCCCTCAACCCGAGTTTCTCTGTTGCATATCTTTTCTCTGGGTGGCCCATAATTAAGGAATTCCTTCTTTACATTGTCTTTCCTCCCTGTTTTCTCCAACGTGAAGAAAGAGAGACGAATGAATTAATAAGAAGCAACCGTTTCTCTTCTGTGTCTGCAGTGCTGCTCTGCTTTTCATTCCCTTCCCTTTCAGATCCTCTTCCTGCCCGATCCTGCTTCGTGCATCATCATTTAGAAAGTACACGTACCAAAGGGGATGCAAACTCACGCTCCTGTTCACCCTTCTCACATTCTGTCTCCAGCTTTCCTTCCCACCAGAGGCCCTGATTTCCTTAGGAACGCGGCAGCACATTTGTGTTGTATTTCTAAAGTCAGAATGATGGTCACTCTCCCAGAATGCTTTGTATTCCATGCCCTTGCTCCCCTTGAGTAATCACTTCCCACAGCTGCAAGCCAGCCCTCACTGCCCATTTTCCCTGGAGCCTGACAGCATCTCTCCTTCTTCCCCCTCATATACTATGTACCGATGCCATATATATACTTCATTCTTGGGATGCTGTGTAGAGAAAAAAAAACAGTCTTCCTTTCCCTGTGTTTTTCCTTTACTCTCACACCACCATGGGCTTCGCTGGTGGCTCAGATGTTAAAGAGTCTGCCTACAGTGCAGGAGACCTGAGTTCATTCCATGGGTCGGGAAGATCCCCTGGAGAAGGGAATGACAATCCACTCTGGTATTCTTGCCTGGAGAATTCCAAGGACGGAGGAGCCTGGTGGGCTATAGTCCATGGGGTCGCAAAGATTTGGACATGACTGAGTGAAGGAAATCAGTCCTGGGTGTTCATTGGAAGGACTGATGCTGAAGCTGAAACTCCAATACTTTGGCCACCTCATGTGAAGAGGTGACTCATTGGAAGAGATGCTGATGCTGGGAGGGATTGGGGGCAGGAGAAGGGGACGACAGAGGATGAGATATCTGGATGGCATCACCGACTCGATGGGCATGAGTTTGAGTAAACTCCGGGAGTTTGTGATGGACAGGAAGGCCTGGCGCACTGCGATTCATGGGGTCGCAAAGAGTCGGACACGACTGAGCGACTGAACTGAACTGAACTGAGTGACAAACAGTTTCACTTTCTTACGCCACCTTACTCACCGCTCTGTTGACACTAGATACGTGGGGATGTTTCCTCCACACCAGGCGATTCTCTGACACCAGCTAGCTGTCCTACAATTTAACTCTGTCTGACACTCTACCTGGAGATAGTGCCAGAGTTCAGTTGGTAAAGAATCACCTGCAATGCAGGAGAACCCATTTCGATTCCTGGGTTGGAAAGAGCCCCTGGAGAAGGGATGGGCTACTCACTCCAGTATTCTTGGGCTTCCCTGGTGGCTCAGCTGGTAGGAATCCGCCTGCAATGCAGGAGACCTGGGTTCAATCCCTGGGTTGGGAAGACCCCCTGGAGAAGGGAAAGGCTACCCACTCCAGTATTCTGGCCTGGAGAATTCCATGGACTGTAGAGTCCAAGGGGTCACAAAGAGTCAGATACGACTGAGAGACTTTCACTCACCCCACTTCAGATGCCAGTCATAATGGGCTTAGGTTCCCCACAACTGCTGTCTGACTTGGCTATAAACCGGTTCCCATGAGTCCTCTGTTGGGTTTGGTTAATTTACAGAGTGTCTCACAGAACTCAGGGGAACACTTTCACTTACCAGCTTATTAAAGGATACAGGTGAACAGCTGGACAAAGAGGTATGTAGGGGAAGGTCAGGCAGGGTCCCGAGCCCAGGAGCTCCTGTCCCGGTGGGATTGGAGTGCATCACCCTCTCTGTCTGGATGTGTTCACCTCAGGAAGCATGAGATTGGCCCAGGTGGCAACGGGATGGCTGCCTGTGGAGCTGTCACAGCACCAACTCATCTCTTGATCCTGCTGTCAGAGTGCTCCCTTAGAGCTCCCGTGCCTGTCCATTCTCATCTGAGATGCTGGACAGCTTGTATGGATGAAGCCTCGCCCACCCCAAATGTACCACCAGCAAGAGATTTACAGGACGGTGGACGTGCGCTGCCTGTGGTGGTTGCAAGCATCTATCTTATAGTTGTGGGGTAATTGGAGGACTCTTGAAATGCTTTCCTATTTTCTTATCAAAAGGTCCTGAGGGCTCATCAAGGTTATTATTAGGTAATATATGGCGAACTTGCCTCATAGCCTGTCAGGCTCCTCTCTCCACGGAATTCGCGAGGCAAGAATACTGGAGTGGGTTGCCATTCCCTTCTCCAGGGGATTTTCCTGACTTAGGGATCAAATCCAGGTCCCCCTCATCACAGGCAGATTCTTTACCATCTGAACCATCAGAGAATCCCCGAACTCAACAAAGATCAGTTCAATGGCTCACCGAAGAACTAGAAACCAAAGCTTTTCAATTCGGTCCACTGCTCCTCCCACCCCGTGGGGTTACAGTCCGTGCATGAGACAGTGTGTTTAAAACTAAAAGTATCACAGGCTCCTTCATCTTCGTTTGATGAATAAAACATCCTGAGCCTCTCAGGACATTGAAGAACGGGATGTGGTGCTTCTCAAACTTTAATGTGCATTTCGTTCACCTGGTGATCTTATTATCAATGCAGATTCTGACCCAGTAGGTCTGGGTGGGGCCTGAGCTTCTGCATTTCTTACAAGCTCCCAGGTGATGCCTGTGCTGTGCTTCATGGACCACATTTTGAGTAGCAATGAGATGGAGCTGCCAACGAATTTCTTCACATTCTCAGAAGTAAGCTACTTGGCCACGCCTGCTCTTTGCAATTCACTAGCAGAAATTTTGACTCTGAATCTGCCATTACAGGGGATGCTGGTGACACTCAAGATGGCAGTGCTTACGGGAAAGTTAAAGATTTATACCTGCTGGTCCAATAATTCCACTTATGGATATTAATTCTAAATAAATAACCTAAAAGACGGAAAAACTTATGTGAACAATGATGTTTTACTATAGCCAGAACTATGTATACTAAATAAAGAAAAAGTTTATGTCTAATATAAAGGAAATGATTACATAAATTATAATAAATTCATTTAAGATACTAATAATATTGTGGACAAATATTTGTCTTCTCTCTCTCCCCAAAAATAACATGTCAGTAAAGGAATAAAAAGAGTATAAACTCACAAGCTCAACAAATGAATGAATGAACGATTTCCACACATTTTTCCAAGATCACAAATGTATGGAATTAAGGAGCATGACCACAGGCTTCTGTCTCTATTTATAATATTGTGTTTCTCTTTATTGGGTGGTGAGTTCAAGGGTGATGCTCTTATAATTTTATGCCAGAAATGTTTCAAAATTTAATAAAAAAGAAATTGAATGGGGACAGAATGAAGAACATTATGACCTCCTTGTTAGGGGTGGGAGAATTATAACAAAACCAGTTTGCCCAACAAAATCTGGCTTTTGTTCTTGAAGGCACCCAAGACTGGGAGGCAAGGAGGCATGGGGGTAACCCTAGAGGAATAGGTAGTCAGTCTCCGGAACTTTTGGATCCGTGATTCCAAGCCCACAAAGAGACCCTCTCTCCCCACTAATGACAAACACAGGAGGTGGGCACTTTATTCTCTGGAGAAATTGAGTCCCATTAGCTCAGAACTCGGACACATCACATCATAAAGGGCAAGCTGAAAGCAAGAGAATTACTGAGTGAGTTGCATACGAGCTGTGGGGCCCCTGACCCCTCCCATGCCCTGCTCTCAGGAGCCAGGTGTAGATGCCCATAGGCAAGAGACTGCTAACTAACTAACACACAGGCCGAATCCATTCCACTCCACTCCCTGTGTTTGCAAATAAAGTTTTATTGGAACACAGTCACACACATTTATTCACAAATTATCTGTGGCTGCTTTTGTGTCATAATAGAAGAGCCAAGTATTTGCAACAGACACCATCTGGTCTGCCAAGCCTGAAATATTTACCATTTCGGTCTTGCAGAACAAGTTTCTCTACCACTACTTTGGGTTTCTCTGGTGGCTCAGAGGTAAAGAATCTGCCTGCCTGTGCAAGGGACTCAGGTTTGATCCCTGGGTTGCGAAGATGCCTTGGAATAGGAAATGGCAACCTGCTCCAATACTCTTGCCTGAAAAATTCCATGGGCAGAGGAGCCTAGTGGGCTATAATCTGAAAGTGAAAGTGAAGTCACTCAGTCGTGTCCGACTCTTTGCGACCCCGTGGACTGTAGCCCACCAGGCTCCTCCATCCATGGGATTCTCCAGGCAAGAATACTGGAGTGGGTTGCCATTTCCTTCTCCAGGGGAATCTTCCCAACCCAGGGATCGAACCCAAGTCTCCCGCATTGCAGGCAGATGCTTTAACCCCTGAGCCACCAGGGAAGCCCCTAGACATGACTGAATGACTGAGCACACAATATCCCCAGAAACCTAAGAAGATATTTCATTCATAAAACAAGAACTAGATACTATGATAAACAAGAATGAACTTTGGAAATGTAAGAAAGTGACAGTCCATAATGAAAAAAATAAAGAAAATTTCAGAAGAACCATTAGACAAGAAGACAAGAGAACAAAAAACAGAGAAAATTTAGGAATATTGGATTATCAATTCCAACATTTAATTTAAAAGTATTATAAAAAGTGAAAACCAAGGAGATGAAGGTTATGAAATTACCAAAGACATACCATGAGATTTCTGGGAAATATATCTATGTGAATATATATATTTTACCTATTGATTGCCCATTGTGCACAGTGAATAAAAACTACCAGCAAGGGTCATGGGGAAATTTGAAAGCACTATAAGCAATAAAGAGACGACTCTAAGCTTCCAGAGAGAAAAGAAACCGAACAAAAGAACAAAAGTTAAAATGGATTCAGACTTCTCAATAGTACCATAGCAAACTGGATATCCAGAAAAAAAAAAAAAAATAGAGCAATGCCTTCAAAATTCTGAAAGAAAATGACTTATAACCCAGGGTTCTATGTCCAGCACTGTGAGCGAAGTATAAAGCATTTTTACACCTGCAAAGACTCAAAATATTTAGCTCTTATGCATCCTTTCTAGGGAAACTACTAAAGGATGTGCTTCAGCACAATCAGGGAATAAAACCAACAGGCCGATATGGAATCCAGGAACCCAGGGCTCCAACAGAAGTGAAGGAAGGCCTGAGATGATGGTTTTGCATCAACCCTATAGAACAGACGGTTCAGACTAGAGCAAGGGGACTCAAGACTTTGGGGAGAGGGCCTCCAGGAGACAGAGCGACAGAACTGATTGATTATCTGATGTGCTTAAAATGTGGGAAAGTATTGCTAAGTGTTTTTACAGGTTTGTTAGAACACTTAAAAAATGTAATACACTACTGAGCCCAGCAGCAAACAATTATTATATAGTTTAATAACATGAACACTGACTACTGATAATAACAAAAGTGTTATATTGGGAGGGTCATGGGAGGAAATGGTGGAGGGAGTTGGGGGTCTGGTGAGTAGAAAGTTAATCTTTGTTTAAAATTGATAATCAAAAGCAGCTATGAAAACATATAATTTAGGAAGATCCAGGTAAATGCTAAAAAAAATAAATAAATAAAGACAGAAAGTGCCTCTGTGAGAAGGGATAAGAGAAAAAGCATTGCTATTGCTTTTTGTACAGGAAATTGTTTAGCACTATTTTATCATTTTAACTATGTGAAGTTTAAAAAAATGAAATTTTATTTTAAAAGATTATGTATGACTTTTTAAATTATAACTATAAAAACTGAGTTTTTTTTGAAAAAAAAAAAAAAAAAGAAGCTTTAGATAGGTTAACTCCTTTTGGTCTGCCAGGACTTTAAAGGCTTTATCGTAAAGAAATCCTCCAGCTGGGAATGCTGGGCTGGCAGCCTTGAAAAACTGTAGCATCCACTGTGTGCCCCAGATGCCCTGAGATCTGCAGTCCCCGTAGGAGGGTGATACACAGGCAGGTTTGGACCAGTGTATCAGTAAAGCTAGTGTAACCAGGGAGGGATGCACCAAGATTCAGGGAAAGAGTTAGGTGGGAAAAAGATATAAAATGTATGTGTATACTATGACTGCAATAATGCAGAAACATTATGTCCATCATGGGGAAAGAACAAGGACAAATGAAAACAGTTTGAGTTGTCAGAAGTAGGAGTGGAGGTAATTTTTTTCCCTTTAACTTGGAATTATATGAAGACTGATATGATGCTTGTGTTAAACAGAATACCTGTTGTTACAGGAAATCGGTGGTATTCTTTGCTCTGCTTTCCTCCTGCAGCTTAATTGCTTACACGGAACAGTACATGGAATATGACCCCTTGATCACACCAGCTGAGCCGTCCAATCCCTGGATCAGTGATGATATCGCTTTATGGGACATAGAGATGAGGTAAAAAAAAAAAAACTGTTTTAATGTTTGGAAGTGGGGGGTGGGCACAGTGCATGAGATCATGAGATTATTATTATACCTTATCTTAATTTGACTTTTTTTTAATCAATAGAACAGAAACTCCTCATGTAACCACCCAAATGATTTCCTTGCCCACGGTTTCTACCTCTTCATAGCTTTGTATGTGGGTCCTTCATGGCTTCCCTCTGACCTCTCTCTGATTGCATGGATCTTACGATAACTGGGACAGTCCGTCACAGTTGCTAGTTCTGACTGCTGGAGGGCAAGAATTCATGGATCATTTGCTTTTCATACATTGGCAACAACAATAATAGCTAGCATTTACTCTGTACTTGGCCTCTACTAAGTATCTTCCAATGAGTCACCACAACAGGTAGACATTCTTATTCTCACAACTGAACAGATGGAAAACAGGAATTAATGGACTTGCTTGAGGTCACACAGCAAGAAGGTGGTAGAATTAGGATTAGAACCCAGGCAGAGGGCCCCAGAGCTGTGGTCTTCATCTCTCTGCTCTTCTGGGATAGCAGGCACAATGGTTCCATTCAGAAGTTCCTTATGGATGAGAGAAGAGTGAAAGTATTAGTTGCTCAGTCTGACTGTTTGTGACCCCATGGACTGTAGCCCTCCAGGCTCCTCTGTCCATGGAATTCTCCAGGCAAGAATACTGGAGTGGGTTGCCATGTCCTTCTCCAGGGGATCTTCCCACCTGCAGGGATCGATCCGAGGCGCCTGCATTGCAGGAGGATTCTTTACTGTCTGAGACACCAGGGAAGCCCATACAGATGAGAGAAGCTAGTGTGTTTACTTAATAGCAGAGGAACTAAATAAAGCCCAGGGGGTCTTCAGCCATGTTGGAGATTACAGCAGGAACCCAGTATGTCGTGCCTTTGCATCCGCTGCCCCTTGGCTAGACAGTTCTTTATTTTGTTCTTCATTTCTTTGTATCTCTCTCATTCACTTCCACCCTTGTCTTTTTTTCTGACTTCTTTTCTTATAATGAAAACCTTGTAAAAAGGAATAGAAGTCATAGATGCTCATTATAAAAAGTTCAGACTATTTGTGTGCATGTGTGTGTGCTTCAGTCATGTCTGACTCTTTGGAACCCCATGGAGTGTAGCCCATCAGGCTCCTCTGTCCATGGGATTCTCCAGGCAAGAATACTGGAGTGGGTTGCCATGTCCTCCTCCAGGGGATCTTCCCAACCCAGGGATCGAACCTGCATCTCATGTCTCCTGCATTAGCAGGTGGGTTCTTTACCACTAGCACCCCCTGGGAAGCCCTTCAAACTGTTTAAACATATATAAGAAAGAAAACTCTCTTTTGCTCCACCCCAATCTCACTTTCCAGAAAGAACCTTTGTTGATAGTTTAATGCCGTGGTTCCCAAACTGCACCCAAGCACTCTGGGCTGCTGCAGGGAACTCACAGGATTCCCGAGACACATTCTAAATCGTTAAGGGAAACACTGATATTCGACCTCTGTCAGATACTGTATAAATGACTGGCTTAAGGTAGATCCCTCTTTTCAACATTAGATCACATTATATTCCTTTCAGTGATGCCATATCTTTGCAAATCCAGGTGTTCAGGGCAGTTGCTGTGATAAAAAGCAATTACTGGGCAAAAATCAACATGGAATAGGAAATGAAGGGTTGAGAAGATGTGCAGTGCTCCGCAGCACATGTGTGCTCATGTAGGAATAAAGTAAACATACTATATTTTCTTCCAATTTATATGTATTTCAAATAACTTTGAAATAGCCCAGGTATTATCAATTTTTTTCATCTTTGCAAATCTGATAGATTAAAATAAACTCATTTTACTTATATTTTTTGTTAAAATACTTGAGAATCTATTCTTACGATTACTACATACTCATTTTTCTTTGATGACTTGCATGTTTCTGTGTTCTTTGCCATTTTTCTAGTGATGTGTTTTGCCTTGGATGTTGGGATAGAAAGCAGTCACATTTATTCAGATCACATAGTTAACATTTTTCCCAGCTGTTTATGTTTTCTTTTTTTTTCCATTTATTTTTATTAGTTGGCGGCTAATTACTTTACAATTGTTTATGTTTTCTGAACCTAATTTTTCTTCTTGTTTCTTTTTCTCTTCCTTGAGTTTTTCTTTATTAGTCGCGTTTTATGTTAGCTTTGTTACCCTAGTTCTGGTCTAGTCATGTGTGTGTGTATGTTAAATCATGTCAGTTGTGTCTGACTCTTTGCAACCCTATGAACTGTAGTCTGCCAGGCTCCTCTGTCCATGAAATTTCCCAGGCAAGAATACTGGAGTGGGTTGCCATTTCCTCCTCCAATGGATCTTCCTGACCCAGGGACTAAACCCGTGTCTCTTATGTCTCCTGCATTAGTAGGCAGGTTCTTTACCACTAGCGCCACCTGGGAAGCCCATGTAAGAAAGGAAACTTTTTAATTATTTCTGTCATGCCCTTGATAGTCCCTTTGATCTGATCCAAGAACTTAAATCTTCCTTTAACTTTCTTTAACTTGCTTCTCTTCTCTCTCTCTCTCCCTTTCCTTTTTTTGATACTCTTTTCTCCATTCTACTCTCTCTTTTCAGGAAATCCTTTTGTAGGAATTCTGGTCATCTGGGGTATAGTAGCACTATCTCTTATCTTTTCTCTATTAAAAATTCCGTCTCTTAGTCTTTTTATTCTATATTCAAGGATAGAATCTCTTGAGTTACTCTTCAGAGTCACCAGTCTCACCAGTGTTGGGAGGGGTAGTTGACACTTGTGCTTTTAATTTCCAAGAATTTATAATATTCTTGGACTGCTTTTTCTTCACAGCCTGCTCCGTTCTAGTGATGTTTATCCTCTTGAATTGCCCTGAGGATGTAATTCAGATTTTTCTCATATCTCCCCTCTATTTCTGCCACTTAGTTTATTTCATAGGGCATCACTGATCAGAGAATCATTGTTTCTGTTCATTGTTTCATTACCCCAATCACTGTTCAGAGCAGATCAGTCCTTTCAGACAATTTGGGGTACTACTGGTTTTCATAAATGAAGGTCTTGGCTTTCAACTTTCACTATATATTAGAACCACCTGGAGAGCTTATTTTAAAAAATACCAGTGCCTAGTCCCCTCTCCAGGTCACTTAAGTAATAATTTCCGGCAGTGGTGCGCTGTTTGTTTTTTAATTTTATGCTAGTGTACAGGCCTGATCTGAAAGCCCAACCTTCCTTAGCCTGACGTTCCTGCAGCCAGGTGACCCACTCTGCTTCAGGCCCAGATGGGGTTTAAGTTATTCAGTTTGCTCTCCACGGCGCACCCCAAGAAGGCCACTCTTCTCCCATCTGTTGAGGGATCTTAGGGGAACACGAAGAGATCTGCAGAAACCAGTGAGAAGTAGGAGGAAACCTCAGCATCTTTAGAAGTCTCCCTGCCTTGCTGAGATGTTTTCTATCCATATTAACTCTACCTTACCTAGGTTACACAGGCACCACCCTCTGGCTTTACTTCCCATGTGAGAAGCTGGCCAGAAAATGTCCCCCTTTTATTTAGAGTCCCTCTCGGCCCAGGGAACCCATGTCTCATATTTCTGAGTTTCTCTCCTACGTCCCCCCATTCAGTACCTACCAACTGCCTCTACTTCCAGTCTAGCTGCTCAGGGCTTGGGATTTTCCCAGGCTTCTGCTGGCAACACCCAGTTTACCTCATTCCCAGATGGCCCCACTGGAAGCCTAGGTGGCCCACGATCAGTTTTGTCACACACCCACCTGCTTCACAAGTTCCCAAAGTTCCTCAACATTTATCCTCTGCTGGTAGGGAATTTATTTGCCTCTTACACTCTATGTTTTATTTTGTTTTTAATATTTCACTGAACTCCAGATTCTCATCTGTTCCCTCTTCCTGGACCACTCTCACAGACCCTCACATGGCTGGCTTCCCTTTTTATTCAAGCCTCACTCAGCATTGGTGTCTTTTTCTCAGAAAGGCCTTCGGTGACCACTCAGTCTGTAGTGGCCACCCCACATCCATCCAGTCTTTCTAGATCACATCCTCCCCCTGGATCTCTTTCTAAATAAGACTTACAGTTATTTTAGCATCTAGTCCTATGTCTGGCATGGAGTAGGGACTCAGAATGTATAGGTTGGATGGAGGGTGAATGGAAAAGTGACCATTTTGTTGGCAATGCTGTTGGCATCTGGGAAAGGAAGAGAGGTTAAGTGTGTGAATTTAATTCACCTTGATAACATTGGGATTTCCTCTTTCTTTCTTGAAAGTCAACAACAACAACAACAAAAGGCAAAAAGCATGATAGTTCGGGAAGATGGTGACCACCTGGCCTGTTGGTTTATTCAAACATATCAGCACTTTGTCCCCAAGGGACTCACTGCCCCCACGACTAGGTTCTGCCTCTGTTTTTACAGCTAAGGCTTCCACTGTAATCATAATATCTGACCTAACACCTACAGTGTTCTGTTCATCTTCAAGCTAGTGATGCAGATACAAGGGAGAACGAAGAGAAGCTATGAGGCCCTCTTTCTCCTCCCAGCAGGACATTCCCACCCAGTCAGACACTGGCAGTGATTGGGAACCTGCCTCTGGTGATAGGGAGTCAGGGATCAGCGCCAGCATGCTTTTTCAGTCTAGAGATCAAACAGCCTTTGTGCATGAAACAAAGGCTGAAGGTGACCAGCAAAATAATCAAAGGTCATCTTTTTCTCAGTTTCAGTTTAATTTAGTTTAACTAATAAATAGTACTGAGACCTACTATCTTCTAAGTAAGAAAGTCTCTCAAGATACCCACGTAGCGAGGTGAATAATGTGAAGTCTTACCTCCCGGCTCTAGGATTCCTCTTCATTGGCGAAGGACATTAATGTCACTTGGGGCACAGAGTCAGGCCCTAAGGGCAGGCGTGTTGGCAGAGACCCAACAAGTGGAGAGGTTGTGCCCCGTAAGAAAATGAGATGAGTGTACTTTTTGTCCCCAAGAGGGGAGACCTCAGGGCAGTGAAAAGTGAGGGTGGAGAGAGGAGCAGAAAGACAAGAGAGAGCAAGCCTCCATTCAGAGCCATGAAAACCCCTGGTGCTGAGGTGTCCGAGGACTTTTCCACGTGGGAATGCTGAATATGTGATTTCTAAATTGCCTGCTGCCGGATGGTGCAATGTGTACCCCCTTCTCAAGACCCTCCAACTTCAGTAAAGGATTCTACCCTCTCAAACACTTCATGTGAAGTTGGTTTTTGGTGAAGATGGTTGAAGCAGTGTGAAAGAGTCGAGGCAGCATGGGAGATAGCAGGGGTTGCTTGGGCCTTCATGTTCATCTGAGGCGGGCTGTGATTTCTCCTGGGCGTGAGTAAATGGGTACAGACTCTTTACAATGCCCAGGGCAGAGGGCATCACAGATAATGTCTGGATTCTACAGAGATGAACATACTGTCTCGGCCATGTAGGGTTTATAGACAAACCAGCCGAGGACAACCATGGGCATTAATAGAATAATTGGCAGGATGATGCAGGATGTAGCATAGACAGTAAGAAATTGTGCTTTAATCCTCTCTCCTTCTCAGACAAACTATTAGATCTAGAAATCCAAGAATGAGAAAGGGAATGTTCAGAGGGCAATACAAGACTGCCTTTTTAAAGGATATACATGAAGTCTACTCAGTGAAAATTCTGAGAAGTCAAATTTAGATAAAGAAAATAGTGATTGCCAGGGCTCATCACTGAGGAAGAATCAGCCCCAAATTGCCAGATCTCAGCTGGAGAGAGCGCTGTCATCTCAGGGCTTCCCTGATGGCTCAGTTGGTAAAGAATCCGCCTGCAATGCAGGAGACCCCAGTTTGATTCCTGGGTCGGGAAGATCCACTGGAGAAGAAATAGGCTACTCACTCCAGTATTCTTGGGCTTCCCTTGTGGTTCAGCTGGTAAAGAATCAGCCTGCAATGCGGGAGACCTGGGTTTGATCCCTGAGTTGGGAAGATCCCCTGGAGAAGGGAAAGGCTACACCAGTATTCTGGCCTGGAGAATTCCATGGACTGTATAGTCCATGGAGTCGCAAGAGTCGGACACAACTGAGTGACTTTCACTTCACTTCACTTCACTTCACTTCACTGTCATCTGAATACCACCAGGGAAGTGTCCCCAGGAAGATGCCATCAGCCAGATAGTGGCTCTAACAAGAACCTGGCATTGCCTGCAGGATTAGGGTTCATGATTTGCCCTCACCACATGATATAGGTCTGACTTTCTCTGCTGGGCAATAGGCACATGAGTAAAAAGTTACAAGGAACCCAGCTCATCCTACTTGGTCAAAGGCATCCACTCCCAACCAGCCTGATCTGCTGCTAGGCAGAAATGGTCCGTGAGCTGCTCAGCAAGTTTGATAAAAATGTACATCCATGATATTAGTCAATCTCCCTCCCTATGGTAGTCAGTCCCCATATATGGCCCCATCAGTGCTTTTTTCATTGTATGCAGGGATTGCTCCCTCCATGGAAAGGGGACACCTCCCTCCCTTTTCATCCGGGCTGACCTTGATGCCTTATTTAACCAACAGAGTATGGTGGGAGTAACATTCTGAGAACAGGTCATGAAACAGCTCTTGATCATTTGAGACATTTATTCCTAAGACATTCTTTTTTAAAACGTTTTGGCTATGAGAAACTCAAGCAATTAGGGAGATCATGGAGGTTGACAGCCTTGGCTGAGCTTCTGGCCAAAACCAGCATCATCTGCCATGTGATGAGCCATCTCGGATGTCCAATCCAGTCCACCCTTCAGATGACACCACCCCCAGCTGCCATCCATCTACAACTCTTGAGAGACCCCAAGTGAGAACCTTCCATCTGAGCCCAGTCAACCCACGGGATGTTGAGAGAGAAGAATAAATTGTTTTAAGCCACTGAGTTTGAAGATGGTTTGTTACACAGTAACAAACAATAGGACCACTCCTTGTTGAAGTATTAGGACCCTCAGGTTTTCTTGGAGCATTAATATTGTGATTGTTCCTTCAATAACCTTGATCTTGAGATGGACTCATTAGTTATTTACTCTTTAAGGAACAATCCCTCATTTCATAATTTTTCCAGTAACTCAAAACCTTTTGAAGATAGCTGGATGTTTTTATAGATAGATGCTTATTCTGAATCTGTCTTTATTGTTCTCGATTTGGGCAAATAGCTGGAATGAAAGACAGACTCCCTGGGAGAGCCACCTGTCTTGGCTGTGTTAATTTGGGCTGTTCAGTGGGAGGCAGGAATTTGGTGAGAAGCAATGGGCATGGAAGAGAAATTAGAGTAGGAAAAAGTCATCCAGCTAGTGATTAGAAATATAAGGACACATCAATGTCAATATAAGGACACATCATCCACATTACTGTACACATTTTCTTACTGATTTCCCTTTAGTGCTAAACACTTGCTGTGTGAAAAGCACTATGATAAATACAAAGATGTGGTCTCTGCCCTCAGAGAGCTCACAAGATAGACAATGAGATTGTCTGCAGAGACAATGACATAAACTCTTTAAAAAGTCAAGTGATGGTACAAAACCATAATTAGAGATGTGTCATGAGAAAGCCTTTCTATACAATGGATGAAAATAGAGGGGCTGTGAATTCCATGGATTATCTGAGTGAGGCCAAGGGAAAGTTATTATACCAGTCACCTGGGGATGAATGTCCAGAGATAACTTCTCAGAATTATTTTATAACCACAAAGACCATTCCATGGTAGCAACATGTTCACATCTGATCTTGAACCTTCAAAGGGATGATGCTTGGAAATAACCAAGAGGTACAAGAAAGACATGTATAGAAAAGTTATATCCAAGAAGCATTTAATAGAATAGATCCCAATGACCAGATTATTAGAAGAAAAGGAGCAGATGTAGGGTGTCCAGACACAGAAATAGGATTGTGAATAATGAATAATTGAAGGAACCCAGATGTACTAGGTTGAATAGTGTCACCTAAAAATTCAAGTCCTTCCCAGAATCTCAGAATGTGACTTTATTTGGAAACAGGACCATTAAAGATGTGATTAGTTAAGATGAGGTCATCCTGGGATTGAGTAAACACTTAATCCAATATGTTGCTGTTGTTGTTTAGTGGCTAAGAGTTGTGTCCAACTCTTTTTCAACCCCGTGGACTGTAGATCGCCAGGCTTCTCTGTCCATGAGATTCCCAAGGCAAGAATATTGGAGTGAGTTGCTGTTTTCTGCTACAGGGGATCTTCCCCACCTAGGGATTAAACCTGCGTTAACTGCATTGGCAGGCGGGTTCTCTACCACAGAGCCACCAGGGAAGTCCAATCCAATATGACTGATAAGGAGAGAAAACAGAAACACTGGCGCATACAGAGTAAATGCCATGTGAAAAACCAGATACAGAGACAGAATACCATGTGATGACAGAGGCAGAGATTGGAGTAAGGCATGAGCAGGCCATGGATGCCAAGGATTTCTGGCAGCATCAGAAGCTAAGAGGAAGGCATGGAACAGGTTTTCCTCTAGAGCCTTCAGAGAGAGTGTGGCCCAGTTAACTTCTTGACTTCAGATTTCTAGCCTCCAGAGCTGTGAGAGAATACATTTCCGTTTTAAGCCTTCCAGTTTGTTGGTATGTTGGCCAACTAGGAAACCACCACACCAGGGTAGCCTATCTCTCCAAAACCCCTTGTTTCTGCTGAAGGCCGAGTTTGCAGCTATCTGTATGTCCAGACATCTGTCCCAGGCCTCTGATTCTGCATCTAGTGACACCCCTGGCTCTCTGGCTTGCCCCCAAAATGGCCCTTATCCTCCACCACCCTTCCCCTGCCACCACCAAGGAACCTGGTGGGATGAACACGGACTCACTGCTTGCAAACCAGAAAGTGGTGACACTGGTGGTGGACGTGTGTCCATAACGCAGTCACTTCAAAGACTGAGCAACTTTCCACACCTGGCTCTCTGGACACAGCCACTGATTGGGGTACAGCTGTCATCCACACCATCCCCAAAGAGCCCTGCAACCTTGGTGGCCATCCCAGGTCACAGCACGACCCTGGCAGAAGCAGATGCATTTCTGCAGCTCGTGGGGCTTCCATTTACTGCTCGCCTAGACCCCAGGGTGGGGATAGTAACAACGCTTTTTGTCCTCTGGAAAGCTGTTGAGTTTGATTCTGTGGCTTGAGTTTGAGAGAATCTAGGATCTGTCTTCTTGGCTGACTACAGAAAGCCCAGCCTGGAACTTTGGGAAAAGATCTTTCTTGAAATTCCTCATTGTTGGTGGCTCAAATGGTAAAGAATCTGCCTGCAATGTGGGAGACCTGGGTTTGATCCCTGGGTTGGGAAGATCCTCTAGAGGAGGGCATGGTAACCCACTCCAGTCTTCTTGCCTGAGAAATTCCATGGAAGACATCATTAAAAAGTTTGTGTCTCTTTTTAAAAAGAAGGGAAATATGTGGATGTCATCGCGGTACACTGTGCTACAGTGCAGGGCTCACAGCTTAGCGCTTGCAGATAAAATGCACCTTCTTCACATCATTTGCTGAGGCTACAGTGTGGTGGTTCTGAACCCTGTGGGCAAGAGCCTTTGAATGTGGCTAGCATTCATTCCACACCAACATGCTTTCTGTTTCCACCTTCCGTCCTTGGCAACAGAGCTTCATGGGGAGAATATGTTTGGACTTGGGGAGTGAAGAGATGGCTACTGTTGAGCTCCTGCAAAAAGCCTGAAAATGAATGGAATATTTTCTCCACCAGTTTTTGAAGTTTTCTTGTTTCAAGCCAAGTGACAATGAACCTGTTCTGTGCTGTGCTTAGTCGCTCAGTTATGCCTGACTCTTTGCAACCCCATGGACTATAGCCCGCCGGATTCCTCTGTCCATGAGGATTCTCCAGGCAAGAATACTGGAGTGGGTTGCCATGCCCTCCATGACAATGAAGCCACATACAGCATTATTTGGCTCTCCAGAGATATACCTCCACCACCCTAGAATTTAACATTATGCTTTTGACTTTTGTTGAAAGTATTTAGTTCACAGACACATGCTGTTATCTCCCACTCAAGTGGTGGACCAGCAGTGGAATCTTAGCTCCACCTCAGACACATAGAATTGGAATTCCCAGCTTAACAAGATCCCTGAGTGATTTAAGTGCACATTAAACTCTGAAAAGTTTGCATGTTATGAAAAAACCCAAATGAGCTTTTTGGCAATCCAATAGCTGTATGTAAAAGTTCCCTGCACTTTTTTTTTTTAAATAAAGGTATCAGAAATACCATTCATTGAGTTTCAGTGCTCCTTATGTAAAGACTTGTGAGACAATTCCTCTTATAATTCAATACTAGAGCAAAAGTAGTCTTTACTGACAAACTTACATATTACCTCTTTCAAATGTTGAAAGTGGTGTAATCCATTCAAATCTCTCTTTGTCTTAGCTCCAAGGAAGCTCTAAAATTTTTTTTGTTCACTGGCAGTAGTTCCCCTAGCCTAGGTTTTCTGGTATAATAACCATCCCCTACTAAGACTTATCATCACTTGTTTTTATTACTATTCTTTCCTATATTTGGGTTTCCCTGGTGGCTCAGTGGTAAAGAACCCACCTGCCAATACAGGAGATATGGGTTCCATCTCTGGGTTGGGAAGATCCCCTTGAAGAAGGAAATGGCAACCCACTCCAGTATCCTTGTCTGAGAAATCCCATGGACAGTGGAACCTAGTGAGCTACAGTCCATGGGGTCACAAAAGAGTTGGATATGATGTAGCAACTAAACAACACCACCCAAGATTTACCATCACTGCTTCTTATTATTATACTTGCCTACGTTTAAGGGTTTGGGGATTTTGTTATTGTTGTTTTGGTTTTGTAATTGTGTGTTCTGGTAAACCTCTGATTCTTTTTGGACCTAAATTAAACATCAATAAATCAATGGATATCAAAAAAGGGGGGCGGGAATAAATATTGCTAGACCAATGTGTCTTAGAGTTTAATGTGCACTTAAATCACCCAGGGATCTTGCTAAGCTGTGGATTTCAATTCCACCGGCCTGAGATGGGTCCTGAGATTACGCTGCTGGTCCATAGACTACCACTTGAGTGAGAGATAGCAGTATATAGCTCATGAACTAGAAACCTATTGCTGCTTGAAAAAGTCAGAGGAGTAAATACAGCAAAGTAACTGTAAATGGAAAGACAGAAGCGGAAGGAAATATTTTCATATTCTAACACCAAATGAATAAGAACAACTCTCTGTCCCCCCTCCCTACACTTTGGTTTGGAGGGAGTCCCGTGGACGTGAGGCAGCAAAGCAGAGCTGAGAGCTGTGTTCTGGAACCACGCTGTCTGGACTTGAGTCTCAACTCCATCCCCTCCTAGTGCGTCTTTGGGTAAATCGTCACCAGGCCTGAGTTTCCCTATCTGCAAAATGGGGGCAGTGTTAGTACATTTTTCAGAGTAGTTTCAAGGACTCAGTGAGTTAACAGGTGTGAAGGCTGGGAACGATGCCTAGACCTTTGTAGACACTGTGCAGGTGGTGGTTAAATCAATGAATGGATGCAACATTCTGCTTCTAAGCACCTGTGTTGGGTTTATCCAGGATGAGTTGACATAGTTCTGATCAGTTGAACATCACTTGGTTCTAAACTGGACTCTGTTTTTCCCCTGGGAATTGAGGAAGGGGCAGGAGGTGGGGGCAGCATCTTTGATGAAAAATCAGATTCACAAAGCATCCTCAGTTTTTAAGTGGAAAAAAAAAATGATGGAGTCAAGAGTTGGACCTATGACTGATAGGAGTGGCCCAGGGAAGCCAAATCAGTGGAGTTTTTATATGTCCTGTAAGCAGCACTTGGCAAGCATCCCCTCAATGTGGCCCCTTTCAAACACCTTCTTTAAAGAGACTTTTTACCCTTGGCTAGTGTTGGTCTACAAAAGTCTGCATTCGGGATTTATGCAGGTTTGATGGAATCTGTCACTTAAATGAGACATTTCCCTTTGGCCTGTGACAGCTAAATAAATTTGAGTTGTTGAAGAAATTGTGCCACAGGTTTCTGCCTGGTATTGACCACCTTTGTTCCCTCTCCCAAAGCAAAGAGCCCAGCCAGCAGCGAGTGAAGAGATGGGGCTTCTCTTTCGATGAGATCTTGAAGGACCAGGTGGGGCGGGACCAGTTTCTACGATTCCTGGAGTCGGAATTCAGTTCAGAAAACCTCAGGTACATCTCTCCAAGGTTTGAGTTTTGTGCAGAGAGTATATGAAGCAATTTGCATCATCAGTTTCTCTCACCACCTCCCTTTCTCAGTCAAATGTTATGGCTGAAATTCCAATTCCAATTAATGTGGCCAAGGTTAGAGAACAAACTTTATGTTCAAGCTTTATTATCACTGGATGAGCACCCACCAACACCACAATTTTTGGTTCTTTAAATCCAGATGACATGTGTTCAAGCTATTGGAAATGTGTCTTCAATAATAAGTCAATGGTCGAATGGATTTAATGACACCATCCTTTCACTAAAACCATAAAGCCATGGAATTCCATGGCAGAAAGGGAACTCAGAGACCTTCCCCTTTAAAACTTTCCAGTCTCTGGGGTCCTGAATACTTGACAGGCTCACCAGAAGAAAGAGGGGTCAGTGGGTTCACTTCAGAATTTCAAAAAGTTACAGTAAGTACTGTTCAAGAACTGGAGACATACGTATAAAAGCTAATTAAAATATGCTTTTCCTTTTGGGGGGAATTCTAGCAACTCCATGTAGTGGTTACTCTGGTCACTTGACGCCAATGAAAACATTGATTGTTCTATTGGTCCATGAGTAATCAAGACGGGGGAAATGTACTAATGTGTTGATAGTTACTGTTTAGTAGAAAAAAAAAAAAAACTTTCAAAACATGGCGTTCATTTTAAGAGAAAGGAAAGGGAGCTTGTAAAAAGGGGTAGGGATCATGGTCATGCAAAACTGAGTAACCCGGGATTTATTCAGGCTTTCATAGTATTAGATGTAGAGACAGAGACATACAGAAAATGTGACTTATCTAAGACCCTGACTCATCTTAGCCAAGTGATGGCTTCCCAGTGGGTGAGATGGAAATCTCAGTGTTTTCTTGGCACCAGGCTCTCTTCTACATACAAGGTTAATTCCCATCTTCCAATGGCATTTTTCCAAAGAGTGACTTTATTAATTTTTTTTTTACTTTAAAAAGATCATATGCTGTGAACAAAAGACTGTGTGCTCTAGTGTTAATGTGCAAAATCCATGTTATATATTTGGAGTTGGAGACCATATCAGTCCCGTACATCAATCAAATGATATTTATCACACACCTGTGCTGTCTCCAGCCCCCAAGAATCTGCTGAGGGGATGTAAGGAAGATAAGATGCATGATCTTTGCCTGCAGCAACCTTGTCAGTCCTTGAAGAAAACACACAAGAAATCCTTACATCATTAAATGAATATAAATGAGTGTAAACTCTGAGAACCATTTTGGTAATGTTTTCAAAACATCCTACCAGAGTAGACACATCATAAGCTGGGCTTTGAAGAGCATACAAGATACTCATATAGCGAAGAAAGAGGGAGGGGGGCTGCTCTCAGTTGAAAGACCCTGAGAGTGGAGCTGTGGGGGCGGGGGGCGACCCTCCCATACCACGCAGTCCTGGGAGGATGGGGAGATGCTGATTAACTGGAATAGCGAGGCCATTCCAGGCAGCCATGTACCTACTGTAAACCAGATAAGGTTGAATATCTGATTTCGGGTTATGACACAGAAGCTCTTTTCTTGTGCTGAGGCATTATTCTACTCTTTGCTTCAATTCCTAATTGAGTATCTGTAATAGAAGGCTTGACTCTAGACCTCTTTATCAGGATGGTGCTCAGACCAGCCTCCTAGGCCTACAGGTGTCCTGGGGGGGGGGGGCGGGGAACCAACCCCTCTGTGGCCAGCATGCTGTGCCCAGGCAGACTCTGCATGACTAGTCCAGTCTCAAACCCCGCCCTCAGCTTGGTCCCCATGAGCCAGCCCTGGGGGTTCTCCCTATGTTCCCTGCTCATCCCTGTCCACGGGGTCCCCAAGATGGAGTGGTGTGTGATTTGTGGTTTAGTCACAAAGTCATGTCCGACTCTGGGCAACCCTATGGACTGTAGCCAGGCTCCTCTGTCCATGGGATTTTCCAGGCAAGAATACTGGAGTGGGTTGCCATTTCTTTCTCCAGGGGATCTTCCCCACTCAGGGATTGAATCTGGGTCTCCTGTATTGCAGGTGGATTCTTTACCAACTGAGCTATTCCAAAAGCCCATGAAGCTGTATAGAGGCTCTCTTAACCTGGCTATTTCTCAGCCACCTGCACCATTGTGGAGATTTGGAAGGATGACCACAGCATCCCGGTCCTTGTGAGGGGCCCCGGGGCGGGAACATCGACTGTTTCAGCACTGCCTTGCCCAGTCTGAGTGTAGCCAGGGCCATGCAATCTGCATGCATTTCAGGCCAGGGGCACATGGAGGAGGGTATCCCTGGCAGGTGTCGGCGCTTCCTCCTGCCTTACTGCCTGTACTCTGCCAGCGCCTCGCTCCAGGAGGGCTGCAGTCAGTCCTGGGTGAGAGTGCATGTGAGCGGGTGTGAGCATGCAGTAACTAATCTCCACCCCCAGCGTGAATGCATAAATCCAGACTTAAAGAGGGTCCCTTCTGATCCATGACAGGAGAGCGGATAAAGGAAATAGAACAGCCTGAGATGAAAAAGTACAGCCCAAGAGCTTCTGAAATCCTCTCTGCAAGCCCAAATTCTACTTGTGTGATATTCAGCATAATTGGATATATGGGGGAAGCTTTGGTTTTAAATCACACAACTTTAGGACTCTTGGGTCACCCAGAACCAGGTCCTTTCCTCCCCCTTCATTTGCAGTCATTCCTGTGGCCACAGATACCAGCTTGGCGTCTGCTGTGACCCAGGCCTAAGGGTGCAGAGTTGAATGCATCTCACCCCTCACCCAGGGCATCCTCAAGGGGCCCTGCGGCTGCACCTCCCCTGTGGTCCCTGTGAACGGTGGACACCAGGGCCATGCCTTGTGGCACAGCTCGAGGACGCTGCCCATCTGTGGTGCTGGCCACGCTGGCATGGTCCTTCCTCCCCCGGACTGGTCAAGCCCAGGCAGCTGGTCTTGGAGCAGGGCCGGGAAAAAGAGAGACTGACCGGGACTCAACTGAATCCACTGCAAAGGTTTTTCCACGTCTGTCTCCCCGAGCTCCTTTGCATCTCTCCAGTGAAAGGGGTACTTGGAGCGTGACGTTTTTGCATGACACCCAGAGAAATCTTGCCAGCTCACCAACCAAGTGGTTCAATCTCTGCCTGAGATTGAATACAGAGCAGAAGAGCCCCAAAGAGACGTAGGTGTTGTTCTCACCACAGCAAAAGGTCACCCTGGATCCTTTAAGGAAAGATGTCTGTGATCATACAAGTTGACGCCTTCTTTCATCATTTTTTGGGGGTTGAGCCTGTGAGATGAGGGAGAGGCAACACCTCCAGGCACGGGAGGCCACGTGGCCAGGGCATTTGTGGCAGACAGCAAGCCTCGTGGTTGTAGGCTGTTTGCAGCACCCTGGGCTGAGCCCAGGGCTCCATTTGGATAGGGTGGGCACCAGGAGACAGCTGTTTGCTCAGAGCCTCTAGAATGCATGCAAGGTGGGGCCTCTTGGTTCTGAAGCAGAGGGCCCCAGGGAGTGGTCTAGCTCGGTCCCTCTCTTTTCTCTGTGTGTTTTCCTAGAAGGATGACAGGAACCCCTTACCCCTTGCCACCTTTGCCCCCTCTCTTGCACACAAATCTTTTTTTTTTTTTGGTTGTGCCGAGAGGCATGCAGGATCTTAGTTCATGCAGGATCTTAGTTCCCAGACCAGGGGTCGAACCCACGCCCCCTGCCGTGGAAGCGCAGGGTCTCAACCACCGGATCACCAGGGAAGTCCTACCACCTGCACAAGTCTTCATCCTCCCTGACTTGACCACCACTGCCGCTCGGCAGGGCACGAGTTAAAAATCAAAACCCGCAGCCGAGAGCGTCCCCCGTACATTTTTTATGAGCTGTAACGTCTCCTGAGAGAACGTGGTTGTTCTTCTAACCTGCAGATTGATTATCCTGGTTCCACACAGTGTCAGCTGAAGGGAGAAGCAATTAAAGAGAGCGCAGGAGTGTTAGCAGTTTGTCTTGGAGTGCTCCAGCCTCCCAGTTGCCCCGAGTCCTAGGAAGACCCCAGGAGGTGGGCCAGGCCCCGTGGGCTTCCCCGAGAACCCAACACATGGTTCATGGGAAGAGAGGTGCTCACACGGCACTCGGACAACCTGTGGCATTTCGGCCACTGCCCTGTGAAACATCACTCAGCTCGGGTGGTGCTGCTGGTGGTGAGACTCCAGCCCAAGCAGAGACTAAGTAAAGTGACAACAGTTGTTCCTGAGTCTCTGTTGACCAGCAGAGGGCATAGAAACCCTTCGTTCTGCGTGGAATTGGCTTTTCCCTGGGAACAAACGAAAAGCTGGGTTTTTCTAACACATGACAGTCCTAGTTGATGAAAAGATAGGTAAGCAAGAAACCAGGGCCTGGCCAGACCTCCTGGAAGGACGGAGTGCCCCCCGATGCTTCATGGTTCCCCTTGTTGCAGCCAGCCTTGAGGAGGAGACCCTGTTCCATGTCAGCACCCCGGCCCCGCGGGAGACAGAGGCCTGGGGCAGCCCTGGACGGCCCTCAAGTCCCACCCACAGCTGCTCGGTCCAGGGGGGCGTCTGAGCCCAGGCTGCCTCCCCGAGAAGGCCAGTTGCCCCCGGCATTCCTAAGCCAGTGACACAGATCGGATGTCAGCCCTGGGCTGCCTCCCTCACCTTTGCCAACTCTGGCAAAGCAGGACAGGTGGTTTCCCTGGCACCCACGCACCCTCCTGGCCTGACAGTCATGACAGCCCTTCGGCCACCAGAAGTCACGCGGCTTATGCAGGGTGGGCGGGTCTGGGGTTGCTGACAGTCTCCTCCCCGCCGGCGTCCTGGAGGAGCAGCGGTACCTGCGGGCTTGTGATAAGAGCAGGACCGCACAGGCCTCAGTGGGCCTCCCATCCGTCTGCAAGAGATGGGCAAGGGGCGCTTCTAGGGCTCTTTCGAGGGGAGGGGGCCGGGCAGCCGGGGCTCAGAGACCTCAGCTCAGGCCCATGGGCTCACAGATGGCTGATACAAACCAAGCCTGTGAAAGTGAAAGTTGCTCAGTCATGTCCGACTCTTTGTGACCCCACGGACTATACAGTCCATGGAATTCTCCAGGCCAGAATACTGGAGTGGGTGGGTAGCCTTTCCCTTCTCCAGGGGATCTTCCCAACCCAGGGATCGAACCCAGTTCTCCCACGTTGTGGGTGGATTCTTTACCAGCTAAGCCACAAGGGAAACCAAGCCTGTACTGAATTTCAAACTGGCACAAAGCTTCTTCAAAGCCGGTGATGAGAAACACATATGGAATGTCAGGATGGTGTTGTGACAGCATTTTTACTGTCACCTGAGAGAGAGAAGGCAAGTCATCTCCAAGGCAGACGGAAGGCCGAGAGGGTCCCCATGCGTGCAGGGAGAGAAGACTGCTGTTTGGGGGTTGTCATCCCTCTTCCTCTTAGTCCTCCCCCTCCCCTTCCACCCCCTCCAGCATGCCTGTTGTTTCTTTTACACTTTATTTTTAATTCTTGGTTTTATCTGATAAAGGGAACCTTTTAATTTTTTGTGTAAAAGTTGATTAAATTTGATTCAGAAATTCCCCTTCCCACCTGCCCCAGACTCCTCTATACCCAGCTGAGTGATGTGCATTAATGTGGCTCCCAACTCATTCTGCTGGAAGGACTGCTGAGGCCTCAGGAACCATGGGCAGCCTGCGGCTTTCAGAAGCTGCAGGGTCCTCGGGGCCCCCCAGAGCTCCGTCTCAGAGCCAACTGAGACAAGGGACAGAAGGTGGCGCCCACATGACCCCGACTGAGGCATCAGGAAATCGCCCGGGCGTCATCATTTGTGTGAGAAATTGCAGAGTCCGGTAGGCTTGGGATGGACCCTGGCCCAAAGGAGTTGCTTCCAGCCCAGGACTCAGCCAGAGGTGACTCCCTAGGGCTGCCAGGGACTCACCAAGCTTCACATCAGCCCTCCTTCCAGGCCTTTGAAAAACCAACACTAGCTCCCCTCTTTAGAGCCGATTTCCTAAATTTTACCTGCCCATCAAACATGGTCCTCTGGGAGAAGAAAACCTTTGTAGGTTCTGTGACCACCAGCTGACCATTTTCACTTGAAAGCACTTGGCCACCTCCTTCATTTCATGGCAGACCTTGGTGGGAGTGGCAGGGGGGTGGTGGGCAGAGAGACGGAGGGAGCCTTAGGGAGTGGCCAGCGGGGTGGAGGAGACCTCCCGGCTGAGCTTCAAGGACCCATCTGAACAACTGAACAGTTAACAACCCCCTTTGAACTCTGGCCACCCCCCACCCCCCACCAATCTGGACTCTGGTTAAAGACTGGCTGCTGGCTACTGTTTCCCTCTCCCTGGGTAGCCAGAGAACATGATTACGAAAGACCTGACGTGAGCAGAAAGATAGAGGGCTGGTGTTAAAGGGCAAGTGAGGCCAATGGCAGTGGCAGGAGCCCCAGGCCCTAACCACCCAGGCTCCCCCAGACCTGTGGTCACCATGCGGCTGCCCCTAGAGCACCCACCCACAGGGCCTGAGAGCATTTCGGAGTGACACCGGGATGGGACGTGCCCAGACCCGTCCACATACCCCTCCGCCTGCTCTGTACCCACTGCGCCGGGAGGAGAGAGAGGCCCAGAAAGATACAGTGATGCCAAGAGGGCGCCACAGCTGGGCGCCCTCACCTTCCGGTTGAGTGAAGCCGGCAAGGCTCCTCCCTGCCTCTTGGTCTTGGCGAGGGAACCATGAGGGTTTTCTTTAGCGAGATCATCAGAATCCCAAATGGTAAATCAGCGGGAGAGTTGGAGCTCATGGAGCTCGTGTCTCTCACACACACAGACCCACAAGCAGAGACCCCGCCCCCGCCCCCGCCCCCCAGCCGTCTCTCCTGGTGGAAATGAAGCTGCATTACCCGAGTTGGCCACTGGGTGGCACCTTTAGGCCATGCACGTGGCTCCACACACCTCTCTGAACAGCAACAGAAAAACATGCTTAACCTTAAAAAAAAAAAAAAAAAAAAGTCCCTCTTACTTTGGGTGAAATTCGATGACAGATTGAATGCACCTTCCTCCGTGTCATGGTTCAGCTTCTCTTGTTCCTGCCCTTTCGTTGCCTTGAGTATGTGTGATTCCCGCGGCTGCAGGAACCACACAGCCAGGGACCTGTCCTCTCCTCTCGTTGATGGGGAAACTGGCCTGTTTTGTTCACAGGACACAAAATGTGCCACCCAGACCTGAGTCCTGCTGAAATCCCTCTCCAGGGTTGCCTTGGGAACCATCGTCACGACCCAGGGAGCTGTTGTCCAAGCTTTGGCCCTGGCTGCTGCTGTTCTCAGCAGAAAAGAGCTCACAGCACCCGCCCAGCCCTCCAGCACCATGCAGATGCTGAGGGATTCATGAAAGGCAAATATAGTCGTGAGCAGAAGGCTTCTCTCTCCAGCAGTCTCTGGAGAATCTTTTGTAGAGGGATCCCCGATATATGTCCCTTCAGCTTTGTTCCAGATGAACCCACCTACAATCCATCAGACATTTATTGGGCACCTGTGCTGTGCTGAGTCGCTCAGTTGTGTCCAACTCTGCAAGCCCGTGGACAGAGAAGCCTGGCGGGCTACAGTCCAAGCCCAGTCCTTGCCTGGATTCTCCAGGCAAGAATGCTGGAGTGGGCTGCCATGCCCTCCTCCAGGGAACATGCCGAACACCATGCCCACATTGATCCTGCAAATAGACTGTTTCTCCATCAACGGCGTGTATGCTTGGGTCCTCCCAGCTCAAATATTCTTAATGGCTCCAAGATACTATTGCTTCTGGGGTCTTTCTTTCCTTTGAATACCTCCAACTGATCCCCACCAGATATGCAAAAGGGACTCACATTGTCTGGGTGGTGACTTCTCTGTCAATCAGTGGTTCTCTCCCAAGGGTGAATTTACCTCCCAGAAGACATCCGGTAATGGCCAGAAACTTTCTGGTTGTCACAAGTGCAGAGAGGATGCCCCTGGCATCTGATGGGTCAAACCCAAGGTTGCTGCTACATATCTTTCTATGTACAGGGTGACTCTTCAAAAATTATCCAGCCCAAAATGGCAACAGTACTGAGGTTGAAAAACCATGAGGTAGAGAAAAATCTCTTTTTGGTAACCAGAAGCAAGGCGATCTTCTAACATGCATTTAGTGCAATGATGGAGCACCTTTGTATTCTCAGCAGCCCCTGCAGCCTTCATGACCTGGGACATGGCTACTGAGACAGCTGGGGCACACAGAATGAGTGCCATGCGATGTCAGTTCTGGGACCACGTCCAACAGAGCAGCTACTGACGGAGCCCCTGGAACGAACTGTCCTTGTGCTTCTGTTTCAGGTTCTGGTTGGCAGTCCAAGATCTCAAGAAACAGCCCCTCCAGGATGTGGCCAGGAGGGTGGAAGAAATCTGGCAAGAGTTTCTGGCTCCCGGGGCCCCAAGCGCAATCAACCTGGATTCTCACAGCTATGAGATAACCAGTCAGAATGTCAAGGATGGAGGGAGATACACATTCGAAGATGCCCAGGTTTGCTCATCTCATCAAATAGTTCTGTCCCGAGATGTTCATGTATCAACTCCACCACCCCACTCCTTGAACACACATCCAAGGTTGTATGTAGTTATAATCTCAGCCTTTATTTATGAGGCCATCATTGGGGACCATTCCAGGTGGATGTGCCGTGCAGTTCCAGGAGGACTGCTTTCCTAAATGATTTACGTTATTATGTAGAAATAGACATTTACCATTATGTGTGTGTCTTTTCCAGGAAAATCTCAAAAGTGTTTTACAAAACCCGAAGTCCTATAGTAAGTCATGGTAGAATCTGGAAAGTAGAACACAGCATCAGATGCAAGGTGGGGAGAGTGGGCTGGAGGGCCAGGGGTCAAGACCACGGTCATAACCACTGCCCTGCACTGGTTGGGGGGATTGGGGGGATTGTGACCCCCCAATCCCGCAGTGATGTTTGGGGAGCACGTCTGTATTCCATGCCTTGTGCCATGTGATGAGATACCATCGGGAACAGACCAAAGCCCCTGCCCTTGAGGAAGTTAAAGCCTAGTGGGAGAGAAAGGCAGGGAAAAGGCAATGTCACCAATAAGTGAATGAGCTCTGGGGTGTAAGGAACCCATGGGTTGGCGGGCAGGGGCGTGACGGGGGGACACATGACTCTGCACAGTACAGTTAGCACAGAGATGCTGGCAAAGCTGGTGGAGAAACAGAAGCCACAAACAGCAAGCTTAACTTGAGGGCTGGGAGACGCCATCTCTAGAGATAAACATCAGATCCGTTTCCCACTTCCTGGCCCATAAATTTTGTTTCCTTCCACCATCCCACACCTGGTGACAGGGCTTAAGGTTTTGCTGTGTCTCCTCAACCCTCTTCATTTCTCGCACCTGTGGGGTCCCCAGGTGAGAACTGCCCTCCCACAGACATTATCATCTAACTTGGGAAACTCAGTCACCGGTGCAGATAATGGCATGAGAAGAGAAATGGTGTCCTCGCCATCCCAATTTGCCTTGTTATTTGCTCAGAAGTTCAGAATGGATACACTTAGCAGCCTCCACACCACAACTGTCTTTTCATGTGACCCCCTGGTCATGAATTCCACTGAATGCCTGGGCTAGGTAGATTTGGTTTTGTAGAGTTCAGTGACTTAGCTTTATGAAATCCTGAGTCCCTCACACCCTTTTCAGCTTCAAAGTGAACTACTTAAGTCATGAGAAATCTTTTTTTTTTTTCTGATAGATTTTTGTATGTGTCTGTGTGTGTGTATGTGTACCAAGCACACAGTGACATTATCCTGATGAGGAAAATGATGGAGATGTTTCATAAGTGATGGAGAAGCCCTGTGGGTGATAGAGAATTTCCACGGGTGTTGGAGAAGCTCCATGAGTGATGGAGAAGCTCCACAGGTGATGCAGAAGTCCCCAGACGAACAATCTGAAGCACAATACTCAACTCTCCATCATTCATGAAACATGAGAGAAGGGGTATTTGTCAGAGCCATCATACTCCCTGCCCAGTATTAGCACTCTGAACAAGATGTCAGAAAGGATTTATTTTAATGTTTTATTATTGAAACTTGGGCATTTTTTTATGGAAAAGTAGAAACTTTGTGAACCCTCATCCATCCTGAATAATCATCAATATAATGCCAATCTCATTTTATCTGTGTCCCCACCTACTTTTTCACCGTTAGTTTTAAAACAAATCCAAGACTTAACCTTTCCATCTGTAAATACTTAGATATGTATCTCTAACAGAAACTGACCCTTTGGTCTTAACATTCCCGCAATACCTTAAGAAATTAGTGATTATCTCTTAATATCATCAAATGTCGTGCAAGTGTTCAAGTTCATAGTATTTCCTAAATGCCATTTTGAAATTCTTATTCAAAATCAGAATCCAAATAAGGCCCACACATGTAGATGGCCTTTTCTTTTAAGTATATTGTAATCTACAGGCTCCTTTTATGTTCTCCTCACCCTTGCAGTTTATTTAAGGAAGAAGTTGGGTCTTTTGTGCTGGAGAGATTCCACAGTCTGGATTTTTCTATTTGCAACCTTGTGTTGCTATTTAATGTGTCCTACCATCTGCATTTCCTGTAAATTGCTAGTTTGACTTAGATATTTAATCAGATTTTAGCTTGATTTTTGTGGGCAAGACTACTTCCCAGACTCTGCTGTGCTCCCTTGTCAGAAGGCATATGATGTCTAGTTGTCTCCCTTTGTGGTTTCCGCAGCCATTGATGTTCATAGTTAGATCCATCAGTTAATTAGGGGTTACAAAATGATGTTCTAATCCTGTCATTCTTTCTTCATTTATTAAGTGAAATACAAATAGTCAAATACATCTACCATTTGATTATCTAGTAATACAATTCACATAGGAAAGATGGAATATATGTTTGAATCATTTCCTCTATTTGCCAATTTTAAATATAATGAATAGTTTACTGTCATCTTCCAATGATGACCAATTAGGGTGTTTTTGTGTGTTTTGTAGTATCCTTGTAAACCCATGGGTTTAAGCATATTTGCTATGTTTTAACCCATTTTGTTTATTATTGTTATTGCTGCTTGCCCTGTGCCATCTCTGGCCAGTTGGCTCCTTCTGACATGACCCTGGTAGTCTTTGATGTGATCCAAATATCAGGGAAGCTAAGATGATCCAAGCCCTTCCCCAGACGTGGACTCATCTAGTCCTTCAAGAATCCAAGAATCCCTTGTTCTTCTTAGTGGGAAATACTTTTAGAGACGATAATCTGAGCATTTAGAGGCATTCACTGTTCCTGGGTTGGTCATCATTTTCAGACTTTTCCAGTGGCCAAAACTAGGAAATAGGTGGTGGTTGTTTCTGATGAAAATACATGATGAATCCATACTGATACTTTGCATTCAAATTAAAAACTACAGGGGATTTTATTTAACCTCTTCTTTCTTAGGTCTGTGTCTCCTTTTTCTAGAAACCTGGTTCTCAAAGGCACTGTCAGTGACAGCATTAGTTCTTCATGTCATTTGCATTATCCTACATCACCACAGAGCAGCCTCAGACTCACAGTGCCAACTGGCAGCAGCAGTATAATCGTATCAGTACCACTCAGTCACTGCCTGGTTGCTGGCGCTCGTGGTAAAGAACCCGCCTGCCAGTGCAAGAGACATAAGAGATGTAGGTTCGATCCCTGGGTCGGGAAGATCCCCTGGAGGAGGGCTTGCCAACCCACTCCAGTATTCTGCCTGGAGAATCCCCATGGACAGAGGGGCCTGATGGGCTACAGACCATAGGGTCGCAAAGAGTTTCGCATGTGACTAAAGTGACTTAACACACGCATTCCAAGTGTGGAAGCACCGTAGTTAAGTCAACTGACTATTGAAATTTAGTCAATACTCCTATCAAATATTTCTTGACATTTATATTGTTACTAAGTCAAGAAATACTTGATGGGAAAGCTTGGGAAGTCAGCACATCATGCCTTGATGTGCTTCTGGATATACACCCTCCATTAGCATGGTTCTCTGCCATTTTTCAGGTACTTACTCACAAATATTGGGTTGGCCAAAAAGTTCCTTTGGTTTTCGTTAACATTGTACAGAAAATCTCCAATGAACTTTTTGGCCAACCCAATGTATTGTATCTGCTTACTAAAGTAGACTAGACATGTGGACACCCAAAGAAAGCATTTGTAACCTCCTCATTGTCTGTAAGGACTGCGATTCTGTGACTTCTAGTAAAGAGCTCTTCTTAAACCAGTTTCTCTTTTTAGCACGTCGCATTTTGTTCCTCAAGTGTGTTTTCATCGTAAGTACACCAAGTGCTTCTCACTAGCACTGTGACCTTGGGCAAGCTCCTTAAACTCCCTAAGTCTTCTTCCCTCATCCGTACAGAGATACAGTGGTACCTACACTGTGGAAGGGGGATTAGGTGAAATAAAACATGTCAACAACTAACAGTGTCTGGTCCACAGTAAGAGTCTGCAATGTTATTTTATTAATGTCATTAATATTCTTTTCTTATACTTTTATATTAACAGATTTGGTTTAAAAAAATTCAAATAATTGTATGTAACCTTAGTACCCAGAGATAACCCCTATTCTAGTATTTTTTTCTCTCTCAGTTTCTGTGTACAGAGTGGCTATGCAAATAGGTTGATTCTGTAGCCTGCCATTTACACTAAACTAGGAGTTGGTTTAAAAGGCTGAATTTCTTCTGTGAATGGCCAGTTTAAATTTTGAGCTTTGTAGGTTGTATAGTCTATATTACTACTACCCAGTTCTGCCATACCAAAACAGCTACACTGTCACAGTGTAACAGTGGAAAATACATAAATAAGTGGGCATGGCTGTGTTGAAAACCTTTATTTTTGGACTCTGAAAGCTCATGAAACATTATGCTTCTTTTGATTTTTCTCAGCCACTTAAAAATATAAAAACTATTCTTAGGACATAAAGTCTGAAGGACATAAAGAAGTAGATGGGGGGCCAGAGTTTGAGACCACTGTGCTGAATAATATATCATGAAAATCATTGAAACATTTCAAGAAATCCAGAAAGATAGAAGATGACTGGTTGGGAGCCATTAGTCTTTCATTTATATGGGAGAGAAGGATAGAGGAGACTTGGTGTAGTAACAGTAACCACCAATCTCCATGAATGTTTCTGCATCGGGGTTGAGTATTACAGAGCCCGCGACCGAGGGAAGTCAGTCGGTAAGGACCGTGATCCTCACCCTGCAGGGCCAGCACTGCTGCCTGCACCAGCCGCACAGGTGTGACTTCAGGGTTTCCAGGTAAAGGGGAGAGGGCTAAAATGCAGCCAGAACTTGCTCTCAGATCTCCCAACTTGCCAGTCAGTTCTGCTCCTCAGATAGCACTGCCCCTGGGTTATAAGAGGGCTGGTTGTCATGCAGAGAGCTGGAGAAACGCTGGTCCCCAGAGAAAATCCCCACCTGGGGAGCAGGCTCTGATCCTAGCCACGTGCTCCGTCTAGGCCTGTAGGACTGTTCCTGTAAGCCCTTTACGCTTGTCGCGGCCACTCAGTTTGCCCATCTGAGAAGTGGAAATGATGACACCTGAGCCCTTTGGAACACCTCCCTCCCTTCTCCCATGGGGATCAGGAGCCACCCAATAGTGGTCAAAGAGCCGATAAACACGTGAGTATCTGGGGTCAGTAGCTGGAGTGAAGGCTGAGCCACATTTATGAATTCATTTGAAATGGGCCCCAGGGGATGGGGTGTAAGCTCTCTCTGAGGGTTTTGTTTTTTCATGTGACCACAGGCATTGTTACAGCAAAGTTAATTGCCTGTGTTTGCTTCCTGTGGAAATATCCCACAAGATGCCCTGTCAGCATGGGCCCAGCATTTGCACTTGTGTTTTGCCTATCCATTTGGCTTCTTTGAAAATTTGGGCCAAAATCAAATCTTCCATAAAGGTCTGTGGGCTGTGACCATAGCCCTCAGCTGTTTGCTGTGTTGTTCCAATTTCACAGATTTAGCTTCGTGAGGGGAGAAAAAGAAGAAAAATGAGCCATGTTTTTTTTTTTATAGACTCAGTTCTTTATGCTAGTTTGAGTTCTGTCCTCAATACTGGGGCATTTGGAGAGTTACATTGCCACCCACTTGCCTTGTGGTCTCAGGCAAGGATCTTGATGTTTTGTGTCTTAGTTTTCTCATCTGTAAAATGGGGATGATGTCTTCTCTAAGCCCTCTAAGGGTTTTTGAGAAATCAAATGAGCCAATAGCCCTGAAAACTCTTTGAATAAGTGCTATATAGTGTGAACTCACAGAAATTAATAGCTTTAGTATTCCCTGAGGTCTCAAAATTCCAAGGTAGATCTAAACTCCCAAGAAGATGCCTGCTCTTGGAAGGAGTTCCTTGTTGGGAAATGCAAAAATAAAAGGTATGTAGGAGCCAGGTCTGGGGAACCTTGGGTGTATTCCTAAGGAATTTGAATTTTCTCGCCCTGAAGACAGTAGGAAAGCATTGAAGGCTTAGAGCTGAAAGAGGAGGAATTAAATGGTGGTAGGCAGAGCAAGAGGAGTGGAGAGAGACCTGAATCTCGGGGCTTGTTGTCTGAAGCACTGCTGGTGGGTTTCAAGGAGAGAATGAAACCACAGAAGTATCATGAGCCTAAGGCTTCCTCTTAGGGCATTCACCTCTTCCCAGAGCCTCCACAGGCAGCAGAAGGCAGGCGGGAGTCAGCTGGCTGGCACAGGGGCTACCTGGCTTCAGTTTTAAGTCTCAGAATATCTGAGGATGTTGAAGCCTGGCTTGGAGAATTTTGAGCATTACTTTACTAACGTGTAAGATGAGTGCAATTGTGCAGTAGTGAACATTCTTTGGCATTGCCTTTCTTTGGGATTGGAATGAAAACTGACCTTTTCCAGTCCTGTGGCCACTGCTGAGTTTTCCAAATTTGCTGGCATATTGAGTGCAGCACTTTCACAGTATCATCTTTTAAGATTTGAAATAACTCAACTGGAATTCCATCACCTTTACTATCTTTGTTCATAGTGATGTTTCCTAAGGCCTACTTGACTTTGCATTCTAGGATGTCTGGCTCTAGGTGAGTGATCACACCATTGTGATTAGCTGGGTTGTGAAGATCTTTTTTGTATACTTCTGTGTTTTCTTGCCACCTCTTCTTAATATCATCTGCTTCTGTTGGGTCCATACCATTTCTGCCCTTTATTGTGCCCATCTTCGCATGAAATGTTCCCTTGGTATCTCTAATTTTCTTGAAGAGATCTCTAGTCTTTCCCATTCTATTGCTTTCTTGTATTTCTTTGCATTGATCACTGAGGAAGGCTTTCTCATCTCTCCTTGTTATTTTTTGGAGCTCTGCATTCAGATGAGTATATCTTTCCTTTTCTCCTTTGCCTTTTGCTTCTCTTCTTTTCTCAGCTATTTGTAAGGCCTCCTCAGACAGCCATTTAGCCTTTTTGCATTTCTTTTTCTTGGGGATGGTCTTGATCCCTGCCTCCTGTACAATGTCATGAACTTCCGTCCATAGTTCTTCAGGCACTCAGTCTATCAGATCTTCATGAACTTCCAGATGTTCAAGCTGGATTTAGAAGAGGCAGAGGAACCAGAGATCAAATTGCCAACATTTGTTGGATCATTGAAAAAGCAAGAGAGTTCCAGAAAAACATCTACTTCTGCTTTATTGACTACACCAAAGCCTTTGACCATGTGGATCACCACAAACTGTGAAAAATTCTTCAAGAGATGGAAATACCAGACCACCTGACCTGACTCTTGAGAAACCTGTATGCAGGTCAGGAAGCAAAGGTTAGAACAGGACATGGAACAACAGACTGGTTCCAAATCAGGAAAGGAGTACGTCAAGGCTATATATTATCACCCTGCTTATTTAACTTATATGTGGAGTACATCATTAGAAATGCTGGGCTGGATGAAACACTAGCTGGAATCAAGATTACTGGGAGAAATATCAATATCCTCAGATATGCAGATGACACCACCCTTATTGCAGAAAGCGAAGAACTAAAGAGCCTCTTGATGAAAGTGAAAGAGGAGAGTGAAAAAGTTGGCTTAAAACTCAACATTCAGAAAACAAAGATCATGGCATCTGGTCCCATCACTTCATGGCAAATAGATGGGGAAACAGTGGGAACAGTGACAGACTTTATTTTGGGGGGCTCCGAGATCACTGAAGATGGTCACTGCAGCCATGAAATTAAAAGACACTTGCTTCTTGGAAGAAAAGTTATGACCAACCTAGACAGCATATTAAAAAGCAGAGACATTACTTTGCCAACAAAGGTCCATCTAGTCAAAGCTATGGTTTTTCCAGTAGTCATGTATGGATGTGAGAGTCGGAGTATAAAGAAAGCTAAGGGCCAAAGAATTTATGCTTTTGAACTGTGGTTTTGGAGAAGACTCTTGAGAGTCCCTTGGACTGCAAGGAGATCCAAACAGTCCATCCTAAAGGAAATCAGTCCTGAATATTCACTGGAAGGACTGATGTTGAAGCTGAAACTCCAATATTTTGGCCACGTGTTGCAAAGAACTGATTCATTTGAAAACACCCTGATGCTGGGAAAGATTGAAGGCAGGAGGAGGAGGAGACAACAGAGGATGAGATGGACCATCACCAACTCAATGGACATGAGTTTGAGTAAACTCCAGGAGTTGGTGATGGACGGGGAGGTTTGGCATGCTGCAGTCCAAGGCGTCGCAGAGTCGGACACGATTGAGCTACTGAACTGAACTGAACTGATCTGAGGATGTTCCAAGAACTGTGTCACTGGATCCATTGAGTCACTTGTCCATCTCCCCATCCATCCATTTCATGAACATTCATTCTCCCATTTGAGTTGGGAGACCTTGACCTGTGGGTTGTGAAGTTCTACACCTAGGGAAACAGCAAAGGATATAAGGGGCCTGGATGACTTTTCGCCACTGGGCACAGCTTGTCCAAGAGCACATCATTCTTTACAAACCAAATGAAACAAACCTAAGAAAATGCTGCATTGAGATTGGGTTGGATTGGAAATCTGTCCATCAGATGGATTGGCAGTTGAATCTGATGGACCAATCCAGCCTGTTGACTTTAGTCCCTGCAGGTTCCCATGTAGGTTTCCTAGGTGTTCAAGCCCCTCTGCCTCCCTGACCTGCAGTAGCTACTGAGATGCCCCATCTAGACCTACAGTGTCTAGGCTTCCAGCACCTCTGGATTTGAAGTTCTTCACTGGGAGCAGCCAATTGGTCTTCCTTGCCTTCTATAAATCCCTATGACACTAAAATAATGCTCTGCAAAGTTGTGGTTTAGAAAAACTTTTTTCTTGACAACTTGGTCCGGAATGATAACAAACTCAGCTGTACCTATCATCAAAAAAAAAGTCAATTTGTTCCTTGGCTTTCCATTTGGAAAAATCTTGCCACACAACCTCAGACAGAACATATAGGAGGTGATCAATGAATATCAGTTGAATTCAATTTCTCCAATAAGCCAATTCAGCAAAACTTGGAATATCTACTAAGGGTCAGATGTTCTAGACTCTGGGAATATACAGATAAGTAGGCTTTTCTCTTAAGCAGACCCCAATCTAAGTTACCGAAACTCTACTTGGCCATCATCCATGCATAGAAAGATCAAAGAGCAACCTCAAGGTCAAAATGAGGTCAGAGTGATATAAGAGCTGAGAAATACACCATCAAGTTACACCCACCATGAGCAGACAAGAAGCCTCGAGCCTGGAGTCTCTATTCTTACCTAAATGTAGATGTTTAGAAGCAACTTGATTAAGGAATGAAAGTCTTCTAACGTTTGTTTTGTTCAAATGTCAGAGCCCAGGGAGCCCAGGTTTACATTTGCCCCAGATGACTCAGAAGCAGACGTCTTCCTAGCTTGGTGAAGGCTGTTAATCTTTGCCCCAGTGGTGGAAGTGGTGGCATTGTGTGCCAGCATCACAAGACTGCCCCCAAGTTTCCTGATATTAATCCTCATTTGGAGGACACGTCCTGGTAGACTTCCCGTGCCAGACATATTTTAATAAAACATGCTATGGAACTGCTTACTCCAGGAATTACTCATTTTATTCTGTGGGTGGTTTTATTTTAGGGAGATGAACAGCAGAGGGAGGCATGCATTTTGAAAAGAACAAATCAGTTGTTTGTGAGAGGATTCTGTTTATTACCACACAGAAGAGTAGTTCCTGAAGAGAAGGCGTCAGAGAACCAAATTCCAAAATTTCTTTGTTGATGCTTCAGAGCAGAGATCTCCTGCACCAAACCCCATGCCCTTGAAGAGGAGAAGGAAACATTTGTCTAAGTTAATACCCATGGTATTCGGGTAGGTGAAAGAAAATATGCAAAGCTGCCTTTGAAGCTACTCTTATCTAAGAACAGGGATTGAGCAGCATCAAAATACTGTGCCCTTTGGCCAGTTAAATTGAACATGTTTATAAGGATGCTTTGCAGGGTAAAAGCAAAAGATAATTCACTCTTACACTCTCTTAGGGCTTAAATGTTGCATTCCGTGTAAACAGTGGCTCACACATCCTGCTTAGAAGGATAAAGAAATCCAAATGGGGGCTTCTCATTTAAGATCCACAGGACCCTAGAATATTTTTTTAAAAAAGAATTTACATATATTGATACATATACATATGTATGTATACATGTATGGGGCTTCCCAGGGGCACTAGTGGTAAAGAATCCGCCTACCAAAGTAGGAGACATAATGAGTCACAGGTTCCATCCCTGGGTTGGGAAAATCCCCTGGAGAAGGACATGGCAATTCACTCCAGTATTCTTGCCTGGAGAATCCTATGGACAGAGGAACCTGGCGAGCTACAGTCTATAGGATCGCAAAGCATCAAATAGGACTGAAGCGACTTAGCACACACATGTATATATGTATAACTGAATCACTTTGCTATGCATCAAAAATTAACACAACACTGAAAATCAACTCCATTTCAGTTTAAAAAGAGAAAAAAAAAAACATGGGGAAGAAAAGATTCACAGTATCCTGGGATGATTGTCCAAAGCCGCATCCTGAGGACAACAGGCTACTATCTTTCACTGAAGTGGTTGTTCACATGGCCGTGGAGTCTTTTCTGTTTATTAAGCAGATAATAATTTAGGATCCCCGTCAATTCCCTACCCTGGTGCAGTCTCACCCTCTGTCCTCCTGCAGGACCCATGATGAGAAAAGTGTTCATTTTCCCTAGACTTCAGCTAGCCAGGTGTAAGGTCTGAAGGCCTTTGGCTTAAGATATCCTCTTGGAAGATGAGACTCAAGGATCTCCTGGGTGACTTTCTGTGACACAGACTTGCTGCCTTTGACTTCCCAGGGGCCTGATCAGCACTCAGAGCTTTGCCAGGCTGGCCCTTCCTGCGGGTGCAGAAGGCAAGTTGGATACGATCTGTGAGGTGAGAAACCAGAGCCTGTGTCACCCTGGGTGACTCAGCCGTTGTTGTCACCACAAGTGGGGCTGGGGAACAGTTCCCAAAAGAGAATGGTGAGCAGTGACTGCATCCACCCCTGGGGTGACTCAGATGAAAGCTTGAGAGGAGGCCCCCAACGTTTCCGCTGACCACACGTTGAGGACTTTGTCTCAGCCACACAACCTGGCTCCCCCGAAACCCCAGCTGAAGGACCATGAGCAGCAGCAGGTGCCAAGGGGAGAGTGTGAGCTTTGGGGGCATCACAGAACACTGGGCTCAAATCCTGACTCTGCTCAGGCAAGGCACTCAAATGTGTAGGGCTTTAGTGTCCTCATCTGTAAAAGGGAACTGCTTAAACCTAAACACCAATTCTGAGCAAATAACAACAGCAATGAAAGTAAGACCACGTTCCTCCTTCCCCAGAAATCTTATGGTCTTTGGTCTCCTCCCCCACGTCCTCTCTGGCAAGGACAGTCCCATCACGAAAGCCAGTTATCATCATTCCTTCGCTTGTGTACAGTTTTTGTAAAGGGTTCCCCTCTATTTCCTTGGCTAACTGTGTGCTTGGTGGGGCTGGGAAAAGCCGAGTGGGGACCTGAATCCAAGCCTTTGACCACCAGCCTGGTCCCCCTTCCAGCATCTCACACAGCATCACCACATCATGCACCACAATCTTATCTTCCTTCAAGGGACCACAAGGGACTCAACAGTGCCCAAAGTCTGGATGTTGTTCCAGGAAGTGTGGATGTGGAAGACAGAGATGAAGAAAGAAAAATAGGACACTTGAAAATCCCAAGAAGGGCTCTTGGCAGCTGTGCAGTGCTCCAGCTGAGCGGCCTCCCACTCCAGGAGGATGCTCTAAAGCTGGGGAATGAGATCGTAACTGTCTCAGGAACCCATAGCCAAAAAGAGGACATAAGGGTGTTCTTAAGTCGTCCAACTGCTCCAGCATGCTTGGGGCCCAAGGTCTGGGCATGTGTCTGCTTACCTTCCCCAGCGCTTGTGAGGGCCACTGTGTTTTGTCTAAAAACAAAGGAGCTTTCCAGCTGAAGACTCTCCCTGCAAAACATTGATTTGTAGCAGGTGTGGTTCTGAGACATTGAGACACTGCTCACTCCCTCCACCTCCTGCATGTGTCTTGACTCCACTGATTCTAGTCATCTTGAGTTTTGGGGGGTTTTCTGTTTTCTTTCTCTCCGTTGCTTTCTTTCCTGAAAGAATCTTTCTTTTTGAGTACCCTTGATTTATAAGATTATATTAGTTTCAGGTGTACAACATAGCGATTCAATGTTTTTATAGATTATACTCCCTTTAAAGGTTTTATAAAATGTTGCCCATAGTTCCAGTTGGTTTTGCTTCTGCCTTAGCATCTCAGGTATGCAAAGCTCCTGTCCCAGGGCCGAGCCCAAGTAGGGAAATGAGGATGGAGGATCTCATCAGGGTGATAGCCCTGTCCTAGCATTGTCACCCACCACAGGGGTGTGATCCCCTCCCCCACTGAGAATTGTGGCTGAGATGTTCGGCCTGACCTAGGGCCTTAGAGCGTCAGTTTCTCAACCAGTGAGACTGAGCCTCTCCCTGTCTGGAGCAGGAGCCTCCCCACATGGCAGGAAGGCAGATGTGGACCCTGGTAGTTCTGCTTGTTCATAGTTAACTCAATCATTTCTTTTTTTAGAGAGAGAGGGAACAAGGGAGGGAGGGGTCTAGGGAGGGAAGAAGGAAGAAAGGAAGGAGAAATAAAGGGGCAGAGAGGAAGGGGATGAGGGAAGGAGGAAGGGAGGAAAATAAGATAAGAAAAAGCAAGGAAGAGAAATGCACACGTCTCTCTCTCCTGCCCCTTGGGAATTCTCTGGGTGGGGGCTCACTGGTTTTGCCAGCAGCTCCCCTGCTCTTAGCAGATCCTGGATATACATTTTCCTTAAGGCTGGTTGTCTGCAAAGCAGGGGAAACAAACCAGAACCCCTCATAAATCAGTCGGGGTCACTGCCAAGAGCTTTGTACACTTGCTGTCCCTGGCAGTGATAAACTCATTGCATCTGGGAACCGGCCAAAGACCCTGAGTCCTATCTTAGTTCTCATTCCCAGAAAAAAAACCTCAGCACTCCGTTCCCCCACCCCCCTGTTTACTGTCTTTGTGTTTCTTAGAAAAATCTGGCGAGGAGGAAGGAACAGAATTCCATAAGTGCAGCAAAGGCTGCACTTCTCCGCTTCTTTGCTTGGGGGAGGAGAGGAGGGCAGAGGAGAGTCCTGGGTCCATAGACTGTGGGGAAGGAGGCCCAGGCCAGAGGGGCCTGAAGCCACAGTAGGGAGCATGAGGGATCTGCGACTTTGATTCCATTTTGCTCGGACCATGACTTCCACCTGCTGTTGTTGTTTTGTGGTTGTTCCCTCACAGGGCAATCTGAGATGGTCATCGTGATGGCCAAGAGCTAGCAACAGGGTTGGCAGAGTGAGGCCACCTTATGCAGCCCACCTCCAACAGACCGTGTTCTCTTTACTGACTCCCCACACGGTCCCTGCCTTGGCCCTGGCCTTGGCAACAAATTGTCAAGATGCCATGTGACATTAGGACAAGAGCAGAGCCCAAACTGTTCCTCTGACCCACATTGACCCTCACCCCTGAAGAGGGGACCACTGTCTGCTGCGCCTTCCTCCTCAGCATCATCATCCTCCTTTCTCTGATTGACCAGACCAGGAACTGGGAGACACTTCCTGTCTCCTCAGCTCTTCCTGCCATGACGAGGCTCTTTCTGGTTGTTGGACCAGCATTCCCCGCCTCTGGCAGGGGAGTTCATCTTCAATTTTACCCATTCACAGCACCTTGAACCTGAACTTCTTCCTTGTAGCCCTTAGCTCAATTAGTCATGCACACCCTTGTACAATGAAATCTAAGTTTTATGGCAGAGAGGACCTCTTTTGTCTTGGTCATGCTGTGATCTCAATGCCTGACACAATGCCTGGCACCTAGGAAATGCTCAACAAATATTTTGGGGAACAAATACTGAGTCATCTGTTTTATCCTGTTCTTTCTCAATTGACAAATTCTTTCTTTCAATGGCTTTTCTTGCCTATGATGAGTTGGAAGAATTAGCTGGATTGGGGGTGAAATTTGTTCTCAAGGCCAGAAGGGTTGGGCTAGGAGAGGTTTCCTTACTCCTCTTGGGGCAGAAGCAGGTATTTTGTGAGATATGCCTGGGCATTTAGATTCTTCTGACAAGTCAGAGCAACAAGCAGGGAGCTGTGGCCTTGGAGAGGGTTTTGGAGAAGGTCCAGGCCTGAGGGACAGGCCTCTCCAGATGACTCAGGAGCCACCTGGTTCTGCTGGCCAGACAGAAGCCATGCCTGAGACAAGAAGAAGGAGCCGGTGGGCCATTTTGCTCTGAGTTAGCATTTGTACCTTGTTGTTCAGTCGCCCAGTTGTGTTCCACTCCAGGAGCCCATGGACTGCAGCACCCCAGACTTCCCTGTCCTTCACCATCTCCTGGAGTTTGCTCCAACTGCTGTCTACTGAGTCAATGATGCCATCCAACCATCTCATCCTCTGTCACCCCCTTCTCCTCTTGCCCTCAATCTTCCTAGCCTCAGGGTCTTTTGTAATGAATCAGCTCTTTCCATCAGGTGGCCAAAGTATTGGAGCTTCAGTATCAGTCCTTCCAATGAATATTCAGGGTTGATTTCCTTTAGGATTGACTGGTTTGATCTCATTGCAGCCCAGGGGACTCTCCAGAGTCTTCTCCATTCATACCTTAGATGTAAATGTTAGGCCACTTTAAAGAGACAACAAATGCAAAGACCCTGATGTCTCTCAGTCTGGGCTCTGAGACAATTAGGGCTAATCAAGATGCCCACATAGGGACTTCCTCTGAGTTGAATGAGTTCCTCTGTCTCCTTCCATACAGAGAGCAGAAACTGATCATAAACCAAAACAAGTATGGAGCCTGTAAACTTGCTCGGTATCGGCAAGCTCAGACCAGTGTTTTGGTGAACCAAACAGCTGCATAAATTCCGCTAACATTTAACCCCACACTGGACGCTATGCACATATAAGAGATTAAAAACACATTGTTCCCACAAGGAACTTCAACTAGAGTGGGCTGGATTTTTGTCTTAAATTTGTAGAAAAACACTCAGCAACACGTGTTCTCATGAAGCTTATTAACTCAGAACATATCTGGACCATCAAAGTAGATTCAGATCGAAGCCAGTGCTTCATTTCTCTTGGCTCCTTGCAGTGGTCCCATTCCCATGAAGAGTGCTGCACCCTGCTTTTGTAAATATGGGATCATCTGCATAAGAATGAAGCTGGTGCCCAAACAGGTCCACATGTGGTCCCTCTTAAGATGGCCAGAGAGGGACCCACATGGCACCAAGTTGATGGTTGCTTTCTGCCTCCGCTTTTTTTTTCTTTTTTTCTTTTTTTTTGGCAGTGCTGAGTCTTATTTGCTGCACGGGGGCTTTCCCTAATTGTGAGCGGGCAGTTCTCTGTAGTTGAGATAGGCTGGATTCTCTTGGGGTGGCTTCTCTCACTGCAGGGCACAGTACGCTCTGTTGTGTGGGCTTCAGTAGTTGTGGTGCACAGGCTTACTTGCCCTGCAGCGTGTGGAGTCTTCCCGGAACAGGGATCAAACCTGTGTCCCCTGTATTGGCAGGTGGATTCTTAACCACTGGACCATCAGGGGAGTCCATGCCTTCACTTTTTTTGGAGATGGGTAGGGAGAGAGTCTTAGCAAGCCCTTGATGTAACCCAGCTTCCTCTGGGATGTACCAGCATCTCTAAAATGGCCAGGTACCTCTACAGGGTGCCCCCAACGGAGGAAAGGTCTCTACCTCACCCATCCTCTGGGAGAATACCCGAGGAAGAGGTCCTTAATGACCAGTCCAGCCTCTCCACTGAGCATCCTCTCCACTGCCCAGCTCTCCATTCCTCCAAGCCCTGGGGCCCTTATCCAGAATCACAGGATGGACAAGGAGCATACACCAGAGAAGATGCTTCCCCACTCAATGATCCCACCCTCCCTAGGGAAAGCCCACCCTCCTTTTAACAGGTCCTCTCTTGGGACAACCAGGCTTTTCCGTGTAGCTGTGCTACCTTACATTTCAACTGATAAATAACGCTTTTTCAATCGATAAGCTCCCTCTTGTAATGAACCTGGCTTTCCCTGTCCTTAATGAGGACAGACCTATTAGAAAGGGATCACAAGGCTACAGGAATTAGCTGAAAGTCAAGGGTAAAATCCATTGCCATGGCCAGAATGTAATGGCTCTAGGAGCCCAGGAGGGCACCATGCCCCACCATGCCCACAAGACCCCATGATCTGGCTCTAAGAGTACTCTTCCAGGATGGGGTGGTGGCCCTGACGTGCATTAACTAACCCAATTGCATCATTGCCTGTGGACTACTTTTTTAGTTAATCTTTTTGAGATACTTTTAGATTCACAGGCACTTATAAGAAATACTATAGAGACATACCATTTACCCAGCTTCTCCTAACAGTAACATCTGCAAAAACTATAGTACAGTATCATGGCCATGATGTTGACATTGCTATATCCCCTGAGTTTATCAGATTTCCCAATTTTGCTTGTACTCATATGTACGTGTGTGTGTGTGTGAGGTTCTATACAACTCTGTCCCATGTGTAAGATGTGTCAAGATACAGAACTAGCCTTTCACCAAAGAACCCTTCCTATTGTCTGTTCTAACCACACCTCTCTCCCCTCCTTGCCCCTCTCCCATCCCTGAAATCTGGCAACCACTTATCTGTTGTCTGTTTCTACAATTTGTCATTTCAAGAATGTCACATCAATGGAATCATATAGTATGTAAACCTTCTGGGGCTTTTTTTTTTTTCATTCATGATAATTCCTTTGGGATTCATCCAAGTGGTTGGAACCATCAGTAGTTTCTTCCTTCTTATCGCTGCGCCTGTGGTTTTAATCATTAAGCATCTCAACATGGGACCAAGGGCCAATTACAAAGCTTCTGGGACATGATCTTCAAGGATCTTTTTACACTGAGGAAGAAAATAGGTTTTAGTTAATGTTTTCTGAGTGGGGGAAGAAACAACAACAAAGCAAACATGTTACCTCTTTTTCCAGGTTCATACCAGCAGAGTTTGGCTTGTTTGTTTCTTTCCTAACACAGTGGCCAGTTGGGTTGCCATTCCCTTTAGTGTTGGGTGACAGTTCTTTCTTGTGTCTTACCATCTCCCGCCTCCCCAGGAGCACATCTACAAGCTGATGAAGAGTGACAGCTACGCCCGCTTCCTCCGGTCCAATGCTTACCAGGACTTGCTGCTGGCCAAGAAGAAGGTATCCCTGGGAAGGGCGGCCTTGCCTTTCTTAGCACTATTGACCTTTGCCTGCTGCTTGCTGCTGGTGTGACGTGAGAATACCATCCCTTGGGTTTTCTTTCTTTTCTCTCTTCTTCTCTCCCTTCTGTCCCTGCTTCCACTCCAGTAGAAGACAATTAGGATTGTTACCACCCCAGCCCACCCTGCTGAGGTCCATGGTGTGGCCTCCTGTCTCCTGGTACCCAGCATCTCCATCTTCCTGTCTGCCCATGGTGGAGGGAGTGACCACCTAAGAGGCCCCTGGGGCTCAGCCCAGGAGCAGAGGGCTGGCTGTGACATCAACGAACCCCTGAGGGAACCACTGGCGGGTCCAGCCCCCTCCCACAGAATTTTCTGCCCCGATCAGCGTGCAGAGATGAGTGTAAGGCAAGGATTGCGGCAGCCCCCTCTGCATAGAAAGGCTTAGAGTTCTTCCGGGGCGATGGGGCACCGGAAATCCTGCCTGGGGCTGTTGCCCTTTCCTCTCTCCCATCCGCCACCTGCCCCAGAGCATTTGCCTTTTCTTTTAACCAAGAAGAAATGGCATCCTAGCTCCTCCCTCCCCGCCCTCCACTCTGAATGAAGTCTTGGTTCCCTGCAGCCCTCAGGGTCTAGATTTGGGGGTGCAGGGACCCCCCCCCAGCATGCAGGTGATGAGGGGTGACTGGAACAAGAATGAATGTGGCTGGATTTCCGGGAGGAGGGAAGGCAAAGCTGGAGGCCAGGGGGTGAGGGAAGGGGAAGGTAGGGGGTTGGCTCATGGTCCCAGTGTGCCAGTGAACACTCTGCGCTTTGCGGGTCTGATCTGAAGTCCACGAGGGGTTCAGTGTGGCTCTCCTCGCGCCAAACTCCAGGACTCGCGTGCCTCACTGCTTAAGACCACGCACATCCCTTTCTTCTGCCTCTCAGCCTCCCGGTGGCAGTCCCCTAGCCTGCGGTTGTCCAGCGACACCCTCTCTGTCCGGCTGCCCCTCTTTCTGTGTGCTGTGACCTCATGGGCTGGGAGCCCGACTGTGTGCCTGGCTGGTAACCACGTCACTCCCTAGACTAGGAGAGCAGTTGTCTCCTGCTCACCTGCCCTTGTGTAGCCCTGAAGATATCCCTAAGAGTCAGAAAGAGAAGTAGATTTGGGGGGCACCCAGAATGTCCGAGACCCAGCTTTCTTGGCTTGCACCCTTTCTCATCATGTGTCACTCCTATGATGGGCAACATGAAGCCCAGCCTCCAGCCAGCTCCCTGGCAGGAGGGTGGAGGTGGAGGGGCCCTGATGGAGTGGGCTGACATCCCCCCAAATAATGGTTCTGATACCCAGTTTTTCAAGAAAGGTGAAGACTTTTAGTATCGGCAGCCCAGATCTCAGGGGAGAAGGTCAAAGTGAGCGTTCCTTATTTCCTGCAGCTCAAGACCCTGAACCGATCCCAGTGTGGGGAAATCATGGGCTTCCGCAGTTGGGGTCACCTGGGCCTGTCCACATATGTGTCCACACGCACAGAAGAAGTCAGAGGCCGTTTAGTCTCCTTGTGAGTCTGAGTGCAAAGAGAAAACACACCCCTGCACAAGGAGTGGGACTGAGGTTCCTGTGGCCTCAAGTCCTCCTGTACAAGAAAAGCTTCACAGAGGAGGTCACTCAAGTGAGGCAGGAACAGATGGCCTGCCTGTGACATGTCACCAATAAAATTTATTAGAATTTTCATCCCAGCCCTCTCAAGGCGTGTCCTTGGGGGTCGAAAGCTCTTGCTGGAGCCAATGCCCTTTCAATATTCAGGGGGTAGTTGTTCCTAAAATCAGTGACAAGCCTACCTTTTCTTCTGTTTCCCCTGAGCTCCAGGCATGGATGGAGTAACTCGGCACTTTCAGGTAGACCCAAAGTGTCTTCAGTTGCCAGGAGTGGGCTCACCATGAGATCTACACGTCCAGGTCATGATGGGATGTGAGCCGTAGTCCCAGCTAAGAGGCAGGCTGTAAAGCAGCCTCACTTTTCTGCTCACAAAGTCCCGTGATGCACTGTGGGGGCACAGCCTGCCGATCCTTCCTCCCTAATCCATCCTCTATTCAAGTATCTTAGTCATTCTGTTGAGCCAGGTCCTCAGGGGCAGGTGAGCTGGGCTTGGAGGACCCTACCAGGACACTTTGAGGACCCCTCTAGGACCCTTCCAGCTTCCCTGGTGGCTCAGACGTTAAAGAATCCACCTGCAGCGTGGGAGACCCGGGTTCAATCCCTGGGGTGGGAAGATCCCCTGGAGAGGAAATGGCATCCCACTCCAGTATTCTTGCCTGGAGAATCCCATGGACAGAGGAGACTGGTGGGCTATAGTCCGTGAGGTCTCAAAGAGTCAGACACAACTAAGGGAATAAGCATAGCCAGGATGGGGCAGCTCCAAGGACCTGTGCAAGGCAGAGGAAGCCAGATGAGTCAGGCTGATGGTCCCTCTGTGTGAGTGGCCACTCGATAGCCAGGGGATGAGAAGGATAGGCACAGAATTCCAGCTGTGGGGCCTAGGACCGGCCTGACTTGAGCCACATGGATGGCCCCCAGGTTGCCCACTGGATTGAAGCTGAGTGCTGCCATCCCCAAGTGCAGACTGGCTATGGTGCCAAGCCCAGCACATGTCCTTCAGTGCTGCATCTGAAGGACAAAGACCAGCCTGGCTCTGCGGCTGTGTGTCATCCGTGTTGTATTTTCCTCCTGCAGTATCCTCTCTGTCTTCAGCAACCAACCTAGGAGATAGGACATGATGGCCAAGGAAGCCATCTGATCTTGTCCCCAGTGACACACAGTGCCTGCCTTTTGCCCCCTCGGCTTCCAGCACGTCCTGCAGACCCACAGACCCCTGGCTGCTTCTTCAGCTCTCTAACTTCCATTATTTGCTCTGTGTGTGTCTGTGAGTGTGTGGTGTGTGCATATGAGGGTGTGTGTCTGTGAGTATATGAGTCCATGTGAGTGTACGTGTCTGCGAGTGTGTGTTCTGTGTGTCTGAGTATGTGTGTCCATGTAAGAGTATGTGTCTATGAGTGTGTGTGCATCTGTGAGTGTGTCCATGTGAGTGTGTGTACTCTCCAGATTTCCCAGGCATGGATTCAGGACCCCGGAACTGGGCTCTAGGATAAACTAGCAGGTATTTGGGACATAATTCTTCCCCCCTTGGAAAAGCAGGAAACTTGGGGAGAGGGTCAGGTACACACCACAGCCCCTCCTCCTCCGTAGAGGAGAGCTGCCTGGCCTGGGGAGTACACAAGGGCTTTGCCCCCTCTTCCTTCTGTGTGTATTATGGGGGGTGGGGGTGGCAAGGAGGGGGTGCCCTCAGCTAAGACTCCCCAGGAGGCTCCTGAGCTGCCTGTCGCCTGCCCCCTGCTATGAGTAAACCTTGGAAGGGGTCACCTGCCCAGGTACCGGAAGAGTATTTTCTGTCCAGAATACTCCTTCTGAGACCCAAGACCTCTGTGGTTGCAAAAGACATGGGCAGAGAGAGCCTCCTTGATCTCAGGATACAGAAGGAGTGTCCTTAGGGGGCTGCAAGGATGTCCTGGAAGTTAGCAAACTTTCTGACTGGAAGATCTCAGAGAAAGTCCTAACCCAGACTCATGGAGGACTTGATGACCTCGCCTTGCCCACGGCCATTTCCTGACGTCTCAGTGCATCCCCCCGACACCCCGTTGGCCCTGGGAGCTGGTCTGGACTGTATCCCCAGTTGAGGCCCCCAATTGTTCCCTGCACAGGGGCTCGGCTGGTTGAAAGCAGTGATCAGGCAGCGCCCCACTGTTCCCAAGGGCCCAGCTCCCAGCCAGGTGGCTCCCACTCTAGCCCGGAAGCAAGATGAATGACTCTTCTAGAAGCAAACACCCCTCTCTCCTTGCTGCTCTGAGGAGGCAGCCCCATCTCTCCTGGGCTTCTGTTTCCTGTCTCTCCCACTGACTCCCGCATACAGCGCTGGCTGCTTCTCTCTTCCTGTTTTTTGTTTTGTTTTTGTTTTTTTTCTCCGCCCTGTTTTGCTTTTGTTTTGGTTCATTAGCTGCCGCTGCTGCTGTTTAGGAACCATGTGTTATCTGAAGAATTTTTTTTTTTCTGTATTTTTCTCCCTATCTTTTTTTCCCCTAAAGCCAGAAAGTGAGCAAGGTCGTAGAACTTCCTTAGAAAAGTTCACTCGCAGTGTGGTAAGTTCAGCTGGTTTTCTTTGGTTTTTTGGCTTTCTTTCCGTTTTTCTCGGTGGTGGTTGTCGTTTCCTTCGGGAGGGGAGGGAGCCCAGTGCTCTTCCCTTCGCACACCCACCCATGGTCTTCTGCGAGTGTCGGTGGCTTCTCTCCTAGGGACCAGTTTGCAAAAGACAAAAGGCCCAGCAGCTCCCCCTGCAGATGGGTGCACGGCCCCCCCACCCAGCCCCTGGCCCGACATTTGCTCTCCTGTGCAAGGGGGCTTCCAGAAGGAAGGACCACTCCCGCCCCCACCCTTGGGGCTGCTTGGTGGGTGCACCTTCTGCAGCAGCCCAGGGAGAAGGCTGTAGCTGGACCATGAAATAAATTGGCTCAGAACTGTAGCTCATCAAAAAAAAAAAAAAAAAAATCCAAATTTCCCCCTGGGACTCTGGCAGCCACACGGGTGCGGGAGGTGAGCTGCTGCTGCGCCGGTGGCTTTTGCGTGTGCAGGAGGCGGCCGTGCTGCATGGGTTCTGGCGGTGAGGTCCGGCTGGCGTGTGTGCGTGTACGTGTGCGTGCGTGCGTGCGTGCGTGCGTGTGTGTGTGTGTTGGTGGCCTCTGCATGAGTTCCCATGTCCCTGACAGCCCCATGTTAGCCTCCTTTGCATAGCGTGATAGGGCAGTAGCCATGGGGTGGCGTGGCTGTGGTGGTTAGTTCTTCCCCGTGGTGCCCGGTGCAGATTCTGAACTGTGGTCTGTAGACAAACACAGACCCGTCTCCTTTTTCCCTAATGTTCTCTGTAAGATTGGGCTTTCCCAGGTGGCGCTAGCAGGTTCGATCCCTGGATCGGAAAGATCCCCTGGAGGAGGGCATGGCAACCCACTCCAGTATTCCTGCCTGGAGAATCCCACGGACAGAGGAGCCTGGCAGGTTACATTCCATAGGGTCGCAAAGAGTCAGACACGACTAAAGCAACTTAGCATGCACACATACTCTGTAAGACTGAGGCATAGGGCTTGGTACACGGGAAGTAGCCAGTCCCCTTCTTTCCTGAAACCAGCTACTGAGTTCCTGCTAATCCTGTGTGATTAGTATCTTTATTTTATCCTTTTAAGATAAATTCTAAGAATTCTGGGTGGGCAGCAACCTGGTTGTTTACCTGTCATAGCTAGATGAATCTTCACTGAATTTAAACAGAGTTCTGAATTTGCTAGATGTCAGCTTCACAGCAACTCAAGTAGATGGCAATTAAAATATGGGTGCTCATCCCATCTCTTCTTTGGTCTTCTCTCTCTGTGGTCTTTCCTCATGAGAAATCAGAACTTGCAGAATGTCAGGCCTGTGATCCCCTGTCAGTCTTCATGGTTGGTTTGCCGCAGCCACGTAGCTTCATGCACCAAGAAGCTGCCATGGGCTATTGGAGGCAAGGCCGTGGGAGTCCCTCCACCCCTGACGGCTGATAGAGAGTGGTGGGAACTCATTCCTCCCTCTCATCTGAGGCCTGGAGGCTGCAAGTGGAGAATGTTCAGGGGTTTTGTTGACAAGCCCAGAGTATATTATGGAGAAAGCAAAACTCTTGCAACCCCGGGCAGGCCCTTCAGCTTGACCACGTGGGCTGAGGCTGTGAGAAGAAGCCTGGTCCTCAGATGAGGCATCCAGATCTCTCCAGGCTGCTTTTCATGAGAAGTGGGTGTTGGGAGAACAAACATGATCTCAATGAAGCTCTGCGAGGAGCATTTATTGACGTCCCTTCTTCCCAGAAGTGGTGTTGGTTCAGTGGTTCTCCAAGGTCTGTTAACAAAGTGTTTGGAATGAGAAAGCACCAGACACCTTCCAAGCATTTGAAGTGTGCACCTGGGAGAACTTAGGGAGATGTTTTCAGGGCCAGCTGAAGGAGAAAAATCTCCCAAACTCCTGAGATTTTTAGAATCTATATGAGAGAAAGCCCAACCTTCCAAACCAAAACATTCCTAAATTGCCTGCTATTTTTCTGTAAAGACTCTAAAGGGTCACGCATTCTGAATTTTTGTTTCCAGTAGCAGAAATAGAGATGGACTTGTTTTGATCCATCCATGCTGCTTGTGATCTTGGGGTATCACCACTTGGAGTAACCAGACGAGGCTGAGTTTGAGGAAATGACCCACAGGTCTAGAGCAGTAGCAGCTCTCAGAATACTTGAGGCTGGAACTCAAGAATGTGGTTTTCACAGCCCAGTATTCTAATCAAACAAAATTAACCAGTCAGCCAATATGTCTTGCAATTTGATAGCCATTTTCTGGGTCTAATATACATAAAGTGCTTGATTTATTTGAAAGAAGGTCTACATGAATATTTCATCTTCTGTATACTGTAAACTATAAAACCCAATGGAAGGCTAGCACAATAGCATTCTCATGGTCCTGGGAAATACATGAAGAAAGACCATCCACATCATGGGAAAATGAGGGAATGAAGCTGGGCAGTCCTTGGACCAGGGATGTGAGGCCAGCTGCTATTCAGGACTAACCAGTGACAGGAAATGTTGATCCAGATCATTCATTATCTCAGTCAGCTAACTTCTTATCAAGACTGAACCTGGGTCCAACATTTCTCCCATGCAGTGCTCTTTCTTTTCTTGGTAAAGGAGGAACATTTGGAGAAAGCAAATTGTTTTTTCTTAGACTCCTGTATCATGATATGGAGGGATTATCTGTGGAAGGCCACAGAGGCCCCCTTTGACATGGGATCCTAGAAAGGAGTTCAGTATGGTTCATAGAAGCTGCTAGAGCTATGCTAGTTTGAGTGCAGAAGGAGCCTTATGATCCCCAGCAGAGGCATTGTTTTTCACATGGCTCCTTTTAATGGAAGCTTCATTCTGAGTCATGCAGAACTTGAGTAGCGAGTAGCAAGTAGCAAATAGGGGTTATGCTGTGCCAAGGCACCATGTACTTTGGCCACCCGGAGCCACAGAGCTTGCATAAAGCCTGCTTTTTGATAGGGCCAGCCCAAGTTCAGAAGCAAATGTCACTCAAAGTCCAATGCACGGTGCAGCCAGCCCATAGTGCATCTTTATCCAGAGCAGAAAACAGGATCCTTCTGATGGGCCCAACCCCACAGATGCCCAGATGGCCAAGCAAAGTGCAGCTGGATTTCAGCCCCTCCTTAACCCTCAGCTGCCCTTGTACAGTGGGTGACTCACACCATCATACAGGGTGGCCCTGGTCACAAGAGCCCTGGGCCCAGGAAGAGCTGTGACACATAGCAGGTTCTTAAAGTGAGGGGCTGGGGGCGGGGAGGTGCTCAGACATGGCCTCAGATTAGATAAATGGAGCCTCTTTCCCCCAGCTCTGTGCACTGGGAAGCGTCCTTTCACAGTGGCTATAAAATATGAAAGCCACAGTAGGAAGCTTCTATAGATTGTGTTTGCATTGCCTTCCATCTCCTCTTCATACTCTCTGGTTGGAGGTCCCAGGTATTGCTGCCTGGGGAGAGGAGGGTCTTCTTTAACTGAAGACTACTTCCCACTGCTCAGGACCAGCCAGCCTGCCATTCTCTGCCATCTCCCCGGGTTTGCAGTCAACAGGGGGCCAGAGAGGAAAGACTGTCCATCCCCCTGCTCTCTCTTGGGCGTGCTCATTCCTTCAGGGTCTACTGCAAAGCAAGGGCCAACTCTGACACAGAGGACAGAAGGATGTGCGGGAGGAAGACAAGAAGTAGCAAAGGGCCATCAGCCAAGACTCAACAGCAGCAACTGGACTGTCCCATTTTGGTTGGTGGCTGAAGCCATCTGGTGAGAACTCCAGAGGAGTTCTCCAGAGGAGGAACTCTGAGGAAGAGAAGATAGAAAAAGTCCTCTGCATCTTTATACAAGGGACAGCATTTAACTTAGGAGAAGTGGCAGCCCCAAGGGACAGCGGCATCAGCCTCCCTGGACACCCGTGCCTGGGCGTTCAGCCGAAGCCCCAGCTGTCCTCCTGAGAGCCTCATCGGCTGTAGCCTCAGGCTCCCGAGATGGACAAAGGAATGGCTGGTGCTGGAGGCCTCGGAGGACAGCAGAGATGAGAACCAGGTGTTCATCCCTCTCCGAAGAAAACATCACAGTTGGGCTTTGCTGAGGTGCTCCTAGGATTTGAAGCAGCAAGGGCCGGGAGCTGAGGGAGTCTTGGCATGCACCAAGCGGCACCTCCATGACAAGCATTTCAGTCCTGCCTGCCAAGGAATGCAGCGGGGAAGTCAGATGGAGACCAGGAAGCCCTAGGAGCCAGCTGTCACCCGCCTTCCTTCTCCCTTTCCCCCTGCCCCACCCAGAAGCCAAGGAAAAGCTCTTGAGAGTAACCTCCCCCCCACCTTCCGGGCAGCTCTGCAACCCCCAGCCTGAGGCCCAGGTGTTGAACTGGAAGTGGAAGGCTGAGGCCCTCCAGGCAAGGCAGGGGGCAGGCAGCCAGGGTGATCAGCCTACCCCAGCCACCCATACACACAGCAGTTCCTTCTCCCTGCCTGGAGGCTGTTTCCCCTTCCTCTCAGCATGTCAGGGCAGAGCCTTGGGCTCTGAAATGAGCTCTCAAACACCTAGACAGCAGAGCCCCTAGAGGGCCTTGACCTCAGTCAAACAGGTCCTTTCAGCAAGGAACGGTTGGCTTAAAATCTCTAGAGTTGATTTTGATTGCACACAGTCCTTGGGCCCCTTTGGGATGTCAGGGTCACAGGCTATATAGTGACAGCCTGTTCCCATCGGATCTTGGAGCCCTGAGATAGAGCAGCAGTGAGACCCGGGTCTGCCTAGAGATGGAGGTAGATATCATAGCCGTGCTTGGGAGGTAAAGTATGAGCTGGTCTCTCCTGGAAAGTGAGGACTTCCCTTAAGACTCTGGGAAACTCCTTAGAGCCCTGCCCAGGTTGACTCCTGCTTCCAGCCTCAGCCTGCTAGCAGTGTGACGTCAGGCCCACTGAGCCCTCTCTGAGCCCTGGTTTTGTCCTGTGTACAATGGCACCAACTGGATCATCTCTAGGGCCCTTTGCAGCTGGGACATTCTATGGGTCTGTGCTTCTCTCTGTCCTGAGATTTTCGAGTTGTGCTAATCATCCCTCAGAATGAGAGAGGAGCCTGCCCGAAAAGTAGCTGCCCACCCTGGAGGATGGGAATTAAACCAAGGAGAGAACTGAGTTGGGTGTCCATTTAAAATCCTTTGACAAGGATTTGAGGATAAACACTGGCGGAACTGAGTGCCGCAGCCCCCCGACCCCACAGGCTCCATCCCTCCATCGTTCGGGGCTCATTCCGCACTGTGACCCCTGGAGGGCAGGGAGAGAGAGGTCACAAAGAGCAGGTTAAGCACCGCACACCCTGTCAACCATGCCGGTGCTGCAGTGCCCACCCTTCTGGGACGGATGCCCAGCTGGGTGTGTGTTGGGAGGTGGGGTGAGGTCAGTTGGGCAGAAAGGTGGGCCCCATGCAGGTACTGCCACGTCACCCTGGGCATGGGGCGGGGGCGTGGGAAAAAATGAAGTGTGAGCATCTGGGGCCTCAGCATCACGCTGCCACCCTCCTGCTACCACCTTTTCCAGGCCCCTGGAGACCTCTGGGCTGGCTCGCCACAGTCCTCTCGGAGATGCCCAAAAAGAGGTCACGAGAGGGCATGTTATCCTGGTCAGAGTCAGCAGTAGGTTAAGTCTCCTCCAGTCTCTATTCCTCTCTCTCCATCTTGGGTCCAAGTGAAGTTTGAAAAAGCATGTTTACTCTTTTAGTTTTGCAGCTAGAAAGGGAAAATGTAAAAGTCTGATTTTTGCAAACCAATGATAAAGTGTTAAGATGGCCGAATCAGCTTGGCTGGCAGGATACAGAGAAGACAAAGAGATAAAATGGTTCTCCATGAGGGCCCTGGAGAAGGTCTTTCTGCAACCCTGGGGAAGGGGGAGATTTTTATTAATCAAAAGGTCAGAGGTAGTCATTTTTGAGAAATCCAGCCCTAGATCCTGCCACTCCTCTGGGAAGGAGGAGCTCCCAGCTATTGTAGCCGATGGTTCATCTGTCAACCAAAAAGCAGCCAAAAACACTCTCCCCGCGGAGTGCCCACTCGAGCAAAAATGCACCAGTGACTCAGCCCCCGGACACAGGGGAGAGCTCGGCACTGCAAAACCGCTCCCTCCTCCTCCCTGTCCCCCACCCGGCCAGCTCCTGCCTTCCCCAGACCCCAGTGTGCCGAGCAGTCAAGTGAAAGACTCCTGTGAGGCAGAAAGGCACAGCTGTGTGTTTACAGCCACTGATTCCAATCCAAATCGCAGCCCTGCCAGTCTCCCGCAAGGCAGGCTGGGGGCACGCCGGGGATGGATGCGCCAGGCAGGACGCTATTTTGGGAGCTGACCTGCAGCCCTTTGCCGTAACAGAGCCTTCCTTCCGCACCCCACTCCCCGACTCAGGAAAGACGTCCTTCTAGAAGGAGCTCCCCCTTGAGAAGCGGCTGATGGGTTGTGGGATTTCAGCCTGTTCCTTGTCACTTGTGCAGTCAGATTTCTGGCACCTGTCCCCAGGCAGCCACACGAGGACGGCCCGGGGCTCCCATCTGTCCAGTGAGAAGGCAGAGGGTGAAGGTGACCGACGGCAGGGCGCTTGGCAGAATGAGCAGCAGGGAGGGCAGGCCTGAGTGGGGGACGGGATGCCCGCTTCTGCCCAGGACAGAATCTGCCTCGGACCTGCCAGGGGAGACGTGGCACCACACAGGGGCAGGAGAGAAACCTCCAGGCGCTAGCCAGGCTTTGGAATAGCAGGAACCTAGGAAGCGGACCAGACTGCCAATGTCAAGGTCAGGGAGAAGAGACCCAACTCTGCTTGTGTCCAAACCGGAGGGTTGGAAGTCAGAGTGCTCAAGGGCTAAGGACTTGGAAGGCTGAGAAGTAAGATGGCCGTGGCATTCTTCCAAAATGAGCTCCTGGTGAAAAACAACGTGGGAGTCTTCCCTGTTTGTAAGCAGCAAATGAGTACTTTGGTTCTAACTGAGTTTGGGAAGCACCGTATTCTGGAAGAAAGGCAGGATACAAATCCCTAGGAAGGAACAATCCCTAGAACATTGCAATGAAGCGGAATGCTAACTGGGACACCACAGGGGAGCTGAAAAGAGCTTGGAGCAGTGGATCTTCAGTTCAGTGATATTCCCCGAAGGCCTAGGAGAGAAAGACCCTGGAGTGTTTGTTTTTGGAGTCCCCAGTGGATGGGATGGTAGGATGGGGTGGGGCGTGTATAGCTACCCCGGCAGTGCCAGCATCCAGATGGCTGGTGAATTCATAGATCTATGTCCACGGGACATGCAATTTCTGATTGTGGCCACAAGGGTCCAGCCACAGCCCTGTCTAGTCCAATATCCTTTTTGATGACTCAGATGAAGAGACAAACATGCCAGTCACATTCAAAGACACACACCTAGAATGTGTTGCTCATTTGACAGGCAGTATGGTCTGTCATGTTAAGACCATCTCCGTCAGGTAGAATGATGGGTCCAAACAACCAGGTATAATTTAACCAGATAAAATTTATGTTAAAAAGAATTCAGTCTCACAACTACAGGATGACATTCCTAGCCTTCACTGTAATTCAAGTTTTAAAAACTCTGGGGGTTCTAGTTGATTGCAAGCTTGATAGAAGTAAAAGTGGGAGGCAGTCACTTTTTTTTTTTTAAGTGTCTTTAGGTTGTAATAACAAAGTGGAACGGTCAGAAGTGCTTCATTGCTCTAGACTGTGTTGACTCTTGTTTCCAAGCTCTCTCATTTTATCAGGAACTTCAGCAAACTAGAGAAAATTTAGAAAAGAATAGCTGGGGACTCTGGAAGCCCAGTCAGATGAAACTGAAGTAGATAAACATGTCCTGCCCTGGCGCTAGTGGTAAAGAACCTGCAGGAGATATAAGAGATGCAGATTCGATCCCTGGTTGGGGAAGATCCCCTGGAGGAGGGCATGACAGCTCACTCCAGTACTCTTGCCTGGGAAATCCTGTGGACAGAAGAGCCTGGTGGGCTACAGTCCATGGGGTCACAAAGAGTCGGACATGACTAAAGCGACTTAGCGCGCATGCAAGGAGATTGAGAAACCATCAGGAGCTATATGTGGGTTTGTCTCCCAGAGTGAGTGGACAGTTCTAGATTGTTCCAGACAAAGCTAAAACAAATGGATAGAAGACATGGGCAGGGTCACTCTACTAAGAATATTCTAACAGTATCAACTTCCCAGGGGTAGAATATGTCACCTCAAGGAACAGGTAGCTTCCTGGAAACATTCAGATGTTGAATGGCCAGGGATATTGTAGAGCAGTTTTCTATACTGGATTCCACCCACCTCCTCCAAGGAGAATCCTCAGATGCATTAAATATTTATGAAACATTGCATGTTATCACAGGTTTATAAATAAACTATGGGAAAGGAGAACAGATCAAATGGAGTGAGTTTGCTGAGACTGGAGAAGAAGGATCCAGACGAGTCAGGTTTGACTCTACCTTGAAGGGAAAAAAAGAAGCTAGATTATGATAAAGTCAGAGCAAGACCACTGTCCAGAAGTGGAATTGCTGCCCTTCAAGCAATTGCAATTCAAGCAAGGCAACATCATCCTTGCCTTTTGTTTTTGGTTTTTTAAGCCAATCACTGCTTCTGCAACTAAGCCCTGGGCAACAGGGCTCTCTCCCTGAATGCCTGGGAGGAGTTAGTGAGTGGAGGACACTCGTACCCATGGGCTCAGGGAGGCTGAACGCAGTCGGTGGGTTCCCTGGCTCTGCACTGGAGAAAGCTTGGCCTGATATCATTCCCATCCAGAAAGCATATTTTGTTGAAAGCAGAAAAGATGATTGAGCCAGTTGCCTTTACCCGATAGGACTTGCTGGTTCCAGGTGGACAAGTTGGCACCCAACTTTCTCAGCCGGGCCGAGAGTAGAACACACCCCCTGAGACCTTAGACCAAGGGGAAATTGCGCTCATGGGCCCCCTCCTCCTGGGCCCTGCCGTAAGCACTCATCTTCAGCCCAACTCAGGGGAAGGGATGAGCTCTCCTGTCACATTCTTTCCAGCTGTCCTGAGGACCAACCTGATTGCAAATGACACTCCCTCCTCTCCCAGGTTTTGCCAGGGTTGCTTTCACCTCATCATGGAATTGTATAATTATGGTGATTACAGCTTATGGCTTTTTCCTCTCCTCATCTTTTGCTTTCAGATTCTTTGAGGTCTCTCATTAAACATGGCGATCCCGATAAAGTCAGCAAAGTTTTAATAAGATGCATTTTGAAGCTAAAGAAAGCCCAGTCAGAGTTGATTGTTACTGTGTCCCCTCATGCTGCTGCTGCTGCTAAGTCGCTTCAGTCATGTCTGACTCTGTGCGACCCCATAGACGGCAGCCCACCAGGCTCCTCTGTCCCTGGGATTCTCCAAGCAAGAATACTGGAGTGGGTTGCCATTTCCTTCTCCAATGCATGCATGCAGACTAAGTCTCTTCAGTCGTGTCCAACTCTGTGCAACCCTATGAACACCAGCCCCCCAGGCTCCTTTGTCCACAGGATTCTCCAGGCAAGAATACTGGAGGGGATTGCCATTTCCTTCTCCTATGTCCCCTCATAACAGGTCTTTAAAACTCTGTTGTGGGTGATTAACGCCTGGATATCAGAGGTAGGGGAGAGAGAGATATGGAGGTCTGGGAGAGGTGTCTATACTTTTTCACAGGATTGGAGAATGGTTTTACTCCCTGCCCCTGGCCTTCCTCATTTACACCAAGAGCATGGTGCATCTGAATCCCCACCCCTAATGGAAAAAGACGGACTGTCAAGTAAGGATAGAGGGCCTGGCATTTACATCATAGCAGGTTAAGTTGGGAAATAGACATGGAGCAGTTGACACAAAACTCAGTCAAACCTTAGGAGCTGCAGCAAAAGTAAAGGGGAACTTCTGGTGGATTCTCTGTCCTCGACAATGCTGGAAAGTTCTGAATATGTAAAGGATCCAATCATTAGCCTTTGAGAGTGGTCACCATCCTGTGGTCATATCCTCAAGGATGGTTTCCTTGGTAATGATAGCTTCAGAGCCCATCATCTGCTGGCCCTCAATCACAGCTTTGCTGAACTGTTTCTAGATGTGCAGGATGTTAGGAGAAGGATCACCAGGAAGGCATGTGGCGGAGGTGGGGGAGAGACAGGGTGGCCACCAGGGTCCCCAGCTTGCCCTTCAACAGCTTGGTGCAGGTGTGATGTCCGAGTCCCCTTTATTTCCATCCTCCCCAGGACTGTGTGAAGAACTATACATCGAGGCGCATCTTGCCCTGGCAGGAGTCTCTTTTGAGAGGCTTCAACTGTCCCCTGGGAGCTGACTGCCCTGAACATCGCACAGCTCTTTAGCCTGCTGGTAGTTGGCTATCTGGGATATGACTGAGTAGCACCAACCATCTGGGGTTAAATGCTGTTGAAAACCTGGCAGTGATATTTCCCCCAACTGTATTTTCATCCCCTACTGAAGATGACCTGCAGGCTCTGCCCCCGAGAACAACGTCCCTTTAGTGCCCACCAGAACGTAGAGAGTGGGCTCGAGGTGGGGGCTGGGCAGCCCCAATTGAATTCTGTTTCTCCACCTGGAGTTGGGATAAGACCCCAGGCCAGTTGCTCACTTGTCCGAGGGGTACAGTGATGCCTGCTGCCTGGGGAGGATGTTGTCCCTAAATGAGGGCATGGCAAAAACAGCTGCAGTGTCTTGGGTGTTCACGGTATCACACTGTTGGCATCCGTGTCATGCGGATCTTGGTCCGAGAGGGACTTAGGTTCTCCTCCAGCTCCACCCCTTAACTCTGACTCAGGCAGCACCTCCAAGCCTAGGTTTCTGCATCTTGTGAAAGGGAGATAAGAGGAAATGATTAAGGACTTCCCCAGTGATTCAGTGGTTAAGGCTCTGCCTTCCAAGGCAGGGGGTGTGGGTTTGATCCCTAGTTGGAGAACTAAGGTCCCACATGCTATATAGGCCGTGGTCAAATTAAAAAAGAAAAAAAGAGTAAGTGATTAGGAGGGAAAAAATACACAAGATGCTTAGCATAGTGTTTGCAGTATATAAGTTCAAGCATAACTCTTTGTATTATTATTATTTTTTATTATGATGATGTTACCTGCAGCCCACACTTAGCTCTTATTCTATACCTGATTTCCAACAGTGTTCTGCGAAGTAGGTATTAATGTATTTATTTAGCAGTTGAGAATGGGACACAGATATCTCAAATACGACAGTGTGTGTAAAGCACATTCATTTATTAGAGCAACCAGCTCATGACCCTACTCAGTAAATGGTAGCTATTATTACTGTCTTATTTTTAAAGTCAACTCAGAGAGCTGGTTTCTCTGCTTTCCCTCAGAACGGAGGGACTGCGGTACCAAGCAGACCGGCTTCTGTCCTGTGGTCTATTTCCCAGGGCCCCTTTGCTCTTCCCAGGAAGCTGTGGGACCTGGGGGCTTGTAGCAGCATGGTGCCAGGACATGGGGAGGGCCACCAAGGAAACACTGCCTATGTTGCCAGGATCTGGCGTTTGCTCCCGTCCCCTGAGGTGCAGGCCCCTAATAAGCCTCCTGCTTCCAGTCCCAGATCAAAGCTAGTTCTCCCCTAGCAGAGCATGAACTCCAGTTCTCCAGAGGTAGAGAACGCTCCCTACGTAGCAGAGCCTCATTCCCAGAAACCCTCGCCTCGCCGCTGTCTGCCTGCCTGGAGCCGCCCTGAGCAGCGCAGCCTCCCCAAGGCCGGTTGCTTCCAATGCCAGATAAACAGAGGCTTCTCTTTTTTAAGCACTGTACTACAAAGAGGGGTTGTCAGAGGAGTCAGGACCAAGTGGCTTTGAAATCCAGGGATGCTTCGAAATCCCTCATAAACCAGCCCTCTGGGGTGCACGCTGCCCCTGCTTGTAGTATCGACAGAAACAGAAGCCATTTTCTCTGACACGAATGGCTTTGTCCTGAGGAAAGTCGGGTTTATAGATGTCTCTTAAGGTAAATGCTTTAGATGGGCATCTTAGGAGTCTGAGGTAAAGCTCTACAGCCAAACACGTGGTTGCTTATGAACCTTGCACGAGACGCTCTTGTAAGTGCCTGTGGTGAAACACGCACATGGACGTGTGCACGGCTGCGTGCGCTGGTGCATGTGCTGCCTGCCCGCTGCACGCTTCCGTGTCCAGTGCATGGTGCGTGCGGCACATTCGCAGTATCTGCATGTGCCTCCGCGCGTGGACCGCCTCCCCGCTGCTGCTGCTGCTGCGGGGTGCACGTCTGGGCAGGGGCGCCCCTGAAGCCACCGGTCTTCACGGTTTCAGCTGGATAAGTTGTTCTTCACTTCCCTTCCTAAAAACACAATTGCCTAGTGCTGCTGGCGCAGAGTCAGAATGGCCGCTGCATTTCACCCCCGAGGCGGCTTCCTTCCATCAGTGGGTGAGTGATCCCGGCGTCCGCACGCTCTAACCTTCCTTGGGGGCCTTCTGCAACAGAAGGTGCTCCCAAAACTGGAAGAGATGATCTGTGTGTCCATGGCCTCACCTCCACCCACCCCTCCTGTTCTTGCGCCCTAGTTCCATGGACAGTCAGAGGCATCCTTTTTTTTGATGTTCCCCCCGCCCTTTTTTTAACACCCATAGTTTTTTGTTGTTTTGTTTTGTTTTTACTTCCTGAGAAGCAAAAAGCCAAGGGGTCCAGAAGTGGCAGGGAGATGAGTCTGTTATCCCAGAGGCAATGTTCAAATAATGTCTTTGGATACTAATCCTGTCCCTCATTCCTGGGCCCCTAGAAGAAATGCCCACTACTTTTGAAGATGCTTTTAAATCCTACAGCAGCATCCTTGAGCTTAGTCCCCCCTTACAGCTTCCATTACTCTTCACCTGTGGCCCAGGGCCAAGTCCTGTGGGAAATGGGAAAATCTCACCTTTGTACCTGCTAGACCACCAGGGGAGAAGAAGGTTAAGGAACCAACCCATCCCCTGTCCAGCATTGCAGGGACATGTGAAAAGTGTTCAGAGGGAAGTAAGAAGGTTCCCTGTGGCTAGGAATTCCATCAACCCAGAGATGTCTTGAAAAATGCTGCTTGACCTGTCCCCTGCTACACTTTTTCAGATTAGGAATACCTGTCTGATAAATGCCCACCTAATTGCATTCCTGATAGTAGGGAGGAGAGAGAAATGAGTCAACTCTCTTTGCATATGCTTCTAAATGAACCTGGACAGCCCGGGAAAGATGATGCTTTGGGGTGGTGGGAGACAGTCAGCATGTTGACCACCTCTGCCTTCGAAACCCTGCCTTGGCAGCTGGCTTAACCAAGGGCCCCAACCCATGGATGTGTTCTGGGTGAACATGATCAGAGGAGATGAGAGGTGCCGTTAGGAAGGTGGAGTTGGTGTCCTCATGGGTCCTGAGAAGAATCACATGCTGCCCAGCCAGTGACCCCACCTACTGTCTGATCCACTAAACTTCAGCAGCCCTCTCCCCTGTGGCCATAGTCGAGGGTCACTTGAACTTCCTAGTTGGGAAAAAAGTAGAATCAAGTTGTTGCCAATAGCAACTGAGCCATATCTCTGTTTCCTTGAGTCTTTTGGCCCTTGTCTAATTTGGCGTGAACCAATGCAGAAATGCCAAAGTACATTTAAGGAGAAGGAGGAGGAGAGGAAGAGGCAAGCCCAGAACCAGCTACAGGAAGGCATGCTACTGAGGGGCCTTGTGAACGGAATACCCGCCTCTGCTCCACCGAGAACTTGGGGCAGGCTGATTACAGAAAGAGCACTGGGGTTATTCAATCAGAGCTAGAGGAAGGAGATAAGAGATCCAGTAATAAAAGAGGGGATTTCTCCTGCCTGCGGAGAAAAACGCAGCAGGGAAAGTGGAAATGCACAACTTGGACAGGAGGCTGGGGAGTCTGGGCCTGGGCATCGTGCCACCCGTGTCGGGCACAGCTGCTGAGCCCTTGTCACTCTCGGCATCCCTCGTGCCTGTCCGGTGGCTGATTTGTCCCTGCACAGATGGGGATTATGCAGGAAGTTATCCCATCACCCACCAAAACTAACAGGCAGAGGTCAAACTTTGCAAAAGAGCCCCTTAGGTGATGAGCGTGATGAGGGGACAGGAGTCAGGAGTGCCAGGAACAGCAGCCAGGAAGGGCTTCCCCAGCCAGCTTGCTGCAGGTATTTGGTTCTAACTGGAGTGAAGCATCTGCCTGCCTCTCCTTAGGAAAGGCGAACATCACACCTGCCTTTCTCCTCCCGGGACTGTTGCTATGGAGATCCCGGGGGCATCAGCACCCATAACACAAGGTCACAAACAGAAGAGGCAGCTTCACTGGCCTGTCCAGCAGCCACCACTTTAAATCCATGGGCACCAAGCAGCAGTGAGCTGAGCCTCAGCTTAGTCCAGCAGCCAAAGTCAAAGGGAAGCCCGTCAGGCAGAGCAGAAATGCCCTGGATGCGCTCAAGCGTATGCCCAAGAGCTGCAGCTTCTTTCTCAGTGAGGTTGAGAAAATCACCTCAGCCTGCCCAGACAGGTTGCCTGGTATGGATGGGCAGAGAGGAGTCCTTAGTCCTGAGCGTTCCCACCTGCCCCCTTCCTTGAGAGTAATGGTCATGTACCAAGGAGACGGTGGATGGGCCATCAAGGCTACTGACCAGCTCTATGTGCTCAGGCTAGTAGCTCAACCTCATATATCCAGCGGGTGTTAAAGGAAGACCTAACTGGCAAGGATGCTGTGGACGTGGGCGCAGGTGTCAGTCAAAGGCAGAGCATACTTGACACACCACAGCTGCTCAATGTTTGGTCAATGGATGGCTGTGGGTAACTGTCCTTGACAGCTAACCTGTGTCTCTTGTAAGGGGACCGTCCTCATGCTGCTACCATCAAGGTCTGGGCAAGTAGAATATGAGGGCACTTGAAAAAGGAGGGAGCATTGCCACCTCGTGTAAGAATAAAAAATTCAAACAGAAAGTCCCTGGGAGGTAGAGCATAGAGGTTAGTCCTCCCACATTTAGTTCAGATAGAAGGGCTGGCAACTCATGGTTGCTAAATTTAAAAAAATAAGTTAAAAAATAAAGCACTGCTAGTTGCCAATACGGAGGAGAGTGAGGTGTCTGAACCTGCTAATTGTTCAGGAACATTTTGTGGGAATTGCCCTCAGCATACGTGACGGCTGGCAGAGCCCACAGACCCACCGTTGACATGAGAAAATGTGACTACTTATTTATATTACCGTACATGAGACAGTGGGCTGTTACAGAAGAATCCATTGTTTTTATTTTCACCATATTCCTTACTTTTTAAATAGGTTTAATGTGCGGTGCTAGTGGTAAAGAACTTGTCTGCCAAAGCAGGAGACATTAGAAATGAGGTTCGATCCCTGAGTCAGGAAGATCCCCTGGAGGAGGGCATGGTGACCCACTCCAGTATACCTGCTGGAGAATCCCATGGACAGAGGAGCCTGGTGAGCTATAGTCCGTAGGGTCACAAAGACTCGGACACGACTGAAGCGACTTAGCATGCATGCACATTGTGTATTAATTCTTTATCTAGTGAGTTTTTTTTTAATTAATTCAGTTTCAACCTGTCTTTTGATTTGGGAACTTGTTTTATGTTTGTGGTATCTGATTTTTAAACAGTTGAATGAAGAAAATATTTTAAAACCAAATAAAATGCCCTTCAGCTCCTGAGAGAGATCAGAAAGCTTAGCAAGGACCCAGGACTAACACACACCCCAGGAGAGGATCTTGTCACAGGGGGCCTGACCCTCCCCCCACCCCACTCCCACCCCCTCGAAGAGCGAGAAAGCCAGAAGCAATCTCTCTTCCCCAGATGCTGCTCCAGCCTAGCTCTGCTGTGGATCAGCCGTGGGTAACCGTTGGCTGGTTCCCACTTCATCTGCCCATCTTGCTGATGATGGAAGAGGAGAGTCAAAGTGTTTTCAAAGGAGTCTCTATCACTTGTGGGTTTTCCTGCAATCCCCTGACAGAGCTTCTCAGCCCTAAACTATCCCGAGCAAATGGCACTCTCGCCCCAATTTTAATCATCATCGAGAAAGGAGATGCCACAGAATTCCTTACACTTCCTTTTGCAATCATCCCTTTTGCTTTGCTCAATGGAGAAAGGGCACCAGGGTGACCAACCTCCAGGGAAGTCACCTAGGAAGTCGGGCAGGTCCTTCCTAGGCCTCCGCCTCCTGACAAACGCAACTCGGGACCTCTCCTTCCTACCCAGCTCTTAGTCAGGGGCTGACTGCTCTCCCCAGTGAGTCCCCTACAGACCTGTGACTCCACACACACTCATCGTTTATGGACTTGAGCATCAACTACTCATGGGTAACTTTCAGTCTCCTTGAAAGGACAGCTTATCTCTGGGGCCTCCCACGTCTTGCCTGCTGAGGTCACCTCGTGAGCCCTATTCAGCAAGACACCATTTTTCATTAGCAGGGATGAAAAATGTCTGTGTGTCACCACAAGGTGATCGGCTTGGATCGATGGAGACTAGAAATCATGTTCCAAATTAGTTCTATTGCAAGTTCTAGTTCCTCAAGCAGACGAATCTGGGTTTCCCCCGTACCAGAGGGGGAAGCTTTGAATTCAGCCAAAAGGCAAGGTTGCTGGGACAGCAACTGAAAAAGAGTAAGGGGTGGGGAGTTTCAAAGCAGAGATGTGATAGATGGATTATTTTTAATCTTTTTTCCTCTTTTGAAGCATAATTACATGTGGCAAAATCAATAGATCTGAAATGTATGGTTCAATGAATTTGACAAATGTATGTACTAGTGTAACCTACATCCCATCACCCTAGAAAGTTCCCTCATGCCCCTTTTCAGTCAATTACATCCCTCTGCCCTAGAGACAACCATGGTTGATTTCCATCCCCCTTGTAGCCTGTGTTTGGACTTGGTGGACTTGCGATCTGTAACTGTGGTCTTAGGTCATCTGGACAAATCAGCAAGAAAATCTCATCAGCAGCTCAGATGTCTCCACTTTCTTAGTGCTGCAAAAGGTCCTGCCCCTGAGCTGCCAGTCCTTGGCTCCTCTGCCCCCAGTGTGCCATCTGACCCCCCAGGGCTACCCTCTGAACCACAGCCCTTCTCCCAGTCAAAGAGGTTAGCACCTGTCTCCCAGGTAAGTGAGTGGCGAAGCTCTTGGTAATGGTGATGGTGCATGCTTTGTTGATTAATACCGGGACGTGCAATGCACAGAGCCATGGCATGTCAAGCAGCATGTTGATTTTTCCCAAAGCACCATACAAAAGGGAGCTCTTCCTTTTGTGCATTTCGTTTTAGAAACAAAGGATTCCATGACCATCTTCTTCCAGGCTTCTAGCCATCAAGATGGCTGCAGAGCGGAAATGATTAGTCAGCGTGGAGGCTGGGAATTGAATGTGTGGGTGTTTGTGATCCCAGCCCTGAGCCCGTGGTCCATGAAATTGAAGGATCCCAAATTCTATTGGATTAAACTTAGCCAAATGTCTCGAAGGTGAAAAGCACTTTGTCTGAATGCAAAGCTTTGGTGTCTCTGGAATGTACCTTCTGCAGCTCAGTTCTTAATCACCGTATATTTTTTTCACTTGGACAAAGGCTGCTGGCTAATAGCGTTTTCAACCACCTTCAGCTGCTTCACTCAACTATGCCAAGGCCTCAGGCTGAGCTGGTAGCAGTTTCCTGGCACCATGATCCATTCCCAACTGACCAGCATTGAGGAACAGCACACATTCACACCCTGAAAAAACACCTTCCCCCTGTAACTATGCAAGATGCCAGGCAGAGGCAGAATTACTACTCCCCTCCCTAAGTGTCTCCTGCAAACCCATCCAAACTGGAGGATGGGGGTGAAGAGGAGGGAGGAAAGAACCCTAGATGGTACAGGGCAGGAACTCTCCTCTCTTTCTGGGGAAAGCAGGTAGCTAGGAGCTCCCAGCAAGCCCCTAGCAGCACAGACCTTGAAGCAGCTCATCTCTGAACACCTCTCTGTCAGATTTCACTTTGATCCCTGAAAATTACAAGAACCTCAGCTCTTCAGAAGAGAGGCAGCTGCTGAGCCAGGGTGATTGCAGGATTTCTTTCCCCCAAGCCAGAGGGCAGGCATCTAGCCTTGCCTGCGTCCTGCATGAGTAACCACCTTCCAGCCTCACCCACGAGGTCACTGCCTAGTGAAAAGATTGCGGCTGGGCTGGGCTGCTCCTGGGCCGACCTAAACACTCACGACCTCCTTTAGCAGCAGAACTGGCATTTGGTAAATGCGTGAGTGCAGGAGCAGGCAAGGGAGGCAAAAAAATGCCAAGGAGCACCACCTGGATGGCTAGAAGTTGGGCACATTCTCCAGGCTGGTCAGCTGTACCCCACTCCTCACCCATGAAGCCCCGAGCCATGGAAGCAGCTGGGGGAGGGGAGGGGAGGGGAGGGGAGGGATGGATGGGCTGGCCACAGGTCTTTGGAGTCAGAGCTGTGAGCTGAGCTCCAGGACTTAGGCAAGAAGAGATTAATTAGCGCCTTCCAGCCCAGCCCGCTCTATAGAACAGGGAGGTGTGGAGGGTAGGGATCCTCAGGGCTAAATTCACCTCAAACAGACAGACACACAGTCATCCAGAAATAGAATCTCTAACCTCTCTCAGCCACAGCCCCCTTTCCAGTCAAAATGACCTCACTAATGAGAATGAAGCTGTAATGAGGGTTTGGATGCCTGGTAAACCTCACCTTCTTTGTCTCTGGGCTTTTACCATACCCACTGGCAACAGACTGTTATAATTCAGAAGCTTTAGTGATTCCTTTTGTTCACAACCGCCAGCTAAATCAGAGCCACGAAGGCCACTGTATGGACCTGCAACATATATATTTGGGTACTCGATATGTAATGTGTGGCTCTGGTGGAGGAGGGATGGAAAGAGAAGGGAGGAGCTGGCATTTGGTGTGTGGATTCCACAGCAGTAAGCAGTACCCAAGAGGAAAGTGACCTTTGTTTCCTATGAGCAAGGATGGACAAGCGTGAAAGGGACTGGGGAGGTTTGGTAGAGGCCCCCAGACTGGAAACCTCTGGATTCATCAGTCTCTATTTCCCTGTGCTTCCTGTCTTCAAGGGAGCTTCCCCGATGGCTCAGCAGTTAAGAATCCACCTGCAATGCAGGAGACACAGTTTCAATCCCTGGGTCGGGAAGATCCCCTGGAGGAGAAAATAGCAACCTGCTCCAGTATGCTTGCCTGGAAAATCCCATGACCAGAGGAGCCTGGCGGGCTACAGTCCATGGGGTTGCACAGAGTCAGACATGACTGAGCGACTGAGCAGGCACGCATGCACCTGCCTTCAGGCCTGCACGGAAAAGGCACAGTCCCAGGTGACCACCTGGATGACAAATGCCTCCAACTCCGTGTAAGAAAGGACAGTCAAAAAAGTCCCCACTACATGTGTGCTTAGAACCAGGCTAGAGGGAGTCCTTGCAGGTCAGCTTCTGCCACCTATAAGCTATTGTTGTACCTAAACCACTCCACACAGAGGAGTAGCCATTCTGCTTTTAGTGATTTGCAAGAACTGGCACTTGAAACCCTCTAGGATTAAAAAAAAAAAAATCTGATTTAAAAAATCCTTTAGCCCAGTATAAAGGTATCCAGCTGCAGGCTAAGTTTAGTGTATCTGAAGATTCAGATAAGATTGCTGATGGGGAGATTTTGTGTGTGTGTGTGTGTGTGTGTGAAGACAGAGGAGGAAAAACAAAAGAAAAGTGCTGTCCAACGAGCAAAAAATGAGGAGTGAAAGGGGGGAAAACAGAGCAAAGGGGAGGTAGATGCAGACTCTCCAACTGTGCCTGAGGGTGTTTCCATTTCTGGACAAGCTCCCATCCGCGCCATCGGAATTCTCAAAGTCAAGCTGGCACGTCCCTCCGTGGAGAGCTTAGCCAGATGACACATTGTCTTGTGTCCGGCAAACTCACAGCCTGTATTGTTCGTTTGTTGGAAATACCCATTATCAGTCAATTCATCAATCAGCAGGTTTATTGAGTACCCTACCAGGCTTCACAAACCTGATCAATTTTTTTTAATTACATCCAGCAGACGTGTAGCCAAGCCCAGTAAACAAGACGAGCCCTCACATCCCACTTGGAAATGAACATGAGGAATTGCCGGCCCTTGCAACCTCACGCTGCCAAATGCTGCAGCACATGCTGATGAGCAAGCGTGTGCTATACTTGCAGACCCTCGCTACCCTTGCTGGTGTCACTGACCCACTGTCAATAATAAGATGGGTTCTGAGTGTTTTCTCAGACACAGCAATCCATCTGCTTGGGTCCAGCCATACTCTCATCTAGACCCCTGTGTAATGCTATGGATTTCAAGGGAGGGTGAGCAGGGGCTGGGTTCAGACTATGGCTGGGAAACAAGCAGGGGACTGAGCCTTGCTCATCATCCTCCTGGTGTCCAGCCCCACATCAGAGGCTCCTCAGCTGACTCCTTCTGGGCATGTGAACAACTGGCCTCTCTCGGGGGGCCTCTATGCCCCATGCACCAAGACTCATGGTAGAGTGAGTCTTTTTTTTTCTTCCCAAAAGAACAAGAACAGCTATGTAGTTTGTAAGTGAAGGGCTGGTAAGACTTCCTGAAGTGGAATCATCAAGATCAGCCTGGAGACAAACAGGAGCGCACTGTACTGTGTCCTGTAGCCCAGGCCCCAAGCCTTGGCAGATACCCCCAGACTGTCCCAGTCCCAGAACTGGTCATCAAGAGGACCCAAGGAGAAGGAATTCCTTGGGGATCCAGGGGTTAGGACTCTGTGCTTCCACTGTAGGGGGGCCTGGATTCAATCCCTGGTCAGGGACTAAGATCCTACAAATTGCATAGTGCAGCCAAAATAAGTAAAAAGTAAAGTTTTGATTAAAAAAAAAAAAAAAGGATCAGGGACTTTCCTAGGGGTCTGTTAGCTAAGAGTCCATGCTCCCAATGCAGGGGGCCCAGGTTCAATCCCTGGTCAGGGGACTATTAATAGATTCCACATACTGCAACCAAGACCCAGCATAGCCAAATAAAAATTGAGCTCTCCAAGGAGAGCTCAATCCTGTGTTTCAAGTAGAATTCCTTCTGTCTTCTTCAGACTAGTTAACTCATTAGTTCCAAGTCACCCAGATCCTTAGCCATCGTCTGCTTGGGCCAACCCAACTCCTTGGTCTTACTAGTCCCCCAGCCAACCTTTCCTTCCTCACTTGGATAAAATCAAGTTCAGAGGCAGCCCACAGGCATTAAGAGATACTCCAAGGGTTGAAATCCCTGGTTGGGGTAAGTAAAATCCCCACACACTCAAAAGAGGACCAACAGCACACCCTCACCCTCTAACCTGGTTCCCCCAGGTTAACCAGCTAACCAGGTTAGCTGGTTGTCCAACTGTCTGCGCTTAAGTCTCCCAAACCCAGAGATCAGTGGGGGCGGTGAGCTGACTGGTCTGGCCTCCGCGGCTCATGCAACAATTAACCCACCTATCCGGCTCTCTGTGTCTGTCCTGTGCGCGCGCGTGCGCGTGTGCGTGTGTGCGTGCGTGCGTGCGTGCGTGCGTGCGTGTGGTGCCCTCTGTCATTGTCTCTGCAGGGAAAGTCACTGGCGGGCAAGCGCCTCACCGGCCTGATGCAGTCCTCCTGACGGTCCCCGCCGCAGGGCCCGGGCCCGAGGACCACGCGGGCAGCCGGCGGCGCTCCACGTCTGCGGACAGAGCATCCCTGCGGGGAGATTTGGTCACTGTGAAGGAGAAGGAGTGAGGGCCGGGCCACGGTGGGGAGACCGCGGTGCGTGAACCAGAGGGAGGCCAGAGAGAGCCCTCGGAGGCTGGGGTCGGCCGGGCAGAGGCCCCTGTTTACAACCCCCTCTCCTTGTACAGTCGTGTGCCGACGCCTCGCTCTGTAGGAGATTCCCGTCCCTCACGTGTTCAGGGGAGAGCGCCCGGCGGGGCTCCTGCCGTGACTGTCCCCTGAGGTTCCATTCTGATTATCATCACTCCTCCCCGCTGTCTGGGGGATCACGCCTTCCAGCAAACTCGAAAGGACCCACCGCCCCCAAGCACATTCAGTATTACAAATACAACCCACCGCCTGTGGTGCACCCGTGGCGCCCGCCCCAGTCACGCCACTGTGTTCCAACTGCCTCCCGCCTGCCCGATCGCTGCGGCCACCGCGTGTAAGGAGCCGGACCGGGCTGCCCTCACACCACGCCCCCGTCCCCCGGTCACACCATCAGCACTGAGCCGCCTCGTGGATCGCAGCACCTCACGTTCTTCCAACCCCCTTTGAGGCCACCTTTCAAAGGGGTCGCCACAAGGCACTGGAGGCTGCCCCCTGCTCCTGTCAACCGTCTCGAGGGTCCAACACCAGAGGAGGCATTGATGTCAATGAAAGAGCTTGTGATTCAACACCCCTGAAGGTCCTGACCGTCTTTTAAAATTTTGATTATTTCGTAATTTATTTTGTTGCGGCCCCTCGCTCCTTGGTGTGTCCCCGCGTGTCTTACTTAAAATAAATGTGGCGGTGAACTTGGGGTTGGGATCCTCCCCTCCGACAGCCCCACGTGGGAGCTGGGGCATTCAGGCTGGCAGTCCTGGGCGTGGCCGGGCCCCTGAGGCCAAGTCTCAGTTGTGTCTGAAACCTGTGCCCAGGGGGGAGGCCAGGGCCCATGGGTCCTCTGATGGCCTAGCAAAGGCACTGTCCTCCACAATGTCCGTGATCATGGAGAAACGCAAGCACAGAGCTCAACCTGCAGACACCTACCTAAGGTCCACTTGTGTGTGTCAGAATGACCATCTGCCAACTTGGCGGCGAGGGAGTCATACGGAGCACGGAGTCAGGTGCCTGGCACACAGTAGGTGCTTGGCAAATGGTAGCGCTTACTCTCATTGTTTTCACTGTCATTACTGTGACTCCCATGAGCCCTCGGACAGAGCGCTATAAGCCACCCCACCCCCATACCCCCCACTGCTATGACCATCTTCCTTTGATCTATTTTGGCCAGAGGTAGAAAATATCCTTCGGAAGTGTATAAACAGCAAACACAGAAGCAAAACAGCGATCACTGGTATTTCTTTACTTATGTGGGCAGATTCAGCAGCCGGTGGGTCTCATAAGCTTGTTTGCAGGCGCTGCCTCCTGAGTGCTCCCCTAGGACCACCTTTCCAAGCCCACCTTCGTGCTGTGTCCCCAGGGCACCAGCTTCCATCCCTCACAGCAGGGCCACCAAGGGCATGAGGGGTCGTGATCATGGTGGCACCCCAGTGGGTTCTTGAGCCCCACGCCTCGGTTTCCCCCATGGCAGTAGTTGCTCTCTTTTAGAGGTACAGTGGAAATTAGAGACATTCTGTTTCATCCTCAGAGTGTCTCCAAGGGGGTGTTATACACCCAAGTTCCCAGCAGACACTCCCCTCAACCCTTGCTCATTCCAGGAGACCTGGACACAAAACCTGGCACCTGGCAGACACCGGGCAACTGCTTGATGAGGAAATGAGTTCCCTGAAGCCTTTTCCCATGTTGCGGGGTCTGCTGACCCCCTCCTCTCTTCATCACATGCTTCTGAAACCCCTTGCTTTTCACACCGATCTCCTCTTTCAGAGCAGAACTGCTGCTCAGGCTCCCCTGCACCCAACATTGTCCCCAGGAAGCAGCTTCTGCCAAGGTGCCCCATCTGTGCTGACACTAAGGCACAGGGTCTGTGGACACCGGCAGGTCTAGAACAGCAGGTCCCTCTGTGCCCTTAGTTATCCCGGGCAAGATCCTGGCTGCCTTCTCTCCTTCATCCTGGCTGCAGTCAGGGCCCAGGTGATCTCCCTGTCCAGGACGTTGGTGCCATCCAGCTGAGGTCCCTGAGGCTTCGCCTACCCTGGAGCTCCCCAGAAGGGTCAGAGGCAGGTGAACTGCAGCCCTGAGAGGAAGCAGGCTGAAGGCATCCTGACATCTCCGGGGACATCCCTCAGGCCTGATAGACGTGAAGGCACTTTTGGATGGATTCAAACCCAGAGCAATAACCCCCTTATCCTGCCTCCCAACCAAGGCACACTCTGTCTTGTGACCACCATCACGTGCCACCCACCCCCCCAAGCAGGTCACACCCAGAAATGGGAGAGAGAGCAGGATTGTGCCACCCAAGCTGGCTAGTCCAAGGGCAGCCTACCCAAACTAGTTCACCTAGGCTGGGCACTTAGTCCAGGGGCAGTCTACCATGCAGACCTTAAAATGCAAGTACACTTAGAAAAAGTTTCCCAGGTGGCATTAGGTAAAGAAGCCAGGCAGGTAAAGAACCTGCCTGCCAGTGCAGGAGACATAAGAGACGTGGGTTCAATCCCTGGGTTGGGAAGATCCCCTGGAGGAGGGCCTGGCAACCCACTCCAGTATTCTTGCCTGGAGAAATCCCATGGACAGCCTGGAAGGCTATAGTCCGTAGGGTCGCATAGAGTCAGACACAACTGAAGCAACTTAGCACACACACTTGGAAAATCTGGTCTTGGCCAGTTCCCCATTGGCTTGGTTGACAGAACCAAAAATTCAGACCCAGATTAAACTTTTGAAGGAGTTCAGTTCAGTCACTCAATCGTGTCTGACTCTTTGTGACGCCATGGACTGCAGCACACCAAGCTTCCCTGTCTATCACCAACTCCCGGAGATTCTGTAGCAAAACAAACTTTGTGGTTTTTTTTTTTGCCCTGTCTTGCCTTAGTTGCCCTGACAGGGCATGGTCTCTGGGTCTGGAACTTTTCCTGATTTGGGCTCACAGGGCAGATACCATGTCAGCAGCCCCACAGCCAAAGCATCAGAGCTGTCTTAGAAGTGACCACCCACCCGTCGGGGCAGACACATAAGGGCCAGGCACTGGGCAGCTGACTAACATAGACTGCCTGTATGGGAAGAGTCAGTCTTGTAGATTGGCATGGGTAAATGCCCAGCAGCAGCCAGAGGGCCTGTGCAGAGCAGCAGGAGCTGTCTGGTCAGAGGAGAGGGCTTCTGCTTTTCCAGGAAGGGATGCTCTGTCCTGCTGGGAAGGGGTTGCTATGCCCCAGGAATTTAGCAAAGCTGAGCCCACCAGGGCTGTCAGAGGCACTGTGCTCCAGGGCCACCCCTTCCAAGGGTACAGGCCAGCACCTGGGAGGGACCTCTTCGCACTCCACATTGCTTCTCTGAGCAGTGAATCACATGGGGACGTGCTCTGGGGGCCTTCCCTGTAGCGAGGTTCCTGCTGTGTTCAAACTACCTCACCAACAGGGTGTGACCCAGGAGCCTGCCACCCATCTGGCTCCTCGTTTGGTTGTAGAAGTTGATCCTTTTCCTAAAACGCAACCCTCTTATGATACTTCAAGTGCATGGGCTTCAAAAGCCACCACTAGGAAGTTGTCCCAAAAGCCCAGAAAAGACTGAGCGCTGCTGGTCTTTGAGTCTGCAAGGGAGGTCTTCCAGCAAAGTCCAGGAGCTGAAAAGTCCCGGGGGGAAAGTAACAAGTCACCACCCCCCAGAAGGGCTGGCTGAGCTGAGTATGTAGCAAGGACCGTGTGTGGCACACGCCAGTTGTGGCCAAATGAATCCCTGAGAACTCACCACGGGGCCCTCTGAAGAGAGGGCTGTGCTCATGTAACCATGGCAACGGCAGATGCCAGCAGTCTACTCCTTAGTACCACCCCCTGATAAGGCAGCCCCCCTGGGCACAGCCCAGGGGCCACAACGTAGCAAAGTAGCAAATGTAGCAATAAGGGGCCCAGGCCATAAAGGGACTGGGTCCACAGGACCCGGCCTCGGCCCTCCCCCAGGCCCCTCGTGAGGGCTCAGAGCCAGCTGCTGTCAGCTGTCCGAGGAGGGAGGCCCCGCGCCCCGCCGAGCGTGCCCGGTCTATATTCTCTGCCCACTCACCGCATGATCACGGACACGTCGGCATGGCCTTCTCATAGTGCATGCGGTTCTCATTAGTTTATTTTTCTGGAATTTGGGGATTGGACCCCAGAACCAAACATGCTGGTACCGTCTACAAATAAATGACTTGAACCCATTATAACCCAGCTAACTGTGTGGCTCCTTGGTTTGGGTGTTTGTTGGGCAGGATTTACCGCTAGAAAGATATCTACCACCCCTCCTCACTCCCCCATGCCTGCTCCCACCCTGCCCCAGTACACACACACACACACACACACACACACACACGGAGTCTGTTTTCCCAAGCAGGATGCTGAGAAGCTCTGGGGTGGGGAATACCTCACTCTGCCGGAGAGTCCTTGGCTTTGTGGACTCTACGCCCCATTGTCTGTGCCCGACCATAAATCCCAGTGGCCTGGTGAGCATCAGCAGTGGCCAGACACCAATCTGACTTTCTTGAATGAAGTCCCAAGACGGAAGTCTGTTACACACGGATGGGGATCTTTACAGGGAGTCTTGGTTTCCTGAGCGACCGACAATCTCATCTTCCACTCACACCAAAGCAGCAGGACTCTGAGAACCTGAAGTCAGGCTGACAAGGGGAGGAAGAGAAGGAGGTATAAAAGGAACCACGGTACTGCGATTCTTTAATGATGAGGCTGGCACCTGCCAGTTTGCTTCATGGCAGAAACTCTGCTCGTGAAAGTAGAAATGACCATGGAAGTGTGGGAATGGGTCTCCCGTGCAAATGGCATGGGGGACGAACTTGTCTCTCAACCCCTGGGTCATCTGCCAGAGCAAGACTTCCTGCCCCACAAGGTCAAGACCAAGGTCACACCTGCAACAGCCCCTAAAAGTGTCAGGTCTGTAGCGTACCCCACTGTCAGGCCCTGGCCCCACCACAAAACAGCCATGCTTTCCTGTCCTCCCTGATGATGGCCACCTCCTCCAGAGAACCCAGAACTCCTCCTTCCCAGCCCAGCCATCTGGCTTTTTTCCAGATCTTTGTTCAGCAACCTGTCACTGTGCACACAATCCCACTGGCCACCAAGGACAGAGATCTGCTTGAGGTCCAAGGTGGAGGTGGGTATTAAGAGCTGTGCCCACCCACGATTGTCTGACGTCCCCCTTGAGCGCTTCCTCTCTCCCCACATCCCTTAGGGGACTTCTGGCAGAAAGGGCATGGGGCTGTCCCTTCCCTTGGTGGTTGTTGCTCAGTCACTAAGTCGTGTCCGACTGTTTGTGACCCCATGAACTACAGCACACCAGGCTTCCCAGTCCTTTATTATCACCCTGTTTGCTCAGACTCGTGTCTGGACTCCTGGTCCCCTTCCCTGGGCTTCCTTTCAGCATCTGCGGCGGGGGGGGTTATAAGATCTTTCCCCGACCCTGCACAGTGCAGGGCAGGCCACTCAGGCTGACAAGAGGCTGCTGGCTCTGGCTTGATTTTGAGAGGCTTGGAGTGGGGTGTGTGCCCCAGTGAGAGCTCCCTCTGGCCTGGAGCTCTTTGTGAGGCTCCTGGCCCTTAAAGCGGGTCTCGTTGCTCTCGGAGCCTTGGGCTGGCCCAGTCCCATTTGGCTTATTTCAGCAAAGTAAGTAACATCTTCTGATGGCAACAGCTGGGACACATACCTCAGTCTGAGCGCTAGTTTCCTTAATTGTAAAACAGGTATAAGCATTTCAGAATCTTATGGTTGTCATGAATTAATGCAGAGGACTTCGCCTATGCCTAGTACATAGTAAGTACTCACAAAATGAGTGCTAATATGAGTTGTTTGTGCATCTGAGAGATGCCGTGGGAGGCAGAGGCGGTGAAGGTGTAGGGCCTTTGCAAACCCCTGCTGGGCAGCTTCCCAGCCCTTCTTGCCAGAGGAGGGTGTGGGTTTTGTTTGCCTCTGCAAGAGTGGTCTCTCTTTGCCTATGACAAGCCCCTCACTCTTTTCTTCCTGGAGAGGGCCTTGTTCCCTCACTGTGTGTAACCTGAAGGGCCTCAATCAATAATCCCACATTAGGCCTCAGTAAATAGCAGGGCAGAGACGTGGGGCTTGGAGGGGAGAGGGTTTGGGGAGGGTTGGGGTGGGGAGGCTTCCTTCTGCAGGCCCTGGAGGAAAACGGAAGCGGAAGTGTGAGCTCACCATCTGCACTGCTGTTTGTCTGACAAGCCGCCACGGCTGCTTCACTGGGATTTGGATTCTGAGCTCTTGTTCAGAAATATTCCATTTTGTGGCACTTACTCAGACTTCAGGGGCTTCCCAGCCAGCTCAGTAGTAAAGAGTCCTCCTGCCAATGCAGGAGATGCAGGTTCGATCCCTGGGTTGGGAAGATCCCCTGGAGGAGGAAATGACAACCTATTCCAATATTCTCATCTGGGAAATGCCATGGTCAGAGGAGCCTGGCAGCTATAGTCCATAGGTTCACAAAGAGTAGAACATGATTTAGTGACTAAACGGCAACAACGACAGCTCAGACCTCAGTCCCAGGATGAGTGACTGGCCAATGCCTCCATCCTCAGAGAATATCCATCAGCTGCATAGACACACCCACCTCCCAGAGGAAGGGCCTTATTCCTAAAACAGCCCACCACACCAAGGCAGCCTGTTTTCTCTCTTTCTCCCATTAAAGCAATGAAGACTCTTTTGAGTTGGAGAGGAGGAGGCGGGATCAGGAAAAAGTTAAAACTAGACGAGGCCCTGGGTATCTCTTGCTGCCACCGTTCCCATGACCACACCCATAGTATAGAATCAGTGAGTATCAGCACCGAGAGTTCCTTAGAGATTTTCTAGTCCAATTGTGAGTGTGTGTATGTGTGTATGAGTGTGTGCATGTGTGTTTAACATTTTGCTTGTTTATTGAGGTATAATTACATACAATAAAATTCACCCTTTTTTAGATATAGTTACAAATTTTGACCAGTGTCTACAATGATGTAACCTACCACCAGCCAAAAATCCAGAGAGTAATTCTATCATCCCCCAAAATTCCTTCTTGGTGAATCCCCTATCCCCACCCCCATCCCTGGCAGCTATTGACCTGTTTTCTGATCCTGTAGTTCTACCTCTTTCAGAAAGACCCATGAAGAGGATCAGACAGTATTGGCCTCTGGAGTCTGGCTTCTGTCACTTTGCACAATTCATGTTATTGCCTAGATCCGTAGTACATTCCTCAATGTTCTGTTTTTATACATGAAGAAACAGAGGCCCAGGGAACTTCCCTGGTGATCCAGTGGCTCAGACTCTGCTCTCCCAATGCAGGGGGCCCGGGTTTACTCCCTGATCAGGGAACTAGATCCCACACCTTGCTGCTAAGAGCGTGAATGCCACAACTAAAGATCACACGAAGATGGGCGACCCCACGTGCCACAGCTAAGACCTGGTGTGGCCAAATAAATAAATAAATACATATTGAAAATAAAAAAGAAAGAAACTGGGGCCCAGAGAGGCAAGGCCGAGAGAAGGTGGACGATCCAGGCCTGGTGTCCAAATCCTCACTGCCATCTACTCCTCAGGCCCCTTGGCCACAATTTCTTCAGTAAAAAGTTATCTCTTTAATCCCTCAAAGTCCACGAGCCCCTATATGAGGAAGCACATGATCACACCAGGAAGACAATGCATGATTCCTCACCTAACAGAAGCAACTTAGTACCAAGTCACTTTAGTCGTGTCTGACTCTTTGCAACCCCATGGATTTAGCCTGCCAGGCTCCTCTGTCCATGGAATTCTCCAATTCTCCAGGAAGCAATACTGGAATGGGTTGCCATTTCCTCCTCCAAAAGAAGCAGCTTACTTGGAAACAAAGGGAAGCATTAGTACATATTAGAGCCAGACATCATTGATTCACTGAGCAAGAAGTGCTTCATAGACCTTCTGTCTGCATGCATGCTTAGTCACTCAGCTCAGTTGGGTCCGACTCTTTGCAACCCTTTGGACTGTAGCCTGCCAGGCTCCTCTGTCCATGGGATTCTCTAGGCAAGAAGGCTGGAGTGAGTTGCCATGCCCTCCTCCAAAAATCTTCCTGATCCAAGGATCGAACTTGAATCTCCTGTGTCTGCTGCATTGCAGGAGGATTCTTTGCCTGCTGAGCCATCAGGGAAACCCCTCATAGATCCCTTACCAACAGGCAAAAGATCTCTATAGACATTCCTCTGAAGAAGATATACAAATGGTCAACCAGTATCATGAAAGAAAAACTCAGCCTCATTAGCCATCAGAGAAATGGAAATTAAAAACACAATGAGATGCCACTTGGCACCCACTAAGATGTCTATAACTAAAGAGACAGATAATAACAAATGTTGGTGAGGGTGTGGAGAAGTTGGAGTTCTCATAGACTGCTGGTGGGAATGTAAAATGCTGCAGCCACTTTAGAAAAGTCTGGTAATTCGTCAAAAAGATAAACATGGAGTTGCCATGTGACCCAGCAGTTCTACTCCTAGGTATGTACCTAGGAGAAAAAACAATAGCTATACAAAAATTTGAAGACTAATGTTCATAGCAGCATTATTTACAATGACCAAAAAAGTAGAAATAATATAAATTGATAAATGTCAACTGATAAATGCATAAACAAAATGTGACATATCCATCCAAGGGAGTATTATTTGGCTATATAAAGGAACACAGTACTGATACATAATACAGTGTGAATGAGCCTTGAAAAACATGCTAAGTGAAAAAGCCAGTCACCAAGGACAATTTCATTTAGATGGAATGTGCGGAATAGACCAATCTATAGATACAGGAAGTAGATTTGTGATTGCCTAGGTTTGGGGGGTGGGTGGTGGTCACTGCTAATGGGTATGGGGTTTCTATTAGGGGTAATGAAATGTTCTAGAATTGATTGTGGTAAGGTTTGCACAACTCCAACTCTGTGAATATACTAAAGACGATTGACTTACACACTTAGTTGAGTGAATTGTATGGTATATGAATCATATTCCAGTAAAGCTACTGGGGGAGGAGGGATGGGGAGGAGAGGAAGGGAACGAGGAACAAAGGGAGGTGAAATAGCTCTAGAGAAGAGATCCAAGCCTGTTTTTCTAAGTCAGCAAGATAATAGGGCTGCTCCCTAGAGAGAGCAGGGGAAGGTAGCCACAGACAACTTTGAGATCCTGCCTAGTGTCAAAGGCGAGGTGAGCAGCTGCCGTGTCGTCCCAGAGAAAGTGGTCCATTCCAGCCATCTCTGCCTGTGCTGAGAATTCAAGCCCCCATGTAGGGAACTAATTAAATTAGGTGGATTAGCAGTCTGCAGGGTAAGCCATCCACTCAGCACTCTCCTGCATCCAATATGAACCTTGTTTCCAAAGCTTTAAGCCCCAGGGACATTTGGGCACACTCTGGGCAATGTCCTGGATGGAGTCAGAAGACTCCGGTGCTAGCCTTGCATTTGCCACCATTTGCTGTGTGGCCTTAGGCATGACAGCCCAGCCTCACCCAACCTGGGGAAAATTCAAAGAGAGTCAGGCCCCACCTCTGGAGGTTCCAAATGAGAAGTTCTGAGAAGAACTCCAGGAAGGTCTGTTTTTCATAAGTAATCCTATCTGCACAGCAAAGGAAGCTATGAGCAAAATGAAAAGGCAACCTATGGAATGAGAGGACACATTTGCACAGCGTATATATGATAAGGATTTTGTATCCAAAATACACAAATAATTCATGCAACTTAATAACAAAAAGACAAACGACCCAATTAAAAAATAGGCAGAGGAGCTGAACAGACATTCTTCCAAAGAAGACATACAATTGGCCAAAAGGTACATGGAAAGATTCTCAACATCACTAATCATCAGGGAAATTCAAATGAAAATAGTCATTCTAACAGTGAGATAACCACCTCATACCTGTTAGAGTGGCTATTGTCAAAAAGAAAAGAGATAACAAGTGCTACCAAGGATATGGAGAAAAGGGAACCCTTGTGCACTGTTGGGAAGATAAATTAGTGCAGACACTATACAAAACAGTATGGAATTCCTCAAAAAATTAATAGAACTACCACAAGATCCAGCAATTCCACTACAGGGTATATATCCAGAGGATATGAAATCACTGTGTTGAAGAGGTACTTGGACTCCCATGTTTGTAGTTGTTGTTTACTTGCTAAGTCATGTCCAAATCTTGCAACCCAATGGACTGGAGCCCACCAGGCTCCTCTGTCCATGGGATTTCCCAGGCAAGAATACTGGAGTGGGTTGCCATTTCCTAATCCAGGGGATCTGCCCAACCCAGGGATCAAACCCCCATCTCCTGCATTGGCAGGCGGGTTCTATACCACTGAACCATCACAGAAGCCCACTCCCATGTTCATTGCAGATTTATTTACAGCAGTAAGGATGTAGAAACAACCTAAGCTCCCATTAATGAGTGAATAGATAAAGAAAACATGGTGTATATACACGATGGAATATTATTCAGCCATTAAAAAGAAGGAAATCCTACCATTTTACACAACATGGGTGGACCTTGAGAACGTTATGGAAAAATACTGCATAATCTCACTTATATGTAAAATCTGAAAGAAAAAAAAACCCAAACTCATAGAAACAGCGAACAGATTGGTGGTTGCCAGATGCAGGGGTAAGGAGTAGGGGACATTGGTGAAGGTGGTCAAAAGGTATGAACACCGCATTATAAGATAAATAAGTTCTGAGGATCTATCTACAGCATGGAGACTATGGTTAACAATACTGAGTTATATGTTGGAAAGTTCTGAGAGAGTAAATCTTATAAACTCTCATCATAAGAAAAAAATTGTAAGTATTCGAGGTGATGGATGTTAACTAAACTTATTGTGGTGACCTTTTCACAATATATACATGAATAAAATCATTCTGCTGTACCCCTTAAACTAACATAATGTTATGTGTCAATTAAATCTCAATAAAACTGGAAAAAATCCCAGGTGATTCTGATACACAGGCAGATAAGAACCACTGGGCTAGATGATTTCTATGTTTTCTTTCAGCCTGAGAGCTATACAAGAAGAGGGTTTGATTGAAGTCCAGAAAAGACACATAACTCCTCTCCACTTCTTCTCCAACCAAAGACACCTCCCTCCACCTTCCCCAGGATGAAAGTCTCTGCACTGCTATTTGGCTGCCCCCAGAATTTTCCTAAACCAACTTCAACCCCTTCTGCTGGCTCTCTGCTTGCCGCCCTCATAAACCCATCCTGGATTCCCCTCCTGGAAAGCAAGTCCATCATTTGGGGGTTAAAGATGCTCCACGTATACACAAAAAGAGGGAGAGACAGGTACATGCACATGCACACATATCTGTGCCCGTGACTATGAGCTGATCTACTGAGTAAATGCTTCTATTCATGCAACACTTTGCCAAAGCGAACTCACTGAGCCTGCAGATGAATGCATCACATCAGAAACAAAGGGGGAAACGCTGGGATCAAACCAAAAGATAAATTACAAATTGGATCAGAGGCTCTTCCTCTCACTGTGCTGTGGAGGCACGTTATTAGCTGCCTGGACATGCCAAGTGACTGGCAACACCCACACACACCGACACACACAGCATCCACAGGTCCCCTCCCCTGGTCCGGCATGAAGGCAGAGGTGACCTTGACACTTCTCACTCCTAAGCCTTGGGCACTGAGACTCGTGACTGCACTCAGGATTCCGAGCTTTGGGCAGGAAAAAAGCGAACTTTCTTTCTGGCTCTCTCCCACACGGTACCAGCTGGTGAGCCCACAGAACTTCTGCCAGCTCACTCACACAGCGTTCTGTGCCATCCCGGTCCCTACTGCCCCCTCCCGCCCCCTCCACAGCCCAGCCTCAGGCTTGGCAGAAGAGGAATGGCCAGCCAGTTGGCCCCACAGAGGAAGGAGGAACTGGCAGAAGGCAGGCATGCATCTGCCCCCAAAGAATGTAGGTGGGAATGAGGCAGGATTTGGTGGCTGACCTGATAAACGACCCAGGAAGCCAGTTCTGATGGAAGGCACGTCCTGGGAAATTTACGTCTATAAATATTTATTGCGATTGGCTGTGTGGCAGGTGTGGGGCTGGCTGCCAACCTTACAGAGTTGAGTAGAAGTGGTTCTGTCCTCGAAGGCCACACCTTCTGGTGGGAGGTACAGACATGGAACTAACCAGGCGGCACACAAAGCCAAGGGCACAGGTGCAAAAAGCACCCACGTTGCAAGGAGCTACTAATTCCATGAGAAGAGATGAAGACGGGGGTAGCTGACCTGTTCAGGGAGCAGAGAGTGGACCCCCGTGACTGGAGCGTGCAGAGTGTGGAGGACTAGAGCTGGTGTGAAGGAAAAAGAAAGGTCAGAGCTAGACACCAAAGAACAATGTCGTGATGCCTCAAACCAGGGTAGGGCCTGGCAGTGAGGAGGGAGGGAGCGGACAGACTCACAAGATGCTGTGGTAGAATACAAAGCCCCCTGGTGACTCAGTGAATATGGGGGTTGGAAATCGAGAAATGAGTATTGACTATTTCAGAGGATTTAAATCAGAACAGAAGAATGGTGTGGGGTCAGTCGACCTCAGACTGATCCAAAAGGGGACTTCCCTGGCGGCCCAGTGGTTGGATCCCATGCTTCTACTGCAGGGGGCAAGAGTTTGATCCCTAGGCAGGGAACAAAGATCCCACATGCCTCACAGCCAAAAAAACTATATTAAAAAAATTTTTTTTTAAAAAGACTGATTCTAAAGGGGGAAGCTAAGAGCAGGTTTCCTGGGCATAAAAGTCATGAAGGAAGTGAAATGATAAGAGGTAGTGTTTAGAAATTTTGGAGTTTATTGTATCTGAGCGGGAGCAATTTTGAGGCAGCCAGGGTATGGCTATAGCTGAAGTGGAGAGGAGCAGGAAGGACATGTGCAGGAGGTAGGGGTCATGCCAGGGGATGCTGAGGTCACTTGGAAGGACAGCAGGAGGTGCAGTGGAGGACAAACCTAGGAGTCGGGGAGTCCTTTTCCCAGGGGAATACAGAGATGTAACCTGGAGGTCCATGGATGCTGTTCCTTCTGCAGGAGAGCTCTGGGACAGAGATCACAGGTGGGTAGCCGGACGGTAGCTGAGGGGGGATGGGCATGCCTGCCTCCAGCTTCATCCAATTGCCTGAAGGAGTGCAGCCAGGATGAGCCCTTCTCCACACCTCCGTCACTTCCGGCAGTAAGCCAGTCACCTTGGGAAGCCCCTGCGGTGTGCGGTGCTCTGCCTAGAGCAGCCCTCGGGCTGGGTGGCTTCCGCTCTGGACCTCGTTCCCATCTGCCCGGCTTCTCTCTGGGAAGTCATCCTGTCGTCACCCAGGCTTCCCGTCCAGGTCTTCAAGGGCCATCTGTGACAGGGATTGCCTCTAGGGGAAAACAGTCTGATGACGATATCCTGTTGACGTCTCAGTCATTAGACCCCTTGTTAGGGTTCAAGGTGACCTGCCTCATATCCAGTTTCAGTCTCATGAACACAGCTGAGGAAAGAGTCTCAGCTCTTTCCTCAAGGTTGAGGTTCTCCTGTCACCTTTTGCTTTCTCTTCCACACAAACAGCACATGTTTTATTCTCCCAGTTTTTCTGTGTAAGGCATTTTCTCCAGTCTCTGGCCATGTAAAAGCGGGCATCTATGCACACAGCCCACCACATATGGGGTTCCCAGCAATCGAACAAGATGGCGGTGTTCCCTCCTCAGAGAGTGCACAGAGTCTTCACAGGATAACATCACCCTGTAATCTGTAACAGAAAGAAAAGAAGTGATGATAGTTCATAGCAAAAGGACCCTGATCTCCAGCACAATAATGCCATTCCTTGCAGAAAGCAGCTGACAGATCAGGGCACATTGGTAATCTCATACAATGCTTACTGAACCTTGAAGCATAAACTCTTTTGCCTGTTTCAACCATTTGTACCAGAAATTTCACTTCATTTGCAGACATGTCATCAGAGTGAGTATCTGTAACCACATAGTTTGGTGCTACAGGGCTGTCCTTAGACCATGCCGTGATCTCAACCGTGCAAGCAGGCTGGGAGAGTGGAAACCTACCTCCCCTCTTTCTCACTATCAATAAGGGCTTCTCAACGGCCCTGTACCAGGCCCTCAGTGCCCCTCAATCTGCTGTCCACTCTCCTTGGAAAGAATGAGTGATTTTCAGAGGAGATCTGAAATCAAGCAAGTATCATTCATGATAATAATTTCCACTGAATTCTAAACCAGGGCCCTGGTTTGAGAGCCTAAGGCTCTGAGATGCCTTATGTCTTTCAGGTGAAATAAACACATGGGCTTTGTGACAGCATTGAACTTGGTTTAAAGAACGCCTCGCTTCTGGAACCACTGGCATGATTTTAACAGTGAGGCTGCTGGTAGAGGGCTCCCAGGGTCATGAGGCTGTCCCCCTTTTGTCTATTAAGGTCACCTTCATGCATATCTGTACTGAACTTCCCAACAAGGGGCTGTAACAGGCAGAGATATTATTGACACTAACAACAGAGCCCTAAACTACCTCTAACTCAAGAGCAATTTCTCTTGCCCAGAATTCTATATTCATATGCATATGAAATTCATATCACTATGAAAATTTTCTGAGCAAATACATTGAAAGTTTGAAAGAGTGGTCTACTGTGACTAAGTCCCAGATATTTGAACAAAACCTGTTAAAGAAGAAACCTAATTCTCTACATTTAAATACAGCCAGGATACTTCCCCAGTGGTCCAGTGGTTAGGAATATGCCTTCCAATGCAGAGGATGCAGGTTCAATCCCCAGTCCAGGAGCTCGGATCCCACATGCCTCACGACGAAAAATAAACAACCAAAAAAAAAAAAAAAACATAAAACAGAAACAATATTGTAACAAATGCAGTAAAGAGTTTTAAAATGGTCCACATCAAAAACAAAGAGAAAAATGCAGCCAGAGTTCTACATCCTTGCAGCGTTTGCCAGCTCTTAGCACCTACCTCTTACCTATGTCTCCCCCACCCTGCCTCCTCCACAAGTGGCCCGTTTTGGCCCCGCCTCTGAAAAACAGATACATTTAGTGCAGCTTCGTTTTCCAATGTGACAGGGCAATAGCTGAAATGTCACCAGGAAACATCTAGACGAGCACAATTTAAAGAAAACTGCATTAGGTTGCCCATGTCTGTAATAAAAACTCGCCCAGGGAGAAGTGTTTTCACACCATGCACCCCTCTAAACCGTGACCTTGGAGCTCCAGGCACACATGACATCCGAAACCCCACCTACCACCCAAGGTTGAAAGGTGACTTATGTGTCCCCATGTCCTTGAAAGGAGCCCAGTGCAGCCCCCACAGGAGAAAGCATTTCCTCATGTCACTGAGCTGCTAGTGTCAGGTCTGAAGGACACAAGAACAGCTCAGATGAGTAGTGATCTAACTCCAGGCCATCAGCCCCAGTCACAGAGAAATGTTGCTTTCAAACTCCCCAATCATATCTTGATTGAATTAGAATTTGGAGTGGGTCACCTTCAAGCCAAGCACAGAGGCTCAGTGAGTGGTCTGGGAATCAGCACAGGGTTAAAACCACTCCCCTGCCTCCAGGGGCCAGAGCCCTTGACCCTCACCTGCTCGTCCTTTACTGCTCGTCCTTTACTGCAATGACTGAAATTAGCTAACTCCCTTCACACCTGGATTCTGACTTATAGCTGGTCTACTCCTTTCTCATAGCCAATCTACTGCTCTGACGTTAGAACTTAATTTCCCTCATGCAAAAGACACTCATTTTACTACTTTGGAAAGGAAAGAACTCTTTGAATTTTTCTTTGGTTTGGGAGGACCTTGGTTATCTTCTGGGACGCACCCACATCCTCCTGTTCTCAAAGGAAATGCCTTGATGACACCCACAGACCCCATTTCCTAGCACCTAGGAGTCAGCCTCTGGTGTCCCCTCTCCTTCAGCCTTCACACCCCATCTGATATCCAATCCTGGGAATTCTGCTTCATTCTTTTCTCCCCTGAGGTCCAGAATGAGGCTAGTTGCAGTCACATTTCTGTCTCAGACAGAAGACTTCCAGCACTAGCCAAATATATTCATTTCCTGCTTCAAACACCTCGATGGCTCCCAGTGGGCATCAGAATTCACTCAGTTCAATTCCACAAATGTGTATCTTGTCCTCAAAACATGTCAGCCTAGCGCTGAGGATACACTAAGCGAAGGCTGTGCCCTGAAAGGGTTTGCAGCAGTCTGCCAGTGGGATGGGCACTTACATGAATGTGGCTTCATGTGAAAAGCACTCAAGTGAAAGGAATCATAAAACATTTTGGAATTCTGGGAGTCAGGGATTAGGAGAAACTACAGAAGACTGGGACATTTGAGCTGAGGCTTAGGGGGTAAATAGGCATTTGTCAGGTGGACCTTGGTGAAAGGGATGCTGAGGGATCTTTCAGGAAAAAGAAATGACTTGGGCAAAGGCATCGAATTATGGAAGCCTGAATGGTTCAGGACCTCTGAATGAGCAGTCATCGTCCCTGGCCATCACTGTCACATGTCACATGTACCATCTTTAGCAGAAAACCATCAAGATTAGGACAGAGTACAACACTCTCCCAGCTGCCACACCAGGTGGGAAGCCAGTCATTCAAACAACAAACCCAGTGCAGAATGCTAAAGGGGTTCCTGCAGACCATCTAAGGGGCTATGGAAGAGAAAAAGAGGAAGAAACGTCCTGCCCTGATGCTCAGAGACTCTGAAGAGAAACCCATGGACCAGTCTCCGGTGGCATCTCTTTTGAGATGAGGCATCCCCACAGCCCTCAGAGAGTGATATCCAGTGACAATGACCGCTGATGCCCTGGAGACTCTTCCCTTAGAATGCTCTGCTCAGCATCAAGCAAGTGCCACAGGAGACCCGCGACGGACAGTATCAGGCCTTGTCCCGATAGGATAGGATACTCACTATCTCAGTGCAAAGATGAGGCCCATGCAGAACACCAAGTGGGAAGGCAGCATAGCAGGACGAAGTGAGTATGTGACAACTGCGGGTCATTGCAGTAACTGACTCTTCGAATAGTCCACCGGCATGGGCTGGAGTCATCTCAGTGGGCCCAAGGAGCAGTTGAGTGAGGGTACAGACTGAACCAGGGAGGCTGAGTGGGAGTGGGACAGTAAGGAAGAAAGGTGAAGAGCAACCTGAGGGAACACCATCGACTAATGCACGAACCTGGACCCAAAGCCCCTTAGAACAGGAAGTCATCTTGATACTCAGCCATCTGAATTCTCGGCCATCACAAAACCCCCCTGCAGAACCCTGACCATCCAGGCTGCTGTCAGGGCACAAAAAAGAGAAATTGAACGGAGAGGCCAGGCAGCCAACCCATATCTCCCTGTGCTGCCTCTCCTGATAGAGACAGTTTCCTCCAAGGGGCCAGCATCCTAAATCTTAAAACGTCTTGCTTTGGGACTCAAGGGACAGCCCTTCCCCCCAACCCTCTATCTTAGCAAAAATGCCATCCCCACCCCCAACCAGGGTGACAGCTTTGCCCCGCAGGACGGAAGCAATCAACCTCCACCCTCGGCATCCATATTCATGGGAATCACTCAGGCTCTGACCTGTAAAACCCTGTGTGGGCTGTCAGCCAGGGAGCCGGGGCTGATGGTCCCCAGAAGCTCACTTCAGGAATGAGCCCACAGCCATCTGCCTCTCCTCCAAGTAACTCGGGCCCTGGGAGGAATAAACAGCTGTTGTCACTGCCATCCCAGAGAAGCAGGAAAGAGGGCAAGGAGGCAGGGGGTGGCACCTTTCAGAGCCTGCACAGCTCCTGAGAGTGTTGGAAGGTTATTAGTGCGGCTATAATCAGGCCGTTAGCCAAATGCAGGTGGAGAATGAAGTGGCTCTGAAATTGCTTTCCAGAGAAAGCGGAGCCTGTGTTGGTATTAATATAATCTATGCATATGATCTCTTTCAAGTACTTCTTCAGCTTCCTATACAACCAAGAAGCTAGGAGTCGGGTTCCCAGCTAAACTAGGGTAAGAACTGTGTGCTCCTCTGAACTTCAGAAGGGATCAGGGCTTGCCAGCCAAAGCCCCGCCCTCTGTCTCTTCCACCTGCCCCGTGAGAGCCAGGCTGAGCCATGAAGCCCTTCTCATATGCCCAGTTGGGGGCCAGAGACCCTGGGGGCTCATTCACAGGCAGGTGGTCTCATTCTGTGGGCAGTGTGCTGTGCCCAGTCTGGCCAGCCCAGCCCCCGCAGTCCTCCCAAAAGGACTCAACAGCAGCCTCCTTTCTGGGGACAGTACGCTGATAAGAGGGGGTCCTTAGCATTCCCTGTAGACAAAGCCTCCTGGAGCCCAGGACCTCTTCTTCTGAGCCTGCAGAAGGAGGACAGGGTGTCCCCACCTGCTCCTCCTTGAGGGTCCTTGTCTTCACTCATGGCACCCCCAGCCATCCATGTCTACAAGTCCTAAGGTGGAGTCTCATTCTCTCCATCCTCCTCCTCCACAGCCAATCAGATACAAATCCTATCTGTGTATCAGTTCTGCCCAACCACTCTCCTCCTCCCCGCTTGCCCTCCAGTTGCTTCTGGCTCCCACCACACAGCCTACCTGGGCCCTCTGCATGCAGTTCTGTCTCTCTCCAAGCCATTTTTCATGCTGCAGCCATGATTATCTCCCAGACATTTCAGGGCTGATCTCCAATACCGCTGATCAATCTTCCATAGCTCTTTTCCTTAGGACGTTGTCCAAATGCTTTATGTGACTCTTTCTCTCTCCACAAGCCTGTGCTGAGGCTGCCTTGAAAGTGTTCATGGTGCCCCGAAAGGTCTGTTTTTGCTCACCAGCAGGTTGTACACATGGCTCCACCTCTGCCCGGAATGCTTTCCTTTCTCCTCCCTTCTCGACTAAATCCTACTCTTCCTTCAGAGCTTGGCTCAGGTGTCCCTTCCCCCGACTCCAAAGCCTTCTCTGATCCCTCTTGCCCCCACATTTGGGATAAGGGCCCCTTTTTAAGGCCTTGTTGCAGTGGATGACAGGTACACCTCTCTCCCCTGCCTGTCTCTGGGCTCCTTCAGGGCAAGGATGCTCTTGTAGTCAATTTTGACTCCCTTATGTCTATTATAGCACACAGCACTTAAGAAGCATTTCAAAAGCATCAAATGGTGGAATTCATAAAATAAAATAATGGAAGAGGCTGAAAAATTATTCAGGGACCCAAAGGGCCAATCTCTTGGGATGAATGTAGTTGGAGATTAAGATGGGAGAATTGGGGACTTCCCTGATGGTCCAGTGGCTAAGACTCCACACTCCTGGTAGAGGGGGCCCCGGTTTGATCCCTAGTCAGGGAACTAGATCCCACATGCCACAACTAAGAGTTCACATGCTGCAACTAAATATCCTGCATGGTGCAATGAAGATCCAAGAGCCCACAGCTAAGACCCGGCACAGCCAAATAAATAAATATTTTTTAAAAGATGAGACAATCACACATGCATGCCACACGTGCAGAACTAAGAAATGTTTTCAGATGGGGTACCTTCAGCTTAAACTCAAAATTTCCCCTACACTTTTGATGGATGTATTCCCCCTAGTGTGTGTACTCAGTTGCCCAGTCACTCCAACTTTTTACAACCCTTTGGACTGTGGCCCTCTAGGCTCCTTTGTCCACAGGATTTTTCAGGCAAGAATACTGAAGTGGGTTGCCATTTCTTCCTCCAGGGGATCTTCCCGACCCAGGAACTGAACTTGCATCTCCTGTATTGCAGGCAGATTCTCTACTGCTGAGACATCGGGGAAGCCCCCCAGTCCCATTCAGTCTAATGTGCTGACTCTTGGTTCTTTGAGTCTTATCACTGACCAAGGATGAACCTTCAGTAATTAGCACATTGGTGTAGCCTGACTGGTGTTGGATGAATAACTTGGCCATGTTGCCAGGACTAGGAGCATAACCATAGCCTCCACCGCATATAGTCCCCTTAACACATCATATTTGATGT